>NC_134351.1:36592368-36911025 GCF_964195595.1 Calonectris borealis | reverse complement strand
AGCTGCAGGGAAATCTCTGCTCCGGCACCTGGAGCACCTCCTCCCCTCCTTCTTCACTGACCTTGGTGTCTGCAGAGTTGTTTCTCTCACATATTCTCACTCCTCTCTCCCAGCTGCTGTTGCGCAGCAGTTTTTCCCCCTTCTTAAATATGTTATCACAGAGGCGCTACCACCATTGCTGATTGGCTCAGCTTTGGCCGGCAGCAGGTCCGTCTTGGAGCCGGCTGGAACTGGCTCTGTCAGACATGGGGGAAGCTTCTGGCATCTTCTCACAGAAGCCACCCCTGCAGCCCCCCCGCTACCAAAACTTTGCCATGCAAACCTAATACAAGGACTCACTCTTTCCCCCATCCAACATCAGCAGGCTCCCATCAGCTGGTTTCTCCAGGCCCCTCTGAACATCAGTCCTGCCCTCCAATATACCCACCACTGCCCAGTTTGGTATTGCCCCCCAGCTGGCTGAGGCCATCCGCATCCCATCATCCAGGGCACCGGTGAAGGCTTCAAGGAGCATCGGTCCCAGGATTGACCCTGCAGGGATGTTGCCAGCTGGACAGGGCACTGCTGACACCCCCCTGCAGCCCTCCCACCATCCAGGTTTCCACCCACCTTCTTCTCCCCTTCTCCTGGACGTGTCTCCCCACTCTGCCAGGGAGGAGACCATGGGGAACCATGTCCCAGACCTCGAAGGGTCATAATAAAAGGCCCCCATTGCTCTCCCCTCATCCCCAGCCCAGTGTTCCCATGGCAGCAGGCAGGCAGGCGCCACTTGCCCTTGGTAAATACTGCCTGGCTCCCCCCAGCCACAACCATGTCCTCCCTGGACCATCGCATGCCCAGGAGGTCGTGCTCCATCTTCTTCCCAGGATCAAGGCTCTTCTCTGACAAGAAGAACAAGGCTCAACCCTAGGACAGGCTGCGGCTGAGGGCAGGTGATGGAGGGAGGAGTGACCTTTTGAGGAGTGGAGTGGGGAAAAGTGTCCCCCCCCCGTCTCCCCCATAAATTGGTTCTCCAAGGAAAAAAGGTAAAGAGTGTAATTATTAATAGTTTCCAAGAGCTGGCTCCCGAGGTACAGAGGTGACGGCAATGCTGAGTACAAATACCCGGTTAGACTCACGACCAATGATTTTGTCATATCATAAAACAGTGTTACACAGTGCAGCAAAATGATAACCTTGACCCAGTTCCGAGCAGTGATAAACAGCACAACAGGGAACATATACTGCAAGCAAGGTATTACATAACCCAACACTGAGAGCCAGCCCCACAACTTTGACAGCCAATACATCAACATTGTGACCAGCGACTATTAATCCAATATAATGAATGCTTATAACAAATTTTGCCTTAACACGCTTTGGTCAGATCTATCATTATCTCAACCCTTTGAGCCCCTTGTTGGGCACCAAAAAGGACTGTTGTGGTTTAACCCGGCAGGCAGCCAAACACCACACAGCCGCTCGCTCACTCCCCGACCCCCCACAGTGGGATGGGGGAGAGAATCGAGAAAAAAAAACAAACCAGTAAAATTCGTGGATTGAGATAAAGACAGCTTAATAGAACAGAAAAAGAAGGGATAATAATAATAATAACACTACTAATAATAGAATATACAAAGTGAGCGATGCACAATGCAATTGCTCACCACCCGCTGACCGATAACCAAGTAGCGATTGCTACTTCCTGGACCACACCTCCCATTCATATTCTGAGCATGATGTCACATGGTATGGAATACCCCGTTGGCCAGCTGGGCCAGCTGTCCTGGCTATGCTCCCTCCCAGCCTCTTGTGCACTTGGCAGAGCATGGGAAGCTGAAAAGTCCTTGAGTAGCAGGGTACTTAGCAACAACTGAAAACATCAGTGTGTTATCAACATTCTTCTCATACTAAATCCAAAACACAGCACTAGGAAGAAATTTAACTCTATCCCAGCTGAAACCAGGACACCCGGCAAGGCCCAGCCCAAAGCCCTGGGCAGGTGATGGAGGCAGGAGAAAGGGCAGGACAAGAGCTGTCGATGCTGAGGGAACAGGCAAGGGACAGGCAGTAAATCCACAGGACTCCCCGAAGAGGACAGGTCAGAGACACCAATGGCACCGTCATCCCCCAGCTCCAAAAAGATGCAAACAGCACATTCCGCACCAGCGCACCACCGACAGCCTCAGGGGAGCATGGCAGGCGGGAGCTGGGCTCCGCACCGGAGTCCTGGGTCACTGCAAGCTGTGCTGGCCGGGGCACACGGGAACACGCGCCCAGGTCCGGAGGGCTGGTGCAAGGTGGTATAAGTGTATGCGTGAGTGCGAGAGAGGGGAATAAGGTCTGTTTTCCATGAGCCTTGCTTTAAAATACAGACACCCTTTCCCAGCGCTTTGCAATGCGGTTGAGGCAATGCGTGCACAGGGGAGAGGGTCTCGGGGTGCACCCCCAGCTCCTGTCCCCGAGTCCTGCGACGGAGCAGGGTGGCAGCACAGTCACTCCTTGACCAGGAGAGGAAGGAGGGTCTTGGGTGTGCTACTCAGCTTTGGGGGCTGCTCGCAGCTCCACTGGTACTTTCTCCCGCATTTTGAACTCTCTATTTTCCCATTAGCTGATAGCCCGCAGTCTGCAGAACGGTCGTACCTAGGAGAGAGGGCACATCTCAGATCTCAGCGGGGCAGCGACAGCATCCCCACCATGGACACCTCTTCCCACAGCAGCTGAGCGGATTTCTCTTTGCAGTACTTCTGGCTCTCCCACCAGGTCGTCTTCTCCACCGAGATGAAGAGGCACTTGCCCCTGTACAGCACCCAGCCCGAGGGGCAGCAATCTGGGGGCAGGGGCACAGCTCAGGCACTTGCCTGCCTGCAGATGCTCAGGGGGCTCAGCCTGGCCGGGATTGGCCCCCGCATCTCCCCAGCAGCATCACTGCCCGTCTCCCCACCCTGCCACGGCCCTACCTGTATTCACGCAGGCGCACAGGCTGCTCACTGTGCTCTCGCTGGCCCTGAGCTTCCCCCGCGCCTCCTGCATCTCCTTCTCCAGCACAGCCAGCTCCCGCCTGGCACGCCCCAGCTCAGCATCCCGGCTCCCCAGCTCCAGCCGGCTGCTGTTGCCCTCCCGCCGTGCTCGCTGCAGCTCCGCTCTGGCCCACGCCAGCTCCAGCCGCATCTGCTCCAGGCTCTGCTCCTGCGCGCTCACCTCCTGCGAGAGGCGGCCCCACTCGGCCGCGTGCTCGCGGGAGGCATCCCACAGGCTGCGGGTGACCTGCCAGTCTGGGGACAGTCTGGGTGAGCTGGGGCATGGGGATGGGACAGTCCAGGCAGGGGACACGGGACTGCTCCTGCTCGGGGGGCTGGGTGGCCATGGCCCTTGCAAGGGGGAGTGGGAGAGGAATGTCTGGCTGTGGGCAGAGACAGTCCCGGGGGTGCCAGTGGGATGGGTAAGGAAGCCCCAACAGTGTCAAGGGGAGGGGAGGCAATGGGAGGCAGCGGGAGGTAATGGGAAGGCAATGGAAAGGCAATGGGAGGCAATGGGGAGGCAGTGAGAAGGCAATGGGAGGCAATGGGAGGCAATGGGGAGGAAATGGGGAGGAAATGGGGAGGCAGTGAGAAGGCAATGGGAGGCAATGGGATGGGAAAGGGAAGGCGATGGGAAGGGAAAGGGAAGGCGATGGGAAGGGAAAGGGAAGGCGATGGGAGGCAAGGGGAAGGCAATAGGAAGGCAATGAGAAGGCAATGGGAAGGCAGTGGGAGGCATTGAGAAGGCAGTGGGAGGCCGTGGGAAGGCAGTGGGAGGCAGTGGGAGGCAGTGCAGGCAGATGGAGGGCAGCTCAGGGCGGCCAAGCAAGAAGCACCCTCTGGCTCCAACCGCCCCCCAGCAGCCCGGCCCTCACCCAGCCCCAAACCCGCTCCCGGTGCCCCCCTCCCCAGCTGCCCCCCGCCCCGTGGCCCCCACCCCGACTCACAGCAAGCCCCCAGGGCCGCGGTGGCCACCAGCAGCAGCAGCAGCAGGCTGGCTGCCAGCAGCCCCGCGAGGATGCGCCGCCGCCGGGGCCAGCGCCCTGCAAGAGATGAGCGGCCACGGGCATCACCCTGCATCCCTGCTGCCGCTGCCCGGTGCCCCCCCAACCCATCCTCCCCATGGTGGCGGCCGCAGCCGGGCTCTCACCTGGGCTGGTTGCCACGGGCACCGGCCCCAGCTGCACGTTCTCGTAGGGGCCGTGGGGCAGGCGGGGGCGGTGGGCGGCGGAGCCATGGCAAACCTCAGGTCGGCGTAGACCACGCTCTAGGCCATGCCCTAAGGGCCTCATCTACACGTCTTTTAAATACTTCCAGGGATGATGATTCAACCACTTCCCTGGGCAGCCTGTTCCAAGGCTTGACCACTCTTTCAGTAAAGAAATTTCTCCTAATGTCCAGTCTAAACCTCCCTTGGCGCAACTTGAGGCCATTTCCTCTCGTCCTATCGCTAGTTACTTGGCAGAAGAGACCAACACCCACCTCCCTACAACCTCCTTTCAGGTAGTTGTAGAGCGCGATGAGGTCTCCCCTCAGCCTCCTCTTCTCCAGACTAAACAACTCCAGTTCCCTCAGCCGCTCCTCATAAGACTTGTTCTCCAGACCCTTCACCAGCTTCGTTGCCCTTCTCTGGACACGCTCCAGCACCTCAATGTCCTTCTTGTAGTGAGGGGCCCAAAATGGAACACAGTATTCGAGGTGCGGCCTCACCAGTGCCGAGTACAGGGGCACGATCACCTCCCTACTCCTGCTGGCCACACTATTTCTGATACAGGCCAGGATGCCGTTGGCCTTCTTGGCCACCTGGGCACACTGCCGGCTCATGTTCAGCCGGCTGTCAACCAGCACCCCCAGGTCCTTTTCCTCTGGGCAGCTTTCTAGCCACTCTTCCCCAAGCCTGTAGCGTTGCCTGGGGTGGTTGTGACCCAAGTGCAGGACCCGGCAATTGGCCTTGTTGAATCTCATACAATTGGCCTCAGCCCATCGATCCAGCCTGTCCAGGTCCCTCTGCAGAGCCTTCCTACCCTCAAGCAGATCAACACTCCCGCCCAACTTGGTGTAATCTGGAAACTTACTGAGGGAGCACTCGATCCCCTCATCCAGATCATTGATGAAGATATTGAACAGGACCGGCCCCAGAACTGAGCCCTGGGGAACACCGCTCGTGACCGGCCGCCAACTGGATTTAACTCCGTTCACCACAACTCTCTGGGCCTGGCCGTCCAGCCAGTTTTTTACCCAGCAAAGAGTGTACCTGTCTAGGCCGTGAGCCGCCAGCTTCTCTAGGAGAATGCCGTGGGAGACAGTGTCAAAGGCTTTACTGAAGTCCAGGTAGACCACATCCACAGCCTTTCCCTCATCCACTAGACGGGTCACCTGGTCATAGAAGGAGATCAAGTTGGTCAAGCAGGACCTGCCTTCCATGAACCTGTGCTGGCTGGGCCTGATCCCCTGGTTGTCCCGGACATGGCTCGTGAGCGCCCTCAAAACGAACCGCTCCATAATCTTCCCCGGCACCGAGGTCAGGCTGACAGGCCTGTAGTTCCCCGGATCCTCCTTCCGGCCTTTCTTGTAGATGGGCGTCACATTGGCAAGCCTCCAGTCGTCCGGGACCCCCCCTGTTAACCAGGACTGCTGGTAAATGATGGAGAGTGGCTTGGCAAGCTCCTCCGCCAGCTCCCTCAGTACCCTCGGGTGGATCCCATCTGGCCCCATAGACTTGTGAGCATCCAGGTGGCGTAGCAGGTCGTTAACTGCTTCCTTTTGGATTATGGGGGGTTTATCCTGCTCACCGTCCCTGTCTTCCAGCTCAGGGGGCTGAGTACCCTGAGGATAACTGCTCTGACTATTAAAGACTGAGGCAAAGAAGGCATTAAGTACCTCAGCCTTATCCTCGTCCTCGGTGGCAACGTTCCCCCCCACATCCAATAAAGGATGGAGATTCTCCTTGGCTCTCCTTTTGTCATTAATATACTTGTAAAAGCATTTTTTGTTGTCTCTCACGACAGTGGCCAGGTTGAGTTCTAGCTGGACTTTTGCCTTTCTAATTTCCTCTCTGCACGACCTAACGAGATCCCTGTACTCTTCTTGAGTTGCCTGCCCCTTCTTCCAAAGGTGGTAAACTCTCCTTTTTTTCCTGAGTCCCAGTCAGAGCTCCCCGTTCAGCCAGGCCGGTCGTCTTCCCCGCCCGTTCTTCTTGCGGCACATGGGGACAGCCCGCTCCTGCGCCTTTAAGACTTCCTTCTTGAAGAACGTCCAGCCTTCCTGGACCCCTTTGCCCTTCAGGACTGTCTCCCAAGGGACCCTCTCGACCAGTGTCCTGAGCAGGCCAAAGTCCGCCCTCCGGAAGTCCATGGTAGCGGTTTTGCTGGCCCCGCTCCTTACTTCACCAAGTATTGAGAATTCTATCATTTCATGGTCGCTAAGCCCAAGCCGGTCTCTGACCACCATGTCTCCCACCAGTCCTTCTCTGTTTGTGAACAGCAGGTCAAGCGAGGCACCTGCCCTGGTAGGCTCGCTTACCAGCTGTGTCAGGAAGTTATCTTCCACACACTCCAGGAACCTCCTCGACTGTTTCCTCTAACACATTTAGTTAGTTAGTTTCCTAACTAGGCATGGACTGAGTCAGGGGTTTAAGGTCTGTCAAGGCTTTTGGCTGTCGCAGTGAAGTGTGTGATCTGCGGGTGTTGGGAGGGATCCAGCTGCAGGGGAAGAAGTTTCCTATCTGGACAATACACATGGTCTCAAAGTATGGGGGTGGTGGCCACTGTCCTTTGCGGTGAAGGGCCAGGGTGCAGGGTTGAGATGATGGCGTGAAAACTTGCTACCAGATAAGGGAAGTTTGGTGATGCCCATGTTCCAGTTTAAGGGAGTGCAGTCCCATGAGTGCTGGCTGCCAGGAAGCGGGCAGTTGTAGAGATGTGTGTAGCTGAGGAGAGGTGTTTCATCCTGTTTTAGTGGAGGCCAACTCCTACCCCGATGCCTCCTCACAGACTCAGTTTGCACTGGGTGAGCAAGTCTGGGTGACATGTCTACCAGAGCAGGACAAGGCAGATTCATTTTGGGTGAAGTGTACAGAAAAGGCTGGGTCCATGGAGTGGGGTGTGAGCTTTGTGGCCAGTGTTGTGAACGTAGATGTGGAGGTCTGAGGGCAGGCTGTCGGTGCTGGAAGCTGCCTTGTGGGGCCAAGTTGGGAGGGTGTGCAATGGCAGCAGAGGCCCACTGGGCCTGGTGCACTCCCACAGCCCCTGTCTTTGGGGGAGAGAACGCAGGATAAAGCAGCATCCACTGGGGTCCTGGATCCCTTTGGCTGGGATCCCCTTTCAGTGAGTGGGTGGGCAGGAGGGCCTGCAGGAAACCCTCTGGCACTGCACCTGAGGGTGCAAGGAGGGTTAGCGCACCTGGGGTCTGGGGCCTCATCCTGGGAGGTGCTCATCTCTGCCACCCCTCTGATGTGAGGGGGACCAGCACCCCTCTGGACAGGGCCTCCTCACCCCCGAGGACACTGCCAGAGCCCAGTGATCCTCAGGGCTCTCCCTCATGTCCTTTGCACACAGGAAGATGTAAAGCTCCCTCCAACTGGGACCTCAAGCTGCAGTTTACCCTGAACCAGAGCAGCTATGCCTTGAACGATTTGGTGCAGCTGAGCTGTGCTGGGGAGTATCTGCCATCGGTCCCCCGGATCAGATGCATTTCCAGCGGGACCCAGACCTTGTGGAACGGGACTGCCACCTGCAAGGGTAAGCACAGCCCCGCATCACCCTGACACCAGGGTCCTGAGCTGGCACCAGACCCTCTGTTACATGGTCATGCCTCAGCCCCTCCTGGGTGACAGGCCAGGAATGGGGGACCTGGATGCCTTGGCTTTTCCTCCTGTCCTGGCAGTGCTAGGGCACCTTTTGTCTCAGCATCTTGCTGTGGGCAGCTGCCAGGGGCCTGTGCTCCTGGGGAGGGGTTCAAAGGTAGGAACCATTCCTGGCCAGCGTCTTCTGCCTCCTTGTGGATAGCTGCAGCTGTGAAGCTGGGAGGAGGAGTAGCTGGAGGGGTTCAGCTTGAGGCTTTGGCACTTTGCTCTGCTTGAGAGTCCCACATTTCCCTGGGAAGCTTCCCTGGGGCTTGGGTGAGCTCTGGTGGGGGAGACTGGTGCTGCTGCACTGCTGTTGTGGTTTAACCTGGCAGGCAGCCAAATACCACGCAGCCACTCACTCACTCCCCCCACCCCCCAGTGGGACGGGGAGAGAATTGGAAGGGTAAGAGTGAGAAAAACTCGTGGGTTGAGATAAAGACAGTTTAATAGAACAGAAAAAGGGAAAATAATAATGATAATGATAAAATATACAAAATGAGTGATGCACAATGCAATTGCTCACCACCCGCGCTGACCGATAACCAAGTAGCGATCGGTACTTCCTGGATCACGCCTACCCTTCATATACTGAGCATGACGTCACATGGTATGGAATACCCCATTAGCCAGCTGGGCTGGCTGTCCTGATTATGTTCCCTCCCATCTTGTGTACCTAGCTCAGTCAGTAGGCATGGGAGCTGTCCTTGGACTAGGAGGGCACTTAGCAACAACTGAAAACATCAGTGTGTTATCAACATTCTCCTCATACTAAATCCAAAACACAGCACTAGGAAGAAATTTAACCCTATCCCAGCCGAAACCAGGACAACCGCTCACCTGGGCATGAGGAGGGCCAAGAGAATGGGGTCTCATGGGTGGGTGGAACCCAGAGGAGGCTTCGGATTCCTGGAGATAGGGGTGATGATAAGCCTTGTGCCCCTGAACAGTGCCTGGGCACGCGGCCAAAGTGGTGGGAGTAGAGGGACCCCTGTGTGTGTTGGAGTGAGTGGTCACAGCCATGGGGGAGAGAAAGCACTATGGTTTTGGGGTCAGAGGCAGACGTGGGGCTGAGCCCCAAGGCTCTGGCCAACATTGGGCTACCAGGTGGGGTGGGAGGGATGAGCTGCGGCCAGGTTTTTCTTTTGAATCAGGGGTCTGTGGGAGAGCAGAAAGCTGGGCCTTGTTGGTCTTGGCTGCCTCTTCCTGGCTGGGGTTCGCGGTGGGCAAATGGGTCCGGGTGACCTGTTGCCGGAGCTGTACGAGACCAGCTCATTTAAATCATAGAATCATAGAATCATTTAGGTTGGAAAAGACCCTTAAGATCATCGAGTCCAACCATAAACCTAACACTGCCAAGTCCACCACTAAACCATGTCCCTAAGTGCCACATCTACACGTCCTTTAAATACCTCCAGGGATGGTGACTCAACCACTTCCCTGGGCAGCCTGTTCCAATGCTTGACAACCCTTTCGGTGAAGAAATTTTTCCTAATATCCAATCTAAACCTCCCTTGGCACAACTTGAGGCCGTTTCCTCTCGTCCTATCACTTGGTACTTGGGAAAAAAGACCGACACCCACCTCACTACAACCTCCTTTCAGGTAGTTGTAGAGCGCGATGAGGTCTCCCCTCAGCCTCCTCTTCTCCAGACTAAATAACCCCAGTTCCCTCAGCTGCTCCTCATAAGACTTGTTCTCTAGACCCTTCACCAGCTTCGTTGCCCTTCTCTGGACACACTCCAGCACCTCAATGTCCTTCTTGTAGTGAGGGGCCCAAAACAGAACACAGGATTCGAGGTGCGGCCTCACCAGTGCCGAGTACAGGGGCACGATCACCTCTCTGCTCCTGCTGGCCACACTATTTCTGATACAAGCCAGGATGCTGTTGGCCGCCTTGGTGAGTGTGGAAGAGGTTGGGTGTGCTGAGTAGGATACAAGCTGTGTGGCTTATCTCAGCGGAGGTGGGCAGCCCAGCAGGCTCTGTGGAAGCCCAGATCTCAGGCAGCGTCATCCAAAATGAGCCCTGAGAGGGGGAAGCCTGCAAGTCTGCAGAGATGGATGGGACTCTGTGTGGGGACTTCCTCTATCTGGACATCACGGCCAGGAGAGCACACGATGGCAGCTTCCTTGAATTCAAGCAGGTGATGGTGAACCAGTCTGTCAACTCAGTACACACCACCTTGTCAGACACCTGGAAGCAAATGCACGGTGACCATCCAGGGCCTCACAGCGACTGGTGCTGGGGCTGCGTCACTCCTGGAATTTCAAACCTATGTCTCGGGTAATGGTTGTTCTGCCCTGCGTCTGGCTGAGGTGGCCTCCCTCCGAGCTAGCACTGAGCCTGGAGCAGCTTCCAGAGCTGTGTGTGCACCCACCCCGTCCCCACCAAGACAGAGGCAGGGAGCATGGGCACCCTGAGAGCCCGACTCAGCAGTGGGGGCCGTGGGGCTGTGTGAGTCCTGCTTCAAGGGGGTGCATCGTCTGGTCCCCAGAGCAGCTGCATTGCTTCAGCCCCTGTTTGTGTCTGCGAGAGCAGAGCTGGCCCCTCTACTCTTCCACTAAAGAAGATGATACTTATCCCTGCATACAGGTGCACTTGGGACTCAATGTCAGACAGCACTAAGGCTGCTGAGCCCTCTGTGTGTTCTCTTGCTGTGCACAGCCTGGGTTGAGCAGGCTTCCGGACCCTCCAGTTGCGTATGGGAGATGGGGCAAGTCCCTGTGCTCCAGAGCCTCCCTCCCTCTGCCCTGCTTAGCAGACATGAAGGCAGAGCAAGGCTGTGCCTTGCTTCCTGTCCCTGCAGCAGCCAGGATAGCCGAGCCTGGACACACATGTCTACACACGTGCACACACCCGACACCAAGGTCGGGGCCATCGCTAGCGCATGGTCCAGGCTGTGGCACTCACTCCTGGCTGTGTGTTAGTTGCAGGGCATCCTCTGGGCCCGTGGCCAGGGATGGCGGTCACAGTGGTGGTTGCATTGTCGGTGCTGGTCCTCCTGTCTGCCAGTATACTGTGGTTTGTGCTGTCCAGGTGAGTAGGCAGGAGACTTGGAGTCGCTGCTCTGCCTCAGGCCATGCTGTGCTGTGGGGTGGCTGGCGATGGAGAGGGGGTTCTCCCCACTGCTCCCACCCTTCTCCGGGTGTTGAGGATGCAGCTGGCTGGTCCCACCATGGCTCGGCTGTAGGGCTCCTTTCTGGTGCTCATGAGCATCTTTCTCGGGGCTGGGGCAGGGACCGTGTGTTCTCAGAGACCCCATCCCTTGTTGCTGTTGCCGCCACTGCTGCTGTCCCCTGGGGTGCTCGTGAGAGAGACAGAGGGAGGGTGTGAAGAGCCCTCCACGCCTCTGCCACTGGGTTCAGCAGGGCCCTGGGCCACATCAGCCTCTCCCCTGACTCAGGACTGCCCTTTGCCTTCCCAGGAAATGGAAGGCCTTGCCCAGCAAAGCCAAGGAAGACCATTACACAGGTAGGGACCCCATCAGAGACAGCTGCAGGGCTGGGGTGGGGGCTGGGAGGGGAGCAGGTCTGTGCTGGTAGAGCCTGGCCCTCAGGAGGAACATTTGCATGTCCTCTTGTCATCCCGGGGTGGCTGCATGCAGCCTAGCTGGCTCTGGCTGACCTGCCAGAGCACTGTGTCCCACACCTGCTATCCCCAGCTGAGAGCCCCCTCCCAGCTGCCTCTTCCAGCAGCTCCAGGCTGGGGTCCCCCCACGTTGCCAGTGAGGGTTGGGAGCTGCCCCTCATGCTTGCCCTGCCCGGGGGAGGCAGGGCCTCTGCCCAGCCCTGCCGCCCTGCCGGTGTGTGTCCCAGGGTGCCCTGCAGCCCCCAGTGCTGCTGCCTGTCTGGGTCTGCCCTGCTCCTTCTCCTGTGGCCCCTGGGTCCTTCAGGCTGTTTCTGTCGTCCCCCTAGAGTTCCAGCCCTATGAGAACTTGGATAATTACTGCATGATCAAGGAGATTCTTCTGGCAGAAGAAGGTTCAGGTAGGACAAGGAGTGCCCTGCCTGTGTTCCCACACATGGCAGAGGGGGTGGAGATTGGTAGCTGTGATGGCATGAGCTCTGCACACTGCTGAGGGCACGCAGCAGCCTCTACCCTGGGTGCCCTTGGTCTCTGCAGGTAAAGGTGGCCAGGCTGGAGAGCTGTCACCCCGGCCGCTCCCTGTCCTGGAGTCCTCACGAGGCAGTCAGAGCAGTGAGGGAGAGGAGGAGATGGGGTGGACATCCCTGGCTCAGTGCTGATGGCACTTCCCATAGACCCTTCTTGAGGCTTGGTCCTCCACCTCTGGAAGCAGGACCTCATATAGCTTGTGCTGGGTTATTGCTCCCCCTCAAATTTCCTCCCTCATCAAGCTCCAGCATCCTCTGTCACAGAGCAGGAGCAGCCCAAGCTCTGGGATGACCTGCTTGTGCCAGCAAAGATGTGTTCTGGTAGTCCTCCAGTGCTCTGGCAAAGCCATCTCACCCACATCCTGGTGCCTGCAACTGTCCTCTGAGACCAAAGCAGCCCGCTGGGTCCCAACCCCTCTTTCCCGCTCTCTATCCCCATATCTATCTAGACCCCGGGCTCTGCTTGAGTTTGGCCCAACCATGCTGCCCTCGCAGATATGCTACTGTGTACGAACAACCAATAAACTGTTCTGGTTTGCAGGGGCTGCCTGCCCCATGACAGCTCCCACCTTGTCGTGCTTCCTCCCTGTTTTGTGTGTGAAAGCTCTGTTCGTACGAATCATCATGGAGGAGCTTGGACTAGGCTTTTCCAGCCCCCTGCAGCCCTGAGGAAGCACATTTGAGAAGCCGCATGCTCCCAGCACAATGCTTCGGGTTGCTACTTTCCCTCCTTCCCATCCTACAAGTAGCATGGTCTCAGCTAGGCCTAGCTGGACCTCTGTGTTGGTCTGTAACCCCCTCCGTGAGTATTGGTGCTCGTCTCCCATTTTGTGAAGTGCAATTGGCCATGGCCCTCTTGGGAAATCCCCATCCTGCACTGTTTGGGATCTGCTTGATCTCGGCTTCTGCTGCTTCCCCGGCACAGCCTCCAGCAGCCACTTCCTCTTCTGCACTGTGGGATGCCAGTTCCTGGTGCAGCCCGGACACTGAGGGGCAGCCCAAAGGCTTGGTTAGGACCACACTGCTGGAGGATGGAGCAATCGAACGCCCTCTTCTCCAGCTCTGTGGTTAGCATCATAGAATCATAGAATGGTTTGGTTTGGAAGGGATCTTTCAAGATCATCTAGTCCAACCCCCCTGCCATGGGCAGGGACACCTTTCACTAGATCAGGTTGCTCAAAGCCCCGTCCAACCTGGATTTGAACACAATGATGGGGCATCCACAACTTCTCTGGGCAACCTGTTCCAGTGTCTCACTGGGCTCAGGTGGTGGTTAATTAAAAAATTTCTTCCTTATGTCAAATCTAAACCTACCCTCTTTCAGTTTAAAACCATTGCCCTTTGTCCTGTCACTACAGGCCTTGGTAAAAAGACTCTCTCCATTTTTCTTATAAGCCCCCTTTATATATTGAAAAGCTGCAATAAGGTCTCCCCTGAGCCTTCTCTTCTCCAGGCTGAACAACCCCAACTCTCTCAGCCTTTCTTCATAGGAGAGGTGTTCCAGCCCTCTGATCATTTTTGTGGCCCTCCTCTGGACCCGCTCCAACAGGTCCATGTCTTTCTTGTGCTGAGGGCTCCAGAGCTGGACGCAGTACTGCAGGTGGGGTCTCACCAGAGCAGAGTAGAGGGGCAGAATCACCTCCCTCGACCTGCTGGACACGCTTCTTTTGATGCAGCCCAGGATACGGTTGGCTTTCTGGGCTGCGAGCGCATGTTGTCGGCTCACGTCCAGCTTTTCATCCACCAGCACCCCCAAGTCCTTCTCGGCAGGGCTGCTCTCAACCCCTTCATCCCCCAGCCTGTATTGATACCGGGGGTTGCCCCGACCCAGGTGCAGGACCTTGCACTTGGCCTTGTTGAACCTCATGAGGTTCACACGGGCCCACTTCTCGAGCTTGTCCAGGTCCCTCTGGATGGTATCCCGTCCCTCAGGCGTGTCGACCGCACCACTCAGCTTGGTGTCATCTGCAAACTTGCTGAGGGTGCACTCGATCGCGCTATGTTGTTGATGAAGATATTAAACAGTACTGGTCCCAATACGGACTCCTGAGGGACACCACTCGTCACTGATCTCCATCTGGACATTGAGCTGTTGACCACTACCCTCTGGATGCGACCATCCAGCCAATTCCTCATCTACCAAATAGTCCACCCGTCAAATCCATACCTCTCCAGTTTAGAGAGAAGGATGTTGTAGGGGACCGTGTCAAAGGCCTTACAGAGGTCCAGATAGATGACTTCCGTAGCTCTTCCCTTGTCCACTGATGTAGTCACTCCATCATAGAAGGCCACTAGGTTGGTCAGGCAGGACTTGCCCTTGGTGAAGCCATGCTGGCTGTCTCGAATCACCTCCCTGTCCTCCATGTGCCTTAGCATAGCTTCCAGGAGGATCTGTTCCATGATCTTCCCAGGCACAGAGGTGAGGCTGACTGGTCGGTAGTTCCCAGGGTCCTCCTTTCTACCCTTTTTAAAAATGGGTGCAATATTTCCCTTTTTCCAGTCGCTGGGGACTTCACCTGACTGCCATGACTTTTCAAATATGATGGATAGTGGCTTGGCAACTACATCAGCCAGTTCCTTCAGGACTTTGGGATGCATCTCGTCAGGTCCCATAGACTTATGTATGTTCAGGTTCCTCAGGTGGTCACAAACCTGATCTTCTCTTACAGCGGGAAGGACTTTGCTCCCCCAGTCCCTGCCTTGAGGTCCATCCACTCGAGAGGTGTGGGAAGAGAGTTTGCCAGTGAAGACTGAGGCTAAAAAGTTGTTGAGTATCTCAGCCTTCTCCTCATCCGTTGTTACCAGTTTGCCAGTCGTGTTCATCAGGTGGGGTACACTTTCTTTGACCTTCCTTTTCTGGCTGACATACCTATAGAAGCCCTTCTTATTATTCTTTGTGTCCCTTGCCAAGTTCAGCTCCAGCTGTGCCTTGGCCTTCCTGACCCCATCCCTACACAACCGGGCAGCGTCCCTATACTCTTCCGAGGATACCTGTCCCTGCTTCCACTGCCTGTGCATTTCCTTCTTGCCCTTTAGTTTGACCAGCAGGTCTTGACTCATCCATGCCAGTCTCTTGCCTTCCTTTCCTGATTTCTTACACCTGGGGATCGAGAGCTCTTGCACTCTGTGGAAAGCATCCTTAAAGATCAGCCAGCTCTGTTCTGCTCCCTTGTCCCTGAGGGCGGTTTCCCAGGGGGTCCTATTGACTAACCCCTTGAACAGCTTGAAGTTTGCTTTCCTAAAATTCAGGGTCCTGACTTTACTCTTCGCCTGACCCATATCCCTCAGGACTGTGAACACCAGTGCATGATCACTGCAGCCCAGGCTGTCTCCAATCTTGACGTCATGGATTAGCTCACTTGCGTTGGTGACCATCAGGTCCAGTATCGCAGCCCCTCTGGTAGGGCTGTCTATTACCTGGCTTAAGAAGTTATCCTCGATGCGCTCCAGGAGTGTCCTGGATTGCCTACAGCTCGCTGTGCTACTTTTCCAGCAGATGTCAGGGTGGTTGAAGTCCCCCAGCAGGATGAGAGCCTGCGAGCGCGATGCCTCCTGTAGCTGGAGTAAGAAGGCTTTGTCAATAGGCTCTCCTTGATCAGACCTTGTTGAACCTCATGAGGTTCACATGAGCACACTCCTCAAGCCTGTCAAAGGTACCTCTGGATGGCATCACTTCCCTCTAGTGAATCAACTGCACCACTCAGCTTGGTGTCATCTGCAAACTTGCTGAGGGTGCACTCAATCCCACTATGTCATTGATGAAGATATTAAGTAGTATTGGTCCCAGTATGGACCCTTGAGGGACACCGCTCATTACCGGTTTCCACTTGGACATTGACCCATTGACTGTAACTCTTTGGACGCGTCCATCCAGCCAATTCCTTATCCATCTAACAGTCCATCCATCATACCAATATCTCTCCAGTTTATCGGGTAGCCTGAGATGACCTGCTTGTGCCAGTAAAGACATGTTTTGATGGTCCTCCAGTGCTCTGGATGAGCTGTCTGACCATCATTGTAGTACCTGCAAATGGTCCCTGGGACTAAAGCATCTCCTTCCCATGGCCTGTTGTTGGCGTGACCTGCATGCCTTGATGGAGCTGCTCTCGATGGATATTGGGCAGATAGGGAAAGAGGGAGCTTAACCCCGTGTGGCTGCTGCTGCTTGAGAAAGGGGAACGTGCAGGGTTGTGATATGGGGAAAGGGATATGGGGAAAGTGATATGGCCATGTCCTGGTTCCAGCTGGGACAGGGTTAACTTTCTTCCCAGTAGCTTGGGGGGTGTGCTGTGTTTTGGGTTCGGTGTGAAAGGAGCATTGATGGCCCATTGATGCTTTGGCTGTTGCTGGGTGGTGCTTGCACCGGGGAGGGGGAGCACAGCCGGGGTGGTGGACCCAGCTGGCCAATGGGGTATTCTATACCATGTGACATCATGCTCAGTATAAAAACCAGGTGTGTGGGGGGGCTCACCCCCCGTTCGTGACATGCGGTCGGCGGTCTGTGAGCGGTTGCGTTGTGCATTGCCTGCTTTGTGTATTCTGTTATTGTTGTTGTTCTCATTGTTATTATTACTGTTCTACTTAGTTTTATTTCAATTATTAAACTGTTTTTATCTCAACCCGGGAGCTTTCCTACTTGTGCCCTCCCGATTCTCTCCCCCATCCCACCGGGGGGGGTGTGATCGAACAGCTGCATGGCGTTTATTTTTGCTGACTGGGGTTAAACCATGACAGTCCTTTTTGGCGCCCAACATGGGGCACGAAGGATTGAGATAACGACAGATTAACTAGAGCATATTAAGGAATTTATATCTGGTAACATATTAATTTGTTCTGCACCATGCTCTTGTTTTTACTGTACCTGTTAAAAATTGGAGTTGGGTTTTGTAGTCTGTTGTGCTCTGCCGTGATTAATGATGTTTTGCCTGGGAGATTTGTTACTAAAACGCTGGCATTGGGGGTGATTTGGTATTTGGGATTCGTAATGAAGCCGTTTCTGCATTTCGGGTACCACCTCATGGAGACCATTAGCAATTATACCTTTTCCTCCGAGAGATTTTTTATGGAGGAAATAGAGAATGGCACCCTCGCTACCTTCCTCTATGATGTCGTCTCCTTTGTTAAAATAACTTGCCAGTACCTTGAACATCCCTGGGTAGTTAAGATACATCTATTGGTACTCCTTGGGAATATTGTTGCGGTTTTATCCAAGGTTAGCAAGCAATTTAAGAATGTCATCCAGAGATCTGCCCCAAGGCTGGACAGTTATGAGTGGCAGGGCGAGTGGGATAGCATGGGCAAATGCCTAGGGCGATGGGCACACCCAGTGTTCTGGAACTTCACCCCTGAACAAGTGAAGAACCCTGAAAAATTAGTAGAATATTTGGAAGAACTATGCTGTCACCCTGGCCATTCTAGGGAGACACAAATCACGACAATGTGCTGGGGCCTGGCCCACGCCTACCGAGCCCTATTTAACACCACTCAGAACCCCCAAGGGGAAGGAAACGTCTCTGCAGCTGATGACAAAGCAACAGGCCCTGTGGCTACTCCACCCCCCACGGCAAGCACAGCGGCTCCCTCACCCCCCAGGGCAGGCACGGCAGCTACTCCGCCCCCTGCGACAGAGAACCAACCCATGCCGGTATCAGTCGCCCCTATACAAAAAAGAAAATGCACAAGAAAATCAGCTCGTCTAGTAAGGGATGAAGATGAACCAGGGCCATCACGAGAACAGGAGGAGGAGGAGGCAGAACCCGTAAATGAGATGGTGACCACCCGATCCCTATCTCTGGCTGAGCTGCGAGATATGCGAAAAGACTTCAGCCGTCGTCCAGGCGAGCACATTGTCACCTGGCTGCTCCGATGCTGGGATAACGGGGCCAGTAGCCTGGAATTAGAGGGTAGGGAAGCCAAGCAGCTGGGATCCCTTTCTAGGGAAGGGGGCATTGACAAAGCAATTGGACAAGGGGCACAAGTCCTCAGCCTCTGGAGGCGACTCCTGTCAGGTGTGAAGGAAAGGTCTCCCTTCAAGGAAGATGTTATATGCCACCCAGGCAAGTGGACCACCATGGAGAGAGGTATCCAGTACCTGAGAGAATTAGCCGTGCTGGAAGTGATTTATGATGACCTGAACAACGAGCAGTTATCCAAAGACCCAGATGAAGTCAAATGCACCCGACCCATGTGGCGGAAGTTTGTACAGAGCGCACCAGCGTCACATGCAAACTCATTGGCAGTAATGACCTGGAGAGATGGAGAGGAACAAACAGTGGATGAACTGGCTGGCCAACTCCGGCAATATGAAGAAAGTCTCTCTTCCTCCCTACGGGCCTGTGTCTCTGCTGTGGAGAAACTGTCTCAGGAGGTCCAGCAACTCAAAGAGGATATGTCCTGCTCCCCACCTGCACGGGCCAGTGTCTCAGCCATTAGGAGCAAGCGTCCCTCTGCTCAAGAGAGGAGACATCGTGGGTACACACCCCGGGGCACCCTGTGGTTTTACCTGCGTGACCACGGAGAGGACATGAGGAAGTGGGATGGAAAACCTACCTCAGTCCTACAGGCACGGGTACATGAGTTGCAAGGGAAAACAACCACAAAAGGGGGTTCTTCCAGGAAAACTGCTGCTCCAGTCTCCAGTGAGCAGTTCCCCAGGCAGAGTAGAAGGGCTGATTCCACTTCCGACCTTAACAAAGGGACTTCTGACTCATACTTACAAGAAGTGGGTAGCGAATACGATGACCAGGACTAGAGGGGCCCTGCCTCCGGCCAGGTGGAGGAAAGGGACAACCGGGTTTACTGGACTGTGTGGATTCGATGGCCTGGCACATCAGACCCACAGGAGTATAAGGCTCTCGTAGACACTGGTGCACAGTGCACCCTGATGCCATCAAACCATAAAGGGGCAGAACCCATTTGTATTTCTGGAGTGACAGGGGGATCCCAAGAGTTAACTGTATTGGAGGCCGAAGTGAGCCTGACCGGGAATGAGTGGCAGAAGCACCCCATTGTGACTGGCCCAGAGGCTCCGTGCATCCTTGGCATAGACTACCTCAGGAGAGGGTATTTTAAGGACCCAAAAGGGTACCGGTGGGCTTTTGGTATAGCTGCCCTGGAGACGGAGGAAATTAAACAGCTGTCCACCTTGCCCGGTCTCTCACAGGATCCTTCTGTTTTGGGGCTGCTGAGGGTTGAAGAACAACAGGTACCAATCGCTACCACAACAGTGCACCGGCGGCAATACCGCACCAACCGAGACTCCCTGATCCCCATCCATGAGCTGATTCGTCGATTGGAGTGCCAAGGAGTGATCAGCAAGACTCGCTCACCCTTCAACAGTCCCATATGGCCAGTGCGAAAGTCTAATGGAGAGTGGAGACTAACAGTAGACTACCGTGGTCTGAACGAAGTCACGCCGCCACTGAGTGCTGCCGTGCCGGACATGCTGGAACTTCAATACGAACTGGAGTCAAAGGTAGCCAAGTGGTACGCCACAATGGATATCGCTAATGCCTTCTTCTCCATCCCTTTGGCGGCAGAGTGCAGGCCACAGTTTGCTTTCACTTGGAGGGGTGTCCAGTACACCTGGAACCGCCTGCCCCAGGGGTGGAAACACAGCCCTACCATTTGCCATGGACTGATCCACACCGCACTGGAACAGGGTGAGGCTCCAGAACACCTGCAATACATTGATGACATCATCGTGTGGGGCAACACAGCAGAGGAAGTTTTTGAGAAAGGGGAGAGAATAGTCCAAATCCTTCTGAAGGCCGGCTTTGCAATAAAACAAAGTAAGGTCAAGGGACCTGCACAGGAGATCCAGTTTTTAGGAATAAAATGGCAAGATGGACGTCGTCAGATCCCAACGGATGTGACGAACAAAATAACAGCCATGTCTCCACCAACTAGCAAAAAGGAAACAGAAGCTTTCTTAGGCGTTGTGGGCTTTTGGAGAATGCATATTCCAGATTACAGCCTGATTGTAAGCCCTCTCTATCACGTGACCAGGAAGAAGAATGACTTCAGATGGGGCCCTGAGCAACGACAAGCATTTGAACAAATTAAACAGGAGATAGTTCAGGCAGTAGCCCTTGGGCCAGTCCGGGCAGGACAAGATGTGAAGAATGTGCTCTACACCGCAGCCGGGGATAATGGCCCTACCTGGAGCCTCTGGCAGAAAGCACCAGGGGAGACTCGAGGTCGACCCTGGGGTTCTGGAGTCGGGGATACAGAGGATCCGAGGCCCGCTACACTCCAACTGAGAAGGAGATATTAGCAGCATATGAAGGGGTTCAAGCTGCTTCGGAAGTGGTTGGTACTGAAGCACAGCTCCTCCTGGCACCCCGACTGCCGGTGCTGGGCTGGATGTTCAAAGGGAGGGTCCCCTCTACCCATCATGGAACTGATGCTACGTGGAGTAAGTGGGTCACGCTGATCACACAACGGGCCCGAATAGGAAACCCCAGTCGCCCAGGAATCTTGGAGGTGATCACGAACTGGCCAGAAGGCAAAGATTTCGGAATATCCCCAGAGGAGGAGGTGACACGTGCTGAAGAGGCCCCACCATATAACAAACTACCAGAAAACGAGAAGCAGTATGCCCTGTTCACTGATGGGTCCTGTCGCCTTGTGGGAAAACATCAGAGATGGAAGGCTGCTGTATGGAGTCCTATACGCCAAGTTGCAGAAACTGCTGAAGGAGAAGGTGAATCGAGCCAGTTTGCAGAGGTGAAAGCCATCCAGCTGGCCTTGGACATTGCCGAACGAGAAAAATGGCCAGTACTTTATCTCTATACTGACTCATGGATGGTGGCAAATGCCCTGTGGGGGTGGTTGCAGCAGTGGAAGCAGAACAACTGGCAGCGCAGAGGGAAACCCATCTGGGCTGCCGCGTTGTGGCAAGATATTGCTGCCCGGGTAGAGAACCTGACTGTAAAAGTAAGTCACGTAGATGCTCACGTACCCAAGAGTCGGGCCAGTGAAGAGCACCAAAACAACCAGCAGGTGGATCAGGCTGCCAAGATCGAAATAGCTCAGGTAGATCTGGACTGGCAACATAAGGGGGAATTATTTATAGCTCAGTGGGCCCATGATACTTCAGGCCACCAAGGGAGAGATGCAACATATAGATGGGCTCGTGATCGAGGGGTGGACTTAACCATGGACACTATTGCACAAGTTATCCATGAATGTGAAACATGCGCTGCAATCAAGCAAGCCAAGCGAGTAAAGCCTCTTTGGTATGAAGGACGATGGTTGAAGTATAAATATGGGGAGGCTTGGCAGATTGATTATATCACACTCCCACAAACCTGACAGGGCAAGCGCTATGTGCTCACCATGGTAGAAGTAACCACAGGATGGCTTGAAACTTATCCTGTGCCCCATGCCACTGCCTGGAACACCATCCTGGGCCTTGAAAAGCAAGTCCTATGGCGACATGGCACCCCAGAAAGAATTGAGTCAGACAACGGGCCTCACTTCCGAAACACCCTCATAGACACCTGGGCCAAAGAGCACGGCATTGAGTGGGTCTATCACATCCCCTACCATGCACCAGCCTCCTGAAAATTTGAACGATACAACGGGCTGTTAAAGACAACACTGAGGGCAATGGGCGGTGGGACATTCAAGCATTGGGACACACATTTAGAAAAGGCCACCTGGTTAGTCAACACTAGGGGATCTGTTAATCGAGCTGGCCCTGCCCAATCCAAACCCTTACGTGCTGTAGAGGGGGATAAAGTCCGTTGTGCATATGAGAAATATGCTGGGGAAGGCGGTCTGGGTTGCTCCTGCCTCTGGCAAGGGAAAACCCATCCGTGGGATTGCTTTTGCTCAGGGACCTGGGTGCACTTGGTGGGTGATGAGAAAGGATGGGGAAGTCCGGTGTGTACCTCAAGGGGATTTGATTTTGGGTGAAAATAGCCAATGAACTGAATTGTTCGATGTTAGTTATTACATAGTACTGTATGTCATCCCTTCTATGGTTACCATATGCCATATTAACAGTATTACAGTAAGAATCACCCAGATTAATGTAGGATGAACTCCGATGAAACTGAGCAAGGTGCAACAATGATAGAACCGGACGAGCGCCCAGAACTGGCCTCCGCATGCAAGAGCCCAACACCACCCACCATCTCTCCTGCCCTGCAAGACTGTTATGACAGGTGGAACCCGAAGTCATGGACTAAATGAACTCAACGGACGTTTTAGAGGGATGGCCCATGGACTAAGGGAATGATATCTCTGTGTGTGTATATATCAAAAGGCAGGGAAAAGTAGTGGTGACTAATTGGAATGTATGGGAAAATGTGAGACCTGGGCATGATGTAGATGGTATAGAATAAGGGGTGGATATTGTCCTGGTTCCAGCTGGGACAGGGTTAACTTTCTTCCCAGTAGTTTGGGGGGTGTGCTGTGTTTTGGGTTCGGTGTGAAAGGAGCATTGATGGCCCATTGATGCTTTGGCTGTTGCTGGGTGATGCTTGCACCGGGAGGGGGGAGCACAGCCGGGGTGGTGGACCGAGCTGGCCAATGGGGTATTCTATACCATGTGACATCATGCTCAGTATAAAAACCAGGTGTGTGGGGGGGCTCGCCCCCCCGTTCGTGACACGCGGTCGGCAGTCGGTGAGCGGTTGTGTTGTGCATCGCCTGCTTTGTGTATTCTGTTATTGTTGTTGTTCTCATTGTTATTATTACTGTTCTACTTCGTTTTATTTCAATTATTAAACTGTTTTTATCTCAACCTGGGAGTTTTCCTCCTTGTGCCCTCCCGATTCTCTCCCCCATCCCACCGGGGGGGGTGATCGAGCGGCTGCGTGGAGTTTATTTTTGCTGGCTGGGGTTAAACCACGACAGGCCACCTCCTGGGTTCCCCCCCTCCCCACTCCATATCCCCATATCCAGTCAGACCCTGGGCTCTCGCTATTGTGACTCTGCCTGCTCTGTCCAGACAACCAATAAAGGCTTGTGGTTTGGAGGGGGCTGCCCGCCCCACTACAGCTCCTGCCTGGTCCCCTCATTGCCCTTGTGGGGTCATGTTCCCTGTGGGGTGCTGAGCTAACTGCACCTTGTTGAGGGGAGGCCATGAGCAGGGCTGCTGTGGCCTCGAGCCATGGCTGACAGCCTCCCCAAGCCTCCAGGGCTGTGCTGGACAGCGCTCACATGCATTTGGATGGGGTGTGTGGTGGGAACCAGTGAGCGATGGTGCTCCCCCCATACGTCCTGGGCAGGAGTGTGTCCTGTGCCTATGCCACGGACAAAGCTGAGGGACAAAGCATGGTCTTTGCTCCTCTGCAGCCCCCGTGTCTGATCACCCAGCCCTCTTCCTGCTCGCTGGGGTCCTCCCTGGCAGCCTGTGCAGCTGGCTCTGCACAGAGACACCCTTCTCTGTGGCTGTCCCCAAGCCTGGGCAGTCTGGCTGACATGCCAGCCAGTGAGGCGTCCTTGCACCTTGAAGCCTTCCCTATGTGTCCTGCTCCTGGGCTGAAGGTGCAGGCAGGGAGCCAGGCAGGGTGGAAGTGGGATGGAGTCTGTGGGTAGTAGCTGAAAGGTGAGCAGCAGCAGGCACTGGCTGGGCTGGTGGGCTGGAAGTGAGTGAGCTCCTGCCCTTGGGCACTGTTATGGAAATTACGCATGCCAGCCACCGTAACAGGGTTCAACTCTAGGTTGCCACATAAGCCGAAAGATAGATTCCTTTATGAAAGTACTTTTTATTAATAGCACTACAGCTCGAGCTGGGTGCCTCCGAAGAGGGACCCCAAACAAAGAAATCCCTGGGCAATTATACCCTTACAATCTAAGTTCCCCACCCCTCACGCGATAGTTCGGACCAATAGTAATATTAAGGTCTGGGGTCTTCTTGCTTTTTTATTGGTTTGATTTGTTTGCTGTTTCGTTACTAAGCGGTTGCTAAGTGGTCATCTTATACAATATCATATCCTCTTAGGT
The DNA here is from genome assembly GCF_964195595.1 of Calonectris borealis. Lineage (NCBI taxonomy): Eukaryota > Metazoa > Chordata > Aves > Procellariiformes > Procellariidae > Calonectris > Calonectris borealis. The sequence continues at coordinate 36,887,113 of NC_134351.1, read as the reverse complement.
CAGTTTCAGCCAATTCTGTAGTTAGCTATTCGGCATGTTGTAATACGGTTGTTACAGTTCATATACCACGATCTATAGGCTTTGTCTACTCTGGCTATTAATGTTTAAGCTGCTAGCTTTGTCTACTCTAGCTATTATTAATGTTTAAGCTGCTATCTGTAAGTTTCGACTAACTTTTTCTACAACAGCACACGGGCTCTCCTGAGTTCCTTGGACTCAGCTATGACAAGCTGACTGTAGGATGTGCTTTTTATACTGCGAATGCAGAGTCATTGTGAACATTTGCTTCAATGTCATTTCTCTCCTTTGGTGAGCCTTTAGTTTTAGTCCTGCAGAATCTGGTGAACAGTGCTTCCATATCCACCTTGCCCACAACCTTGAGACTTTGGTAACCCTCCATTGTACCTTCCCCTCCCAACCTGGGAAGGAGTACCCACTCTTCACTCTCTCCTCAAGAAACCATCTCGTCCTCTCCCTCTATCCTGTGTCACTTGCCCTTCTCTGCCTCCCCTCTGCTCTCCTGGAGCCGTGGGCACCCAAAGGGCACACGCTACTCATGGTGTGGGAGCACCCAGATTTTAGATCTTTGGGAAAGTGATGCTTTTTTCTGTCTCCTTCTCAGTACCCTCTGACGATATGCAATGTTTTGCTGGGTTTTTTTGGCATGTGCCGCACAAGGTGTCTCCAGTGCCGGTCCTCTGAAGTCGTTGGCTCAAAGACCACTTTGCTGAGAGGAAATGGCCAAATCTGAGGTCAGTGTCGTGTCGGCTTAGATGCTTCACCTGCATTTACCTCCTGAAGCTACTAGCCACTCTGTTTTGTTGGGCCCTTCTGCAGACCCTCTAGTGTACAGGGCATGTGAAGAACTAGCAGAGCTGAGTATCTTCCACAGACAACATCCAAGTGATCCTCAGGACTTGTGACTGTTCCTGCTGCTACTGCAGGAGAGCCCCAGCTGCCCGAAGCCCCTCAAGGCTGCTGATCAAGTGGGGCAACATGGTTCCCTCCCCAAAGAGGAAGCAATTTCCCCATGTGGTTGTTTCCTTCCTGCGGTTGCAAGTCTTAGTTACGGATGCTGGTGCTCAGAGGCAGTGAGTGAGAGTGGGGCTGAGATTTCAGTCCTGCCTGGGGACTTCATGCTAGCATGGCCCTGCAATTGCTGGCTCTGAGCTTTCTCCTAGTCCTTGTATCTCTGCTGGCAGCACAGGGCCAGGAAGAACCTAATTCCAAGGTCCAAGGAGTACCCTGGGAAACAGGTAAGAAGTGGTTCCTCCTCTCCCCTTGAGAGAAGATTTTGCTGCTCCTCCCCCTGCAAGTTTGATATGCATCTTTACTGCATGCAGCCGTGGGCTGGAGCCCAGGTGGACCCCTGAGGGCTGTGTCAGCTGGGGCGCCTGCTGTCTCTGGGAGACCCCGGGGGGCAGGAGCTACGGTGCAGCGTGGGTGCACTGGGGGTGCTGTGGGAAAGATGGGATTGGGCTGGGCGGTTGGGGATGGGTCATGCCCTGCACTGAGCCAGTTTGCCAATTGTTCCCTGGAGGCTGCAGGCATGAATTAGGCATGAATTAATGAATTGTGAATCAGGGGAAGGGTCTTCCGGGAGCAGGACTACCACTTTCTGTAAACATCCTATCCCCAGGTGTGCCCGAGGGACATTGTGTGCCTGCTGAGAGCAGAGCAAAAGGGAACTCGCTGTTGCTTTGCCAGCTGGATGGGCCTGGGTGTGGGGAGCGACTGGGCGCCTGTGCATGGGGTAGGTCGTGGCTGTGTGTCAGTGGGACACAGCTACTGGTTGCAGTGCTCAGCTGGGCATCTCTTGCCTTCTGTAATCAGGGTTGTTTGTTTGAGAGCAAAGCTTTACTGTAACTGGCTTGTTCACCAGCAGGTCTGTACTTTGTGGCTGTTCAGAATCATAGAATCATAGAATAGTTTGGGTTGGAAGGGACCTTTAAAAGTCATCTAGTCCAACCCCCCTGCCATGGGCAGGGACATCTTCAACTAGATCAGGTTGCTCAGAGCCCCGTCCAACCTGACCTTGAATGTTTCCAGGGATGGGGCATCTACCACCTCTCTGGGCAACCTGTTCCAGTGTTTCACCACCCTCATTGTAAAAAATTTCTTCCTTATATCTAGTCTGAATCTACCCTCTTTTAGTTTAAAACCATTCCCCCTTGTCCTGTCACAACAGGCCCTACTAAAAAGTCTGTCCCCATCTTTCTTATAAGCCCCCTTTAAGTACTGAAAGGCCGCAATAAGGTCTCCCCGAAGCCTTCTCTTCTCCAGGCTGAATAACCCCAACTCTCTCAGCCTTTCTTCATAGGAGAGGCGTTCCATCCCCCTGATCATTTTCGTGGCCCTCCTCTGGTCCCACTCCAACAGGTCCATGTCTGTCTTGTGCTGAGGGCTCCAGAGCTGGACGCAGTACTGCAGGTGGGGTCTCACCAGAGCAGAGTAGAGGGGCAGAATCGCCTCCCTCGACCTGCTGGCCATGCTTCTTTTGATGCAGCCCAGGATACCGGGAAGATGGTCTGAACCTTGTGAGATACCTTCTCTGCCCCTTTGGGAGAAGGATGTTTGTATTTTAAGCACTTTGAGGACTCCCAGAGACCCTTGCAGAGGCTGGAACAGGGAAGTGCTCCTTCCCAGGTGCCAGCATCCCTGCCTGTAGGAATCATTGCCACAAAGCTTCCCCCCACAGCACTCAGCAAACTGCTAAGACAGGCTGTGCCTGCTCTGTACCCCTGGCCTGTTCAGCCCAGAGGAGGGAGAATGCGGTGAGGAGGGGACGTGGAGGAGGGAGCAGGGCTTGTGGCAGGGTGAAGGGGCAGGGACTCTGGTAAAGCAGGGGACGTGAATGGAGAAGGTATTGTTCATCCTTATGTCCCACTGCATGGTGGCGTGGGGCAGGAGGAGAGTAGCTGAGGGACAGACTAAGCCAGCACAGGGACCCCAGAAGTGTAACAGGGACATCTCTGATCCCTGTGGGAGGGATGAGCCGAGGCTGGAGAGACATGCATGCAAGGCTGGTGGTGCCATGGCCCAGCAAGGGCAGGCTGAGCTGTGGTGGGTGGCATGTCTGAAAGAGCGGCTGGAGGGGGTCTCCTGGTGCAGGGGGGATTGTCCTTGGAAACTCCCTGCTGCGGGCTATGGAGGAGAGCCAAGAGTGTCCATGGACACATGGAGGAGCAGGGAAGTTCATGAACAAGTGATCATTCATGCTTCAGGTGCACAAGGAGAGCCTCCTCCCAACAAGCCTTGCTGAGGGGTCACGTCCTGTCAGATGGATGTGTCACCTTCCCTCTCCTGTCAGTGGCTGGATGGATTGCTGGGGATTGCTGATACCCCACCACCTTCCCCTGTCCCACCTCATCACTTCCCACCACAACTAACACCCACTTTCACCTCTGCCAGAAATGTGCCAAAGGCCCCAGTTGGACCCAAGACTGACTGGCACCAGACTAGGAGAACTACAAAAAGAACAAAGAAGTGATGCTGAGTTGCATTGATGGTTTCCAGTCATCCTTCACCCATGTCAAATGTGCGAGGGAAGTCCAGTCCATCAGTCATGGGAAACCTGTATACAGGGAAGTTTGTTGTGGAAGGGACAGCAGAGGTGACTGGAACCACATTAAGTCCAGTGTGGAGTGCATTGGTAAGGGAGGCATCAGGAGCTCTCCCGGGTGCCCTGCTCTGCCCTTCCTGAGCAGGGGAAGGCAGGCTGTGCGTGCACAGGAGGTTTCAGGCTCTCTGCCTGCCTGGGGAAATGGTAGGTGCTGCTGAAGGTAGTGTCGAGGCAGCCCCTGAGTATGCCCTGAGTCCAGCCTGCAGTTCATCAGTGGGTGGGAGGTTCCTGGTAGAGGTGCATGGGTGATATGGGGCTCCCTGAGGGCTTCTGGCAAGAGCACGTGCACAAAGGAGAGAAACATGGGGCAGCTATGTGAGGTGGAGCTTGTGGTCTGCATGGTATCATGATTGGGGCAGGGGGATCACAGGGCTCTGCTGTGTGTGTCCTCTCAGACCATGCAGCTGTGAGTGCCACAGCTTGCTCCCCGCAGGCTGGTGCCCTCCAGGTTCTGTGTCATGGTGGGCACAGGCTTGGCACCATCTTCTCACAGCCTGGGGCATTGTTCTCCAAGGGAGAACAGGGCAATAGTGGGCTGATTTGGGAACCCAGTTAGAGGTCCTTAAAGTTTTGAAAACAATAGTCCTGTGCTGCTCCCCAGTTCACTGAGTGCCCTGAGACCTGGGCCACAGCAATAGGGCTCGGGGCTGGTTCCCTGCAGACAGCTGTGAGCATGGGGAGTGTGGGGATGTCTGTGGGAGGGGAAGGGGATGCTTCTCCTGTGACATTGTGTGATCAGCAATCAGGGCCCCTGGGGACAGCTCTGTGCATGGCCCAAGCTTTCAGGATGTCCCACCCAGTCCCCTTGTCTTTCTTGTACTGGGGACCCCAGAGCTGGATGCAGTACTCCAGGTGGAGTCTCACCAGAGCAGAGCAGAGGGGCAGAATCACCTCCCTCGACCTGCTGGCCACACTTCTTTTGATGCAGCCCAGGATGCGATTGGCCTTCTGGCCTGTGAGTGCACATTGTCGGCTCACGTTCCCTTCATCCCCCAGCCTGTATTGATACCGGGGGTTGCCCCGACCCAGGGGCAGGACCCTGCACTTGGCCTTGTTGAACCTCATGAGGTTCACACGGGCCCACTTCTCGAGCTTGTCCAGGTCCCTCTGGATGGCATCCTGTCCCTCAGGCGTGTCGACTGCACCACTCAGCTTGGTGTCATCTGCAAACTTGCTGAGGGTGCACTCGATCCCACTATGTCACTGATGAAGATATTAAACAGTACCGGTCCCAATACGGACCCCTGTGGGATACCACTCGTCACTGATCTTCATCTGGACATTGAGCCACTGACAACTACCCTCTGGATGCGTCCATCCAACCAATTCATTCGAAGCCACCGAGGCGAAGGGCTCCGGAGCGGAGGATCCCGCCGGGGGACCCTTCTTAAAGCGGCAAAACCGCGAAGGCAAAAACCGCAAAGGCAAAAGCGCAGGGAGCGAGAGGGTGCCCCAGTCCCCCCTCCCCCGAGCCAGAGGAGTGAGCTCCTGACGAGCGGCAGCTCTGACTCGGCGTGGGTGGGGACAGGAGGGACGGCGGCCAAACCCCCTCAGATACAAGAGCAGCCCCCAGGGAGCGCGAGCGATCCGGAGCGCGGACGAACAGGGCGTGGCGCGGCAGTTCGCGCAGGGAAGGCGAGCAGGCAGGGCGCAGCCCCCCCTCCAGGCTCTAGAGGCTAGCTCAACTAGTGGTCATCGCCCTCCCAGAAGTCATCGCCCTCCCAGAAGAGGACCTAGCCATGGTTTCCACTTGGCCGAAAGCCATAGCCAGAAGGAATGTGGCGACCCAGACCGAGCCCCCACGCAAACACACATCTGTCCGGGTCTCCGGCTGCAGGGAGTGCCTGAGCCTGTCCCTTGTACAGGAGGGCAGCAGAGACGACGCCTGTGTGCGCTGTGACCAGGTGGGTGATCTGCTCAGCCTGGTGGCAGAGCTGAAGGAGGAAGTGGAGAGGTTAAGGAGTATCAGGGAGTGTGAGAGGGAGATAGATTGGTGGAGCCGCACCCTACCATCCCTGAGGCAAGGACAGCAGATGGAGGCTCCACAAGAAGCAGAGGATCCCCTACCCTCTTGCCACCAGGCAGGAGGGGACCCAGGAGCCGGGGGGAATGGACACAGGTCCCTGCTCGGGGCGCCAGGCAAATCCCTGCCCGGCCTCCCTCACCTCAACCTTCCCAGTTGCCCCTACACAACAGATACGGGGCCCTGGAACTTGAGGGCTGGACAAACAAGGATGTAGATGAAGGCCCATCCAGGGGGTTGCCCAAGGCGAGGCAGTCAGCCCCACGCATTATGACTGCCTCTGCTAAGAAAAAAAGGAGGGTAACTGTCGTAGGTGATTCCCTTCTGAGGGAGACGGAGGGCCCAATTTGCCGGCCAGACCCATCCCACAGGGAAGTCTGCTGCCTCCCTGGGGCCCGGGTTAAGGACATTACTAGGAAGCTCCCTGGTCTGGTACAGGCCTCCGATTACTACCCGCTACTGGTTATACAGGCTGGCAGTGAGGAGGTTGCAGAGAGAAGTCCCGAAGCGATCAAAAGGGACTTCAGGGCACTGGGGCGACTGGTGGAAGGATCAGGAGCACAGGTAGTGTTTTCCTCGATCCCTTCAGTGGCAGGGAAGAATACTGAAGGGAACAGGAAAACTCATCGGATCAACACGTGGCTCAGGGGCTGGTGCCATTGGAGAAATTTTGGCTTCTTTGACCACGGGGAGGTTTACACGGCACCGGGCCTGCTGGCGACGGACGGAGTTCAGCTGTCTCACAGGGGGAAAAGGATTCTTGCGTATGAGTTGGCGGGGCTCATCAAGAGGGCTTTAAACTAGGTTCGAAGGGGGAAGGGGATAAAACCAGGCTCACTAGAGAAGAGCCTAGGGACCGCACGCCAATGTCGGGGGCAAAATCGATAGCCCAGCTCAAGTGCATCTACACCAATGCATGCAGCATGGGCGGCAAACAGGAGGAGCTGGAAGCCATTGTGCAGCGGGATAGCTATGACTTGGTTGCCATCACGGAAACATGGTGGGATGAGTCTCATGACTGGAGTGCTGCAATGGACGGCTATAAGCTCTTCAGAAGGGACAGGCGAGGAAGGAGAGGCGGTGGGGTAGCCCTGTATGTTAGGGAGTGCTTCAACTGTCTAGAGCTCGATGGTAGTGATGACGAGGTCGAGTGCTTGTGGGTAAGGATGAGGGGGAAGGCCAACAAGGCAGATATCCTGCTGGGAGTCTGTTATAGACCACCCAACCAGGATGAGGAGGCAGACGAAATATTCTACCAAAGGCTGGCAGAAGTCTCCCAGTCGCTAGCCCTTGTTCTCGTGGGGGACTTCAACTTTCCAGACGTCTGCTGGAAATACAACACGGCAGAGAGGAAACAGTCGAGGAGGTTCCTGGAGTGTGTGGAAGATAACTTCCTGACACAGCTGGTAAGCGAGCCTACCAGGGCAGGTGCCTCGCTTGACCTGCTGTTCACAAACAGAGAAGGGCTGGTGGGAGACGTGGTGGTCGGAGGCCGGCTTGGGCTTAGCGACCATGAAATGATAGAATTCTCAATACTTGGTGAAGTAAGGAGGGGGGCCAGCAAAACCGCTACCATGGACTTCCGGAGGGTGGACTTTGGCCTGCTCAGGACACTGGTCGAGAGGGTCCCTTGGGAGACAGTCCTGAAGGGCAAAGGGGTCCAGGAAGGCTGGACGTTCTTCAAGAAGGAAGTCTTAAAGGCGCAGGAGCAGGCTGTCCCCATGTGCCGCAAGAAGAACGGGCGGGGAAGACGACCAGCATGGCTGAATGGGGAGCTCTGGCTGGGACTCAGGAAAAAAAGGAGAGTTTACCACCTTTGGAAGAAGGGGCAGGCAACTCAAGAAGAGTACAGGGATCTCGTTAGGTCGTGCAGAGAGGAAATTAGAAAGGCAAAAGTCCAGCTAGAACTCAACCTGGCCACTGTCGTGAGAGACAACAAAAAATGCTTTTACAAGTATATTAATGACAAAAGGAGAGCCAAGGAGAATCTCCATCCTTTATTGGATGTGGGGGGGAACATTGCCACCGAGGACGAGGATAAGGCTGAGGTACTTAATGCCTTCTTTGCCTCAGTCTTAAATAGTCAGAGCAGTTATCCTCAGGGTACTCAGCCCCCTGAGCTGGAAGACAGGGACGGCGAGCAGGATAAACCCCCCATAATCCAAGAGGAAGCAGTTAACGACCTGCTACGCCACCTGGACGCTCACAAGTCTATGGGGCCAGATGGGATCCACCCGAGGGTACTGAGGGAGCTGGCGGAGGAGCTTGCCAAGCCACTCTCCATCATTTACCAGCAATCCTGGTTAACAGGGGGGGTCCCGGACGACTGGAGGCTTGCCAATGTGACGCCCATCTACAAGAAAGGCCGGAAGGAGGATCTGGGGAACTACAGGCCTGTCAGCCTGACCTCAGTGCCGGGAAAGATTATGGAGCGGTTCGTTTTGAGGGCGCTCACGAGCCATGTCTGGGACAACCAGGGTGTCCTGGTTCCAGCTGGGACAGGGTTAACTTTCTTCCCAGTAGCTTGGGGGGTGTGCTGTGTTTTGGGTTCGGTGTGAAAGGAGCGTTGATGGCCCATTGATGCTTTGGCTGTTGCTGGGTGATGCTTGCACCGGGAGGGGGGAGCACAGCCGGGGTGGTGGACCGAGCTGGCCAATGGGGTATTCTATACCATGTGACATCATGCTCAGTATAAAAACCAGGTGTGTGGGGGGGCTCGCTCCCCATTCGTGACACGCGGTCGGCGGTCTGTGAGCGGTTGCGTTGTGCATTGCCTGCTTTGTGTATTCTGTTATTGTTGTTGTTCTCATTGTTATTATTACTGTTCTACTTAGTTTTATTTCAATTATTAAACTGTTTTTATCTCAACCCGGGAGCTTTCCTCCTTGTGCCCTCCCGATTCTCTCCCCCATCCCACTGGGGGGGGGATCGAGCGGCTGCGTGGCGTTTATTTTTGCTGGCTGGGGTTAAACCACGACACTGGGGATCAGGCCCAGCCAGCACGGGTTCATGGAAGGCAGGTCCTGCTTGACCAACCTGATCTCCTTCTATGACCAGGTGACCCACCTAGTGGATGAGGGAAAGGCTGTGGATGTGGTCTACCTGGACTTCAGTAAAGCCTTTGACACTGTCTCCCACAGCATTCTCCTAGAGAAGCTGGCGGCTCACGGCCTAGACAGGTGTACTCTTCGCTGGGTAAAAAACTGGCTGGATGGCCGAGCCCAGAGAGTTGTGGTGAATGGAGTGAAATCCAGTTGGCGACCGGTCACGAGCGGTGTTCCCCAGGGCTCAGTTCTGGGGCCGGTCCTGTTCAATATCTTTATCAACGATCTGGACAAGAGGATCGAGTGCCCCCCTCAGTAAGTTTGCAGATGACACCAAGTTGGGCGGGAGTGTTGATCTGCTCGAGGGTAGGAAGGATCTGCAGAGGGATCTGGACAGATTGGATCGATGGGCTGAGGCCAACTGTATGAGATTCAACAAGGCCAAGTGCCGGGTCCTGCACTTGGGCCACAACAACCCCAGGCAACGCTACAGGCTTGGGGAAGAGTGGCTGGAAAGCTGCCCAGAGGAAAAGGAGCTGGGGGTGCTGGTTGACAGCCGGCTGAACATGAGCCGGCAGTGTGCCCAGGTGGCCAAGAAGGCCACTCACAGGGAGCAACAAAGGGGTCCTTCTGGCCTCATGCCGCCCTCTGAGTTGTGTGGCTGGAGTCATCCTTTGGTGCCACGGGATAGCACAATGGGACACATTTCATCCTGGCCTTGCTTCTTTTACAGCCACCAAACCTCATGGCACTGGCCCCATGGGAGAGCCATGACCTTCCCATGCTGACTGTCACCTGCAGACATTCCCAGCATCCTGCCCCTGCACAGGACCATCCTGCAGGTCATGCTGTACACTGCCCACGGGAGTGAGAGCCCAGGCACTGGGGCCACCAGGGGACTCACTCCCCCAGTGCTGCCATGGACTGCCATGTTCACCAGCAGGGGGTGGGAGCAGAGACTATAAAATCCGGTAACAATCAACAGGCGGGGTCCCTCTTGAGAGGCACCCAGCTTGAGCTGTAGATCGCATGCATTATGAATAAATATATACAAAAGAGTTGATCTTATCTGTTAAAAAGCGGAACCTAGGGACGAGCCCTGTTGAGGTGGTGTCCGCATAATTCCTATCATGGTCTAGGTGGTGGCTGCATAATTCCTACAACACCGTGACTGATGGGCTGGACTTCGCTCGCACATTTGATGTAGGTGACGGATGGCTGGAAACCCTCAGGACAGCTCAGCATCGCTTCTTCGTTCTTCTTGTAATTCTCCTGGTTTGGTGCCAGCTGGAGTCTTGAGTCCCACCATGGTTTTTGGCACGTTTCTGGCAGAGGTTAAAGTGGGTGTTAGTTGGGGTGGGAGGTGACAAGGTCGAGCAGGGGTAGGTGGTGGCATATGAGCAATCATTCAGTTTGGGGTAGAGCAGGGCAGCCAGGAGAGCTCCTGATGCCTCCCTTACCGATGCACTCCATGCTGGACCAAATGCGGATCCAGTCACCTCTGCTGTCCCTTCCCAGCCATGGGTCTGTGTATACAGGTTTCCCGTTGCTGAATGACTGGACTTCCCCCGAACATTTGACGTGGGTGAAGGATGGCTGGAAACCCTCAGGACAGCTCAGCATCACTTCTTTGTTATTCTTGTAATTCTCCTGGTCTGGTGCCAGCTGGAGTCTTGAGTCCCACCAGGGCCTTTGGCACGTTTCTGGCAGAGGAGAAAGTGGATGTTAGTTGGGGTGGGAGGTGATGAGATGGGGCAGGGGTAGGTGGTGGGAGAGAAATCCCCAGTAATCCCTCCAGCCACTGAAGGGAGAGGGAAGGTGACACGTCCATCTGCCAAGATGTGACACCTCATCAAGACTTTTTGGGAGGGGCTCTCCTTGTGTATTGCTCAGGAACCACTGCAGGAGCTGCTGTCTTGCCCAGTTGGCACTACCTTGTCTCTTGTCTCCTGGCTGGGCTGTCCTCTTCAACAGTTTGCATGGGCAACACAGCACCAAGGAGGGACTGTCACCTGCCTGCTGCTCAGCCGGGCAACGTCACGACCAGCTATTGAGGGTGAAGGTAGAGAGGGGACATGGGAGAGCTGCTGCTGCCTCATTTACCAATACACCCTATGGCCGTCTCAATGCGCATCCAAGCACCTGTGCTGTTCCTGCCCCACCAGGCATCTCCATAGACTCGTTCTCTAGAACTCATTCATAGAAATTCCCTTGCACATTTGACCTTGGGGAAGGATGGCTTGAGATCTCCAGAGCAAGTCTGCGTCAGTTCTTCATTCAGTCTGTAATTATTTTTGTTTGGTGCAAACCAAAGTCTTTGATCCCACTGGGCTTTTGGGCAATTTCTTGTCAGGGAGAAAGTGTGAGAGTCCTTCTCGGGGACAGAGGATGCTCAGGCAGGAGGGGGGACTCAGGCTTTGCCATGACTGACTGTGGTGTCAGCATTCAAGACCACGAGGAAAGGCAAGGGTGAACATCTGATCACAGGAAGGGGAGGAGTATCCCCTGTATGGCAGCTCAGTGTCAGTTCTTCATTGAGCCTGTAAAACCTCTGCTTTGGGACAAAGTTGAGCCTTGAGTCCCACTGGGTCTGCTGGCATCTCTCTGCACAGAGGAGAAGGAGCAGGTGTAAGGAGGATGGGAAGGGGCCTGCTGTGGGGTCTATTGCCCTGATTTTGACACTGTCCAGCTCCTTTGGTTACCACATTCATCACCAAATCCCTCTCTTGCAGCCTAGAGCAGAGTTAAGGGTGGCAGCAGGCCACTCCAAGAGCAGTCCCATCCATCCCTACAGACTCGTAGGCTTCCTCACTCAGGCTCAATTTGGGTAAGGCTGACCAGGGACTGGGCTCCTCCCCAGCCTTCACACAGAGGTCCTTCCACTCCTACCACCTCGGCCATATGCCCAGGCACTGTTTGAAGGCACAGGGCTTACAGTAGCCCCCCGTGAGGGGACCCTTGTTCCTGCCTTTGAACCCCTCCCCAGGAGCACAGGCCCCTGGCAGCTGCCCACAGCAAGATGCTGAGACAAAAGGTGCCCTAGCACTGCCAGGACAGGAGGAAAAGCCAAGGCATCCAGGTCCCCCATTCCTGGCCTGTCACCCAGGAGGGGCTGAGGCATGACCATGTAACAGAGGGTCTGGTGCCAGCTCAGGACCCTGGTGTCAGGGTGATGCGGGGCTGTGCTTACCCTTGCAGGTGGCAGTCCCGTTCCACAAGGTCTGGGTCCCGCTGGAAATGCATCTGATCCGGGGGACCGATGGCAGATACTCCCCAGCACAGCTCAGCTGCACCAAATCGTTCAAGGCATAGCTGCTCTGGTTCAGGGTAAACTGCAGCTTGAGGTCCCAGTTGGAGGGAGCTTTACATCTTCCTGTGTGCAAAGGACATGAGGGAGAGCCCTGAGGATCACTGGGCTCTGGCAGTGTCCTCGGGGGTGAGGAGGCCCTGTCCAGAGGGGTGCTGGTCCCCCTCACATCAGAGGGGTGGCAGAGATGAGCACCTCCCAGGATGAGGCCCCAGACCCCAGGTGCGCTAACCCTCCTTGCACCCTCAGGTGCAGTGCCAGAGGGTTTCCAGCAGGCCCTCCTGCCCACCCACTCACTGCAGAGGGATCCCAGCCAGGGGGATCCAGCAGCCTCGTGGACCTGTGCTCTCTCCCCCAAAGACAGGGGCTGTGGGAGTGCACCAACCCCAGTGAGTCTCTGCCAGCATCACTCACCTGCATTCACGTCATCCTGCTGGGCAGCTCCTGCACTACCTGCTCACACCCACGTGCACACTTATTTGCAGCAAAAGCCCACTAAAGATGCCAATTCGCTTTTCCTCTGCAGGTTACACTAGTTATTTTCTCCTTTCCAACTCTTGCCCAAAATACCCGCTGGCTCCTAGGACTGGGTACCTCCTGCCCCATATCCCTCCCATCCTCGCCCAGGAGGGGCAACACTCCCACATCTGGGTTGGCAGAAAGGACTCGACAGGGGCTGCTGGTACGTATTTAACCAGCTGCATGTTTAGTTGCATTTCGCAACATGTAGATTGGGCAATTGATGGAAGTAAATCATATTCATTTTCCATTAGTTTCTAGACAGAAGTGCTGCTGTCTCTCTGCATGGCACTAATTTGGGTCTCTACCCTCTGACCAGATACCAATTTTCATGTAATAAGAAATGTACCTCTCTGTGAGCTCTCTTCATCCAACAAATTCAGCTGTAAGTACCCAAACATCCAAAGTTACTGGGGTGCCGCCAGCCAGGCACAGTGAGTTTGCACTGCCTCCCAACACACCCAAATGGCATTAGGACTCACCATTAAACCATGATTGCTCTGCACTCCTTGTGCAGCAGGCCAACAGACCACAACAGCTGTATCATCTCAACCAGTATAAAGCCCCTGCCAAATAAATGGAATAAAATCCCACCAGACTGGCAAACCGAGCAGCAATTCTTTCAGGCAGGTGAGAGCTAATTGTGAAGGCATTTCCAATGTTTCATTTTGCATTTCAGGTCCCCCACTCCCACAAAAGGCAGCCCCAGGGAGCGCTAGCGACCAGGAGCGCTGCGACCAGGATGGGCAAACAGGGCGTGGTGCATCAGCTAGGGCGTAGCACATCAGCTAGGGCATGGTGCATCAGTTTGCATAGCAGTTCGCGCGGGAGGGCTCGCAGGGAGGGTGCCTCTTTGAAGGAGGGGCATTCCACAGGCCCAGTGGGGGACTCGGCTGTCGTGGTTTAACCTGGCAGGCAGCCAAATACCACGCAGCCGCTCACTCACTCCCCCCACCCCCAGCGGGACGGGGAGAGAATCGGAAGGGTAAGAGTGAGAAAAACTCGTGGGTTGAGATAAAGACAGTTTAATAGAACAGGGAAAAAAAAGGGAAAATAATAATGATAATGATAATGATAAAATATACAAAATGAGTGATGCACAATGCAATTGCTCACCACCCGCGCTGACCGATAACCAAGTAGCGATCAGTACTTCCTGGATCACGCCTACCCTTCATATACTGAGCATGACGTCACATGGTATGGAATACCCCATTGGCCAGCTGGGCTGGCTGTCCTGATTATGTTCCCTCCCATCTTGTGTACCTAGCTCAGTCAGTAGGCATGGGAGCTGTCCTTGGACTAGGAGGGCACTTAGCAACAACTGAAAACATCAGTGTGTTATCAACATTCTCCTCATACTAAATCCAAAACACAGCACTAGGAAGAAATTTAACCCTATCCCAGCCGAAACCAGGACAGTATCCACCCCTTATTCCATACCATTTATGTCGTGCTTAGGTCTCACATCTTTTTTTTTTAATACATTTCAATTAACCACCACTATCTTTCTTTATATATACACACATATATATATATGCACGCACAGATATCATTCCCTCGGTCTATGGACTATCCCTCTAAAATGTCCACTGAGTTCATTTAGTCCATGACTTTGGGCTCCATCTGTCATAACAGTCTTTCAGGGCCGAAGAGATGGTGTGCGGTGTTGGGCCGTTGCATCCTGAAGCCAGTTCTCATTTCGGTACTGCTGTGCTCGTCCAATTCTATCATCGTTGCACTTTGCTCGGTTTCATCGGAGTTAGTTCATTCTTCACTAATTTGGGTGATTTTCACTGCTATACCACTGCTATATCATAGAAATAATGATATACAATATCATATAACAGTTGACATCAAAATTCAGTTCATTGGCTATTTTCACCCAAAATCAAATCCCCTTGAGGTACACACCGGACCTCCCCATCCTTTCGCATTACCCACCAAGTGTACCCAGGTCCTTGAGCAAAAGCAATCCCACGGATGGGTTTTCCCTTGCCAGAGGCAGGAGTAACCCAGACTGTCTTCCCCAGCATATTTCTCATATGCACGACAGGGACTTTATCCCCCTCTACAGTACGTAAGAGTCTTGATTGGGCAGGGCCAGCTTGATTGGCAGATCCCCTGGTATTGACTAACCAGGTGGCCTTTGCTAAATGTGTGTCCCAATGTTTGAATGTCCCACCACCCATTGCTCTCAGCGTAGTCTTTAGCAGTCCATTGTATCATTCGATTTTCCCAGAGGCTGGTGCATGGTAGGGGATGTGATAGACCCACTCAATGCCATGCTCTTTGGCCCAGGTGTCTATGAGGGTGTTTCGGAAGTGAGTCCCGTTGTCTGACTCAATTCTTTCTGGGGTGCCATGTCGCCATAGGACTTGCTTTTCAAGGCCCAGGATGGTGTTCCGGGCAGTGGCATGGGGCACAGGATATGTTTCCAGCCATCCGGTGGTTGCTTCCACCATGGTGAGCACATAGGGCTTACCGTGTCGGGTTTGTGGGAGTGTGATATAATCAATCTGCCAGGCCTCCCCATATTTATATTTCAACCATCGTTCTCCATACCAAAGAGGCTTTACTCGCTTGGCTTGTTTGATTGCAGCGCATGTTTCACATTCATGGATAACCTGTGCAATAGTGTCCATGGTTAAGCCCACCCCTCGATCACGAGCCCATCTATATGTTGCATCTCTTCCTTGATGGCCTGATGCGTCATGGGCCCACCGAGCTATAAATAATTCACCCTTATGTTGCCAGTCCAGATCTACCTGAGCCACTTCAATCTTAGCAGCCTGGTCCACCTGCTGGTTGTTTTGGTGTTCCTCAGTAGCCCGACTCTTGGGTACGTGAGCATCTACGTGACGTACTTTTACAGTCAGGTTCTCTACTCGGGCAGCAATATCTTGCCCCAATGCGGCAGCCCAGATGGGTTTCCCTCTGCGCTGCCAGTTGTTCTGCTTCCACTGCTGCAACCACCCCCACAGGGCATTTGCCACCATCCATGAGTCAGTATAGAGATAAAGTACTGGCCATTTTTCTCGTTCGGCAATGCTCAAGGCCAGCTGGATGGCTTTCACCTCTGCAAACTGGCTCGATTCACCTTCTCCTTCAGCAGTTTCTGCAACTTGGCGTATAGGACTCCATACAGCAGCTTTCCATCTCCGATGTTTTCCCACAAGGCGACAGGACCCATCAGTGAACAGGGCATATTGCTTCTCGTTTTCCGGTAGTTTGTTATACAGTGGGGCTTCTTCAGCACTTATCACCTCCTCCTCTGTGGATATGTCAAAATCTTTGCCTTCTGGCCAGTTCGTGATCACCTCCAAGATTCCTGGGCGACTGGGGTTTCCTATTCGGGCCCGTTGTGTGATCAGTGCGACCCACTTACTCCACGTAGCATCGGTTGCATGATGTGTAGAGGGGACCCTCCCTTTGAACATCCAGCCCAGCACCGGCAGTCGGGGTGCCAGGAGGAGCTGTGCTTCAGTACCAACCACTTCCGAAGCAGCTCGAACCCCTTCATATGTTGCCAATATCTCCTTCTCAGTTGGAGTGTAGCGGGCCTCGGATCCTCTGTATCCCCGACTCCAGAACCCTAAGGGTCGACCTCGAGTCTCCCCTGGTGCTTTCTGCCAGAGGCTCCAGGTAGGACCATTCTCCCCGGCTGCGGTGTAGAGCACATTCTTTACATCTTGTCCTGCCCGGACTGGCCCAAGGGCTACTGCATGAACTATCTCCTGTTTAATTTGTTCAAAGGCTTGTCTTTGCTCAGGGCCCCATTTGAAGTCGTTCTTCTTGCTGGTCACTTCATAGAGAGGGCTTACGATCTGACTGTAATTTGGAATATGCATTCTCCAAAAGCCCACAACACCTAAGAAAGCTTGCGTTTCCTTTTTGTTAGTTGGTGGAGACATGGCTGTTATTTTATTGATCACATCTGTTGGGATCTGACAACGTCCATCTTGCCATTTTATTCCTAAACACTGGATCTCCTGTGCAGGTCCCTTGACCTTACTTTGTTTTATGGCAAAACCAGATTTCAGAAGGATTTGAATTATTTTCTTCCCTTTCTCACAAAATTCTTCTGCTGTGTTGCCCCATACGATGATGTCATCAATGTATTGCAGGTGTTCTGGAGCCTCACCCTGTTCCAGTGCGGTGTGGATCAGTCCATGGCAAATGGTAGGGCTGTGTTTCCACCCCTGGGGCAGTCGGTTCCAGGTGTACTGGACGCCCCTCCAAGTGAAAGCAAACTGTGGCCTGCACTCTGCTGCCAAAGGGATGGAGAAGGCGGCATTAGCAATGTCAGTTGTGGCGTACCACTTGGCTGCCTTTGACTCCAGTTCGTATTGAAGTTCTAGCATGTCCGGCACGGCAGCACTCAGTGGCGGCGTGACTTCGTTCAGGCCACGGTAGTCTACTGTTAGTCTCCACTCTCCATTAGACTTTCGCACTGGCCATATGGGACTGTTGAAGGGTGAGCGAGTCTTGCTGATCACTCCTTGGCTCTCCAGTCGACGAATCAGCTCATGGATGGGGATCAGGGAGTCTCGGTTGGTGCGGTATTGCCGCCGGTGCACTGTTGTGGTAGCGATTGGTACCTGCTGTTCTTCAACCCTCAGCAGCCCCAAAACAGAAGGATCCTGTGAGAGACCGGGCAAGGTGGACAGCTGTTTAATTTCCTCCGTCTCCAGGGCAGCTATACCAAAAGCCCACCGGTACCCTTTTGGGTCCTTAAAATACCCTCTCCTGAGGTAGTCTATGCCAAGGATGCACGGAGCCTCTGGGCCAGTCACAATGGGGTGCTTCTGCCACTCATTCCCGGTCAGGCTCACTTCGGCCTCCAATACAGTTAACTCTTGGGATCCCCCTGTCACTCCAGAAATACAAATGGGTTCTGCCCCTTTATGGTTTGATGGCATCAGGGTGCACTGTGCACCAGTGTCTACGAGAGCCTTATACTCCTGTGGGTCTGATGTGCCAGGCCATCGAATCCACACAGTCCAGTAAACCCGGTTGTCCCTTTCCTCCACCTGGCCGGAGGCAGGGCCCCTCTAGTTCTGGTCATAGTATCCATCTCTCAGTTCTTGAAAACGTGAGTCAAGAATTTCTTCATTGCAATTACAATCCAAAGTAAGATCAGCCCTTCTACTCTGTCTGGGGAACTGTTCACTGGAAACTGGACCGTCGTGAGACAGGGTTTTCCTGAAAACTGGAGCAGCATTTTTCCTGGGAGAACCCCCTTTTGTGATTGTTTTTCCTTGCAACTCACGTACACGTGCCTCTAGGATGAAGGTAGGTTTTCCATCCCACTGCCTCATGTCCTCTCCGTGGTCACGCAGGTAAAATCACAGGGTGCCCCATGGTGTGTACTTTCTATATCCTCTCTCTTGAGGAGAAAAACACTGACTCCTAATGGCTGAGATACTGGTCCGTACAGGTGGAGAATAAGACATATCCTCTTTGAGTTGCTGGACCTCCCGGGACAGTTTCTCCACAGCCGAGACAAGGGAGGAGGAGATAGTTTCTTCAAAATCCCGAAGTCTGCTAACCACCTCATCCACCGTTGGTGCTTCTTCCTCTTTCCAGCACAGTACTGCCAACGAACTGGCATACGATGCTGGTGCGCTCCGTACCAACTTCCGCCACATGGGTCGCGTGCACTGGACGTCATCTGGATCTTTGGGTGTTCGGACGTCATCCAGGTCACTATAAACCACCTCCAGCACGCCTAGTTCTCTCAGGTACTGGATACCTCTCTCCATAGTGGTCCATTTGCCTAGGCGATATATACCATCTTCCTTGAAGGGATACCTTTCCTTTACGCCTGACAGCAGTCGCCTCCGGAGGCTGAGGACCTGTGTCCCTTTTCCAATTGCTTTGTCAATACCTGCTTCCCTAGCAAGGGATCCCAGCTGTTTGGCCTCCTTCCCCTCTAATTCCAGGCTACTGGCCCCATTATCCCAGCATCGGAGCAGCCAGGTAACAATATGCTCGCCTGGACGACGGCCGAAATCTTTCCGCATATCTCGCAACTCATTCAGGGATAGGGATCGGGTGGTTTCCGTCTCGTTTATGAGTTCTTCCTCTTCCTCCTCCCCTCCTCGTGATGGCCCTGGTTTTCCATCATCCTTTTCTAAACGACCTGACTTCCGCTTCAAAGATTTCTTCTTCTGTACAGGGGCGACGGATACCAGCGACGGTTGGTCCTCTGGTTCAGCTGTAGTGCCCGTCGCGAGGGTTTGGGTAGCTGCAGTGCCTGTCGCGGGGGTTGGAGTATTTGTAGTGACTGTTGCCGGGGTTTGAGTGGCTGCAGTGCCTGTTGCGGGGGTTGGAGTAACTGTAGTGACTGTTGCCGGGGTCTGAGTAGCCATAGTGGTTGTCATGGGGGTTGAAGTAGCCACGGTGCCTGTCGCAGGGGTTTGAGTAGCCACAGTGGTTGTCGTGCGGGTTGAAGGAGCTACAGTGCCTGCCATGGGGGTTTGAGTAGTCACTGTATCTGTTGCTGGGGTTGATCTCTGGACAGTATTCCTGAATAGTTGTTTAACTCTAAACAAGGCCTGAACCACATTCAGAAGACATAGCAATATGAACATGCTCGTTTGAACATCCCAAGGATATTCAAAATTCTCAGGGAATATTATAGACGTCTTCATGAAGAGGATAGAAGAAAAAGGAGTTTCTGAATATATGGAGGGGAAGGTGAACAAGTGGGAGAAAGTGTCCCATCCTGTCTCCCCCCTAAATTCATCCTCTGAGGTGAAGTGGTAAAAAGTGTAATTATTAATAGTTTCCAAAAGATAGCTCCCGAAGAACAGGAATGATGGCAGTGCTGAGTACAGGCTCGTGACCAATAATTTTATCATAACATAAAGCCAGGTCACACAGTATAGCAAAGCAATGACCTTAATCCATTTCCCAGAGATGACCAACCCCACATAAAAACTGATAATCAGCAGTATAGACAGCCAGTAAGGTGCTATATACCACAACTGCAAGAACAGATCCAAAAACTCTGAGAGCAAATAAATCAACATTGTGAACATCGAGTACTAAACTGATATAACGAATGCTTATAACAAATTTGTTTTAACCCGTTCGGGTCAGATGTGTCGTTATCTCAACCCTTCGAGCCCCACGTTGGGCGCCAAAAAGGACTGTCGTGGTTTAACCTGGCAGGCAGCCAAATACCACGCAGCCGCTCACTCACTCCCCCCACCCCCAGCGGGACGGGGAGAGAATCGGAAGGGTAAGAGTGAGAAAAACTCGTGGGTTGAGATAAAGACAGTTTAATAGAACAGGGAAAAAAAAGGGAAAATAATAATGATAATGATAATGATAAAATATACAAAATGAGTGATGCACAATGCAATTGCTCACCACCCGCGCTGACCGATAACCAAGTAGCGATCGGTACTTCCGGGATCACGCCTACCCTTCATATACTGAGCATGACGTCACATGGTATGGAATACCCCATTAGCCAGCTGGGCTGGCTGTCCTGATTATGTTCCCTCCCATCTTGTGTACCTAGCTCAGTCAGTAGGCACGGGAGCTGTCCTTGGACTAGGAGGGCACTTCGCAACAACTGAAAACATCAGTGTGTTATCAACATTCTCCTCATACTAAATCCAAAACACAGCACTAGGAAGAAATTTAACCCTATCCCAGCCGAAACCAGGACATCGGCGTACACATAACCCAGCAACCGGGCACCGTTCTGTGACCATCTGCACAGGTCAAGGGTGCTCACCCTACCTGACCCTCAAGACAGAATGGTGGGCACTCATCTGAAAGCAAAGGCCGCGGCTCCGGCTTTGGCGTCTGCACCATCTACCCCAGCAGTGGCCGATGCCTCCACGCAGGCGGAGCTGCTGAAGGGAGAGGCTGCAGTGCAGACCTCAGACTGCAGGAAGTGCCTAGACCTCTCTCCTGGGGCAGGGACAGGTGGCAGACCAGCCTGCAAAAGGTGTGCCCAGGTGGAGGACCTCCTGCAGCAGGTGGCTGAGCTGCAGGAGGTGGTGAGAAGGCTGTGGAACATCAGGGAGGCTGAGAAGGAGTTAGCTAGCTGGTTCCAAGTGCAGTCTGCAGTGGACCCGCAGCCCACGGCCAAACAGCCAAAAACTCCTCCACCGGCACATGCAGAAGGGAGGGGGGCCAGTAATGCAGAAGAATGGACGGTTGCAACAGCAAGGACCAGCAGGAAGAAGAGACTTCCCCCGAAGCCTGAGGTGCCCTTGCAGAACCGCTTCACCGCTCTGCAGGCTGAAGAGGAAAGTCCCGTCACACCAGGAGAGACGCTGGAGCTGAGTAAGGCAGCCTGATCTGCCCCCGTATAACAACCAGCGCAACTAAGAAAAGGCGACGGGTGATAGTAGTAGGCGACTCTCTTCTGAGAGGTACGGAGGCACCCATTTGCTGACTGGACGCACTCTTTAGAGAGGTGTGCTGCTTACCGGGGACTCGTATCAGGCACGTCACCAAGAGGCTACCAAGCCTCATACAATCCATGGACTATTATCCGCTGCTGCTTTTTCACGTGGGCACCAGTGATACAGCCAGGAGCAGTCTGAGGACTATCAAGAAGGATTACAGAGCCCTGGGAGCGGCGGTAAGGGACTCTGGAGCGCAGGTAGTTTTTTCATCAATCCTGCCGGTCAAAGGGAAGGGGTTTCGAATCTGGCAAGTCAACCAATGGTTACAGGACTGGTGCCACAGCCAGGGGTTTGGCTACTTAGACCATGGGACTCGCTTTGAGAAACCTGGTCTACTGGGGGCTGATGGGGTCCATCTGTCAGAGAAGGGGAAGAGCATCTTTGGGCATAGGCTTGCCAAGCTGGTGAAGAGGGCTTTAAACTAAAGTTGCCGGGGGAGGGGAACCTCAATCCATCCCACTCCTACCAGTTTGATGCCAGGGCCAGCAATAGATGCCCAGAGCCTGGAGAAGGATCACAGGTCAGCAGGAGAATGCCTGAAGAGCGGCACAAAGGAACCCCAGCCAGTAAGACAGCTTAATCGGGGGCCCAACTTAAATGCCTCTATGCAAATGCACGTAGCATGGGGAATAAACAAGAGGAGTTAGAGACGTGCACGCGCCTGCAGGGCTACGATCTTATTGGCATCACAGAGACGTGGTGGGATGGGTCCTGTGATTGGAGTGTTGGAATGGAAGGACAGGCAGGGGAGACAAGGAGGGGGTGTCGCCCTCTATGTCAATGACCAGCTGGAGTGCATGGAGCTCCGCCTGGGGATGGATGAGGAGCCGACCGAGAGCTTATGGGTCAGGATTAAAAGGAGGGCAGGGACAGGTGACATTACGGTAGGGGTCTGCTACAGGCCACCCGACCAGGAAGACCGAGCGGATGAGGCCCTCTATAGACAGATAGGAGCAGTCTCACGTTCACAAGCCCTGGTCCTCATGGGGGACTTCAACCACCCCGATATCTGTTGGAGAGACAACACGGCAGGGCATAAGCAATCTGAGTGTCATGGTTTAACCTGGCAGGCAGCCAAATACCACGTAGCCGCTCACTCACTCCCTCCCACCACAGTGGGACGGGGAGAGAATCAGAAGGGTAAGAGTGAGAAAAACTCGTGGGTTGAGATAAAGACAGTTTAATAGAACAGAAAAGGGAAAATAATAATAATAATAATGATGATAATGATAGAATATACAAAATTGAGTGATGCACAATGCAATTGCTCACCACCCGCACTGACCGATAACCAAGTAGTGATCGCTACTTCCTGGAACACGTCTACCATTCATATACTGAGCATGATGTCACATGGTATGGAACACCCTGTCGGCCAGCTGGGCTAGCTGTCCTGGCTATGCTCCTCCCAATGCCTTTTTTTTTTTATGCTGGATGTCCTTGGCTAGCAGGGCACTTAGCAACAACTGAAAACATCAGTGTGTTATCAACATTCTTCTCATACTAAATCCAAAACACAGCACTAGGAAGAAATTTAACTCTATCCCAGCAGAAACCAGGACAGAGAGGTTCCTGGAATGTGTCGATGATAACTTCCTTCTCCAAGTGGTATAGGAGCCAACGAGGAGAGGTGCTATGCTGGACCTTGTTCTCACCAACAAGGAGGGGCTGGTGGGGAATGTGAAGCTCAAGGGCAGCCTTGACTGCAGTGACCATGAAATGGTGGAGTTCAAGATCCTTAGGGCACTGAGGAGGGTGCACAGCAAGCTCACTACCCTGGATTTCAGGAGAGCAGACTTTGGCCTCTTCAGGGATCTGCTTGTTAGAGTGCCATGGGAAAAAGCCCTGGAGGGAAGAGGGGCCCAAGAAAGCTGGTTAATATTCAAGGATCACCTCCTCCAAGCTCAGGAGTGATGCATCCCAACAAAGAGGAAATCAGGCAAAAACGCCAGGAGGCCTGCATGGATGAACAAGGAGCTCCTGGACACACTCAAACACAAAGAGGAAGCCTACAGAGGGTGGAAGCAAGGACAGGTAGCCTGGGAGGAATACAGAGCAATTGTCCGAGCGGCCAGGGATCAGGTTAGGAAAGCTAAAGCCCTGATAGAATTAAATCTGGCCAGGGACGTCAAGGGCGACAAGAAAAGCTTCTATAGGTACGTCGGGGATAAAAGGAAGACTAGGGAAAATGTGGGCCCTCTCTGGAATGAAACGGGAGACCTGGTTACCCGGGATACGGAGAAGGCGGAGGTACTCAATGACTTTTTTTGCCTCGGTCTTCACCGGCAAGTGCTTGAGCCTCACCGCCCAAGCCACAGAAGGCAAAGGCAGGGACTGGGAGAATGAAGAGCCGCCCACTGTAGGAGAAGATCAGGTTCGAGACCATCTAAGGAACCTGAAGGTGCACAAGTCCATGGGACCCAATGAGATCCATCCACGGGTCCTGAGGGAACTGGCGGATGAAGTTGCTAAGCCACTATCCATCGTATTTGAGAAGTCGTGGCAGTCCGGTGAAGTTCCCGCTGACTGGAAAAGGGGAAACATATAACCCCCATTTTTAAAAAGGGGAAAAAGGAAGACCCGGGGAACTACAGGCCAGTCAGTCTCACCTCTGTGCCTGGGAAGATCATGGAACAGATCCTCCTGGAAGCTATGCTAAGGCACATGGAGGACAGGGAGGTGATTCGAGACAGCCAGCATGGCTTCACCAAGGGCAAGTCTTGCCTGGCCAACCTAGTGGCCTTCTATGATGGAGTGACTACATCAGTGGACATGGGAAGGGCTACCGATGTCGTCTCTCTGGACCTCTGTAAGGCCTTTGACATGGCCCCCCACAACATCCTTCTCTCTAAACTGGAGAGGTATGGATTTGATGGGTGGACCATCCGGTGTGTGAGGAATTGGCTGGATGGTCACATCCAGAGGGTAGTTGTCAGTAGCTCCATGTCCAGATGGAGATCGGTGATGAGTGGTATCCCGCAGGGGTCCGTATTGGGACCAGTACTGTTTAATATCTTCATCAATGACATAGACAGTGGGATCGAGTGCACCCTCAGCAAATTTGCAGGCGACACCAAGCTGAGTGGTGCAGTCGACACGCCTGAGGGACGGGATGCCATCCAGAGGGACCTGGACAAGCTCGAGAAGTGGGCCCGTGTGAACCTCAAGAGGTTCAACAAGGCCAAGTGCAAGGTCCTGCCCCTGGGTCGGGGCAACCCCCGGTATCAATACAGGCTGGGGGATGAAGGGATTGAGAGCAGCCCTGCCGAGAAGGACTTGGGGGTACTGGTGGATGAAAAGCTGGACATGAGCCGGCAACGTGTGCTTTCAGCCCAGAAGGCCAACCGTATCCTGGGCTGCATCAAGAGAAGCGTGTCCAGCAGGTCGAGGGAGGTGATTCTGCCCCTCTGCTCTGCTCTGGTGAGACCCCACCTGGAGTACTGCATCCAGCTCTGGAGCCCTCAGCACAAGAAAGACATAGACCTGTTGGAGCAGGACCAGAGGAGGGCCACGAAAATGATCAGGGGGATGGAACGCCTCTCCTATGAAGAGAGGCTGAGAGAGTTGGGGTTGTTTAGCCTGGAGAAGAGAAGGCTTCGGGGAGACCTTACTGCAGCCTATCAGTACTTAAAGGGGGCTTATAAGAAAGATGGGGACAGACTTTTTAGCAGGGCCTGTTGCGACAGGACAAGGGGGAATGGTTTTAAACTAAAAGAAGGTAGATTCAGACTACATATAAGGAAGAATTTTTTTACGATGAGGGTGGTGAAACACTGGAACAGGTTGCCCAGAGAGGTGGTAGATGCCCCATCCCTGGAAACATTCAAGGTCAGGTTGGATGGGGCTCTGAGCAACCTGATCTAGTTGAAGATGTCCCTGCCCATGGCAGGGGGGTTGGACTAGATGACCTTTAAAGGTCCCTTCCAACCCAACCTATTCTATGATTTATGGTTCTATGATAAGATCATGCCTGTACAAAGTTTATTCATCGTTGAGGATCCTTCCAGCTTAGAGTCACAGCAGAAATGTGAACAATCATTGCTTGAAAAGAGGTTTGTGGGGCCTGACCTCAAGCAAGAAGCAGTTTGAGGAAATGAAACCCCTCCATTGGAGACAGCCCCAGTTCAGCTCCAGTAGCTGAGCGGGCTGCAAGTGCTCATGGCACAGCTGGCGTGTCCCAGACCGCCCCAGTCTTGACCTTCAGTTCAAAGCGGGCTCGTTGCTTTTCCTTTTGTAAGTGCTTCCATACCTCCTGGTAGCTGTTACAGTCCCCGCAGTGATGCAAAACCCACCGGCAGCACAGGACATGGTAACCTGCTGGGCAGGAAATGAGAAGGGAAAGAGAAATTCTCCTTCACATGCAAACTGCTGACACAGGTGCAAATTTCGAGAAATATCTGGGACAGTGTCTTCCCACAAACACCAGCGCTCTGCCAGCAGGGGTGGTTGCAACGGTATGCCAGAGCTCTGCCTTGCTCCCAGTCCTCCCTGAGCCTCACACCAAAGCTTTTAGTGCCCTTCATGTAGCAAAGCATTTGCTGCTGATACAACCATGAATGAACCTCTCTAGAGCTTTTTGGCCTTGTATGGTGCTTCCTTACAGAAGCATGGGGTAACACTATGTTTAAAAAGGCCACATCGCATGGTTGCTGTTTTAGAGGTGTAATGCAGTGCAGACGTACTGTAGCACAAAGGAGAATTAGTCTTTTTTTAAAGTTTATGATTTTTTTTTATTAAAAGGTGAAGCTTCTGCATGCTGAAATTAGGCGTATTCAGCATTATACTAATTATTGTTGACAGACACTTAGGATTGATTCAGCCTTTCCCTTAGTTATGGACGATTCACTGAAGTACAAGTAAATAGGTGCTGTGTAAGGCTCCCTGGCTCCTTGGACCGAGTTGGCACAACAGCCACGCATTTCTGACTGGCTGGCCACTTTCATCAGACCAGTGAATCACTTCTCTTAAACCTGGGCATTTATCAGCCCTAATTCTTTGCCGGAGATGTCAGCATCTTTTCCCTTTTCTTTTTTTTCACGTGAATAGGGCCTGGCAGAGGTGCAGTTTTGCTCCAGGGCTTCCTCAGTCCTCCTGTCAGTGTCTGCTAGGTGGGGGTGGCAGGATGCTGCTGCGATCTGTGATTTCCAGTGCAGCATCAGGCAAGGGCAGACGGCTGAAACATGCTTCTGCAAAGGCTGCACGTGTGCCAGTGGTGTGTCAGTGGCCACGTCTGCCCTTCAAGCACAAGGACTACACCGGTGAGCAGTCCCACAGGCAAACCCTCTTGCTCCTCCTTGGACCCGGCTGTGCCTGCAGAGCCCCTTGCAAGCACCTGCGGGATGCCCGTCCTCTGCAACTCATCCTTTCCTTTCCAAGCCCTCTGAGGTGTGGGGGTGAGCATTTGGCCCCCTTTTTCTTCCACGCAGGCTCCCCTGTGCACTTTGGCCTGCCAGATGTGGCCCTGTCATGCTCATGCGTGAGGCAGACAGGGGCTGACGCAGCACCCAGACCCAGGCTGGGTATGGACCACACTGGGCAGAGCCCAAGGGCTAGGTGGGGAGAGATCAGAAAAGACAGGCAGAGCTCACAGCTCATCCCCATCCTCAGAGGAGCCAGAGCCTGGAGAGCGCTGATGTGGGGGAGTGCACCAGCCTCAGAAATTAGCCTGGGAATTAAGACTGACAGAGGGACGAGTATGACAAAATGAGCTTGCTTGCCTTGCAAAGGGGTAGCGTACACCAGCAAGACAGCCTGGGAGGCTGCCAAAGCCTATTTACCTCCTCTACGCAGAGCATCCTGCTAGCAGCGCCTGCGCCAGCACAGCCCCTCCAGGGCTTGCCTCCTACCTGTGCCCCTGGTGCTGCAGAGGAGCTGAAGACATGCAGGGTGTCACAGCACTGATACCATCTGCATTCAGGCATCTGCAGGCGCTCAGAGCCTTTCCTGGTGTCATTTCTGATGACTGCTTGAGGGTTGAGCCTGGAAGTCTCTGCTTCCCCAAAGAAGAGGGAAGAGAAGACACTTTCACTCCATGTTTGTTTTTATCTTAAGAACATTGCTGAATACAACCCAATTCAACCTCAGTTCTCCAATAAGCCCAAGCCTGGCAGGCACGTGATTACCACTTGAGACTCACTGGGAGAAGCTAATCCATGACAGCTGGGTGCAGTCGAGATGCACAGGTAGGGGACACACACCTCTGTCCTCACCCTCTTTCTTACACTCCCTCCACAACCACTTCGTAACATCTGCCATGGGAAAAGAGCTTCTTGGAGCCTTTGCTCTAACCCAGGGTAGCTGTTTGAGTGCTTTGGTGGAGGCCATGGGAAGCTGCGTGGCACACACGAATCAGAGGGTATCAGATCTGCCCCAGTTTCACCAGGCTGGAGCTTACCACTTGTGCAAAGGAGACGGATGCACATGCCCGTGCATGGGGGTGAAAGCCATACAGCTGGCTTTAGATATTGCTGAACAAGAAAAATGGCCAGTACTTTATACTGACTCATGGATGGTGGCAAATGCCCTGTGGGGGTGGTTGCAGCAGTGGAAGCAGAACAACTGGCAGCGCAGAGGTAAACCCATCTGGGCTGCCGCGTTGGGGCAAGATATTGCTGTCCGAGTAGAGAACCTGGTTGTAAAAGTACGTCACGTAGATGCTCACGTACCCAAGAGTCGGGCCACTGAAGAACACCAAAACAACCAGCAGGTGGACCAGGCTGCTAAGATTGAAGTGGCTCAGGTAGATCTGGACTGGCAACATAAGGGTGAATTATTTATAGCTCCGTGGGCCCATGATGCCTCAGGCCATCAAGGAAGAGATGCAACATATAGATGGGCTCGTGATCGTGGGGTGGACTTGACCATGGACGCTATTGCACAGGTTATCCATGAATGTGAAACGTGTGCTGCAATCAAACAAGCCAAGCGAGTAAAGCCTCTTTGGTATGGGGGACGATAGTTGAAATACAAATATGGGGAGGCCTGGCAGATTGATTATATCACACTCCCACAAACCCGCCACGGCAAGCGCTATGTGCTCACCATGGTGGAAGCAACCACAGGATGGCTGGAAACATACCCTGTGCCCCATGCCACTGCTCGGAACACCATCCTGGGCCTTGAAAAACAAGTCCTATGGCGACATGGCACCCCAGAAAGAATTGAGTCAGACAACGGGACTCATTTCCAAAACACCCTCATAGACACCTGGGCCAAAGAGCTCGGCATTGAGTGGGTCTATCACATCCCCTACCATGCACCAGCCTCCGGGAAAATCGAACGATACAATGGACTGCTAAAGACAACACTGAGGGCAATGGGTGGTGGGACATTCAAGCATTGGGATACACATTTAGCAAAGGCCACATGGCTAGTCAACACCAGGGGATCTTTCAATCGAGCTGGCCCTGCCCAATCAAAACTCT
Organism: Calonectris borealis; assembly: GCF_964195595.1. Lineage (NCBI taxonomy): Eukaryota > Metazoa > Chordata > Aves > Procellariiformes > Procellariidae > Calonectris > Calonectris borealis. The sequence continues at coordinate 36,858,739 of NC_134351.1, read as the reverse complement.
TACGTACTGTAGAGGGGGATAAAGTCCCTGTAGTGCACATGAGAAATATGCTGGGGAAGACAGTCTGGGTTGCTCCTGCCTCTGGCAAGGGAAAACCCATCCGTGGGATTGCTTTTGCTCAGGGACCTGGGTGCACTTGGTGGGTAATGCGAAAGGATGGGGAGGTCCGGTGTGTACCTCAAGGGGATTTAATTTTGGGTGAAAATAGCCAATGAACTGGATTGTATGATGTTAATTGTTATATGATATTGTATATCATCACTTCTATGGTTGCTATCAACAGTATTGCAGTAAAATGAAGATTAATGAAGAATGAACTCTGATGAAACTGAGCAAAGTGCAACGATGATAGAACTGGATGAGCGCAGCGATAATGGAACCAGAACTGGCTTCAGGATGCAACAGTCCAACACCACACACCACCTTCTCCTGCCCTGAAAGACTGTTATGAAAGATGGAGCCCAAAGTCTTGGCCTAAATGAACTCAATGGACATTTTAGAGGGATGGCCCATAGACTAAGGGAATGATATCTGTGTGTGTATATATCAAAAGACAAGAAAAGTGGTGGTGATTAATTGGAATGTATTGGAAAATGTGAGACCTGGGCATGATGTAGATGGTATAGAATAAGGGGTGGATACTGTCCTGGTTTCGGCTGGCATAGAGTTAAATTTCTTCCTAATGCTGTGTTTTGGATTTAGTATGAGAAGAATGTTGATAACACACTGATGTTTTCAGTTGTTGCTAAGTACCCTGCTAGTCAAGGACTCTTCAGAGGCTGGGAGGGAGCATAGCCAGGACAGCTGGTCCAGCTGGCCAACGGTGTATTCCATACCACGTGACGTCATGCTCAGTATATGAATGGGAGGCGGGTTCCAGGAAGTAGCGATCGCTGCTCGGCAGGTGGTGAGCAATTGCATTGTGCATCACTCATTTTGTATATTCTATCATCATTATTATTATTATTGTTGTTGTTGTTGTTATTATTTTCCCTTCCTTTTCTGTTCTATTACATTGTCTTTATCTCAATCCACGAATTTTATCTTTTTTTTTCCGATTCTTCCCCCTGTCCCACAGTGGCGGGGAGGAGTGAGCGAGCGGCTGTGCGGTGTTTGGCTGCCTGCCGGGTTGAACCACCAGAGTATTCTACCATTATTATTATTGATCATGCTGCACTTGCTGACCTTTTACAGACAGTCTCACTTCCTCAGAATGTGAAACTGTACCAATATTATAGATGATATTCTAATTCGAGGAGATTCCCCTGAAGAAGTAGGGGAAGCAGCAACAGCAGCATGGCAAGCATTACATAAAGCAGAAGTTGAAATCCAACCTGAGAAATGTCAGGGACCAAGTAAAGAAGTAAAATTTCTAGGTACTTGGTGGATTGCAGGTAGTGCAACAATTCCACCGGACACCCTAGGTAAAATAGAACAATTGCAGATGCCCCAATCTAGGAAAGAATTACAACAGCTTATGGGTACTTTATGATATTGGAGAAAACATGTATCTGGATTTTCTATCATTGCTCGCCCACTCTACTCACTTTTACGAATGGGAAAACCGTGGGAATGGAATTCATAGCATGAAGAGACAGTCAAAACTCTAATTCAGGAATTAAAAGCATATCAATCACTAGGACCAGTACACCCCCACGACCCTATTATAGCAGAATGGGGTTTTGCTGAACACGGTACTTATTATAACCTCTTCCAAACTGGCCCTGGTGGACCAAAAAGACCTTTGATGTTCAGCTCGACTGCATTTAAAGAGACAGAACAGAGATATTCCAAGTAGGAAAAGAGACTGTTGTCTTTAGTCCGAGTGTGAAACAAGCTGAGAAAATACACCAGGAACAACCTGTACAAACCAGAGGTCCATTTAATTTACTAGAAGCAGTTCTAAAGGGGACTGCTCCCCCAAAAGGAATTATACAAAAGCCTACAATTAGAAAATAGCATGCCTATTTGACAGGAATTGCAGAGGAAATAAAATTAACTGAAGGACATACTAAAGTTTCCAAATTACAGATGCCTATAAATGCAGACCCATTAGCATTACAACAACCTTTTAAACCCTCACCTATTTTAAACGCACCTCCTCTCACCGAGGGAACACCAACAGAAGACATTTGGTTTACTGATGCCTCAGCAAAAAGAATAGATGGCAAATGGCAATACAAGGCTGCTGCATTAAACATCAACACTGGCAAACAAATTATAGAAGAAGGTGAAGGCAATGCACAAGTAGGAGAATTAAGGGCAGGTGTTCTAGCAGCACAAAACAGAGCAAAAGTTATCTATGTCGACTCCCATGCCGTGTGGGTGGTGCATTCCAGGGTGGCAACACACTGGAAGTCCTGCGAGTCGAGCATTCTTTGTAAAAGCTGAGCCCAATATTCCTCCTTCTGATGAAAGAAAATGTCCGATAACATTACAGCCAGGACAACCTGTTATGGTAAATTTACCACAAATTGGAACTGTGCCTATGACTTTAACTAAACCCCGTGGCCCACTTGCTTGGGAAGCTACTGATAGCAGTGGTGCAAAACATAGAATCAGTACTAGATGGATTTTTCCTTCTTTCTAAAAGGGGTAACCCATTCGGCCCTCCCCACCGAAACGTCTTCTTTCTTTTTCTTTAACAGGAGAAGATGAATCTATATCGATGGCAACAACAACAACAGCAGCATGCCCCCAACCCAATTTTGTTTTTCCTCTTAATTAGGACAAGTATAATCCTTCTAGTTCAGACACAAGATCCTTGGAACGATGCACTACTAAATTATACTGGAAGTGTGGGAATCCTACCAACAGATAAGACAAACCTGAACCTTGCTATTTTAGTTTTACATGTGTCCTGGTTTCGGCTGGGATAGAGTTAAATTTCTTCCTAGTGCTGTGTTTTGGATTTAGTATGAGAAGAATGTTGATAACACACTGATGTTTTCAGTTGTTGCTAAGTACCCTGTTAGTCAAGGACATTCAGCTTCCATGCTCTGCCAAGCGCACAAGAGGTTGGGAGGGAGCATAGCCGGGACAGCTGGCCCAGCTGGCCAATGGGGTGTTCCATACCATGTGACGTCATGCTCAGTATATGAATGGTAGACGTGTTCCAGGAAGTAGCGATCGCTACTTGGTTATCGGTCAGCGCGGGTGGTGAGCAATTGCATTGTGCATCACTCATTTTGTATATTCTATCATTATTATTATTATTATTATTATTATTATTATTATTATTATTATTATCCTTTCCTTTTCTGTTCTATTAAACTGTCTTTATCTCAACCCACGAGTTTTTCTCATTCTTTCCCTTCCGATTCTCTCCCTGTCCCACTGTGGTGGGGGGGAGTGAGCGAGCGGCTGCGTGGTGTTTGGCTGCCTGCCGGGTTAAACCACCACAACATGGAAACAAGGCACATCTAAAAGATGAATGAATATGGGAGACACTATACCAAAAAGATATTAAGATATCTCACAATAATAGCATTCATCAAATATTATCACTTCAATCCGCAGCAGGGGAAGAAATAAAAATAGGGTGCTGAGTAATCAATGGATCTACCCACAAAAAACCCACGGAAATTAAAATATACTACACCGATTGTTCTAAACGTAAAGACAACAAGAAATCTGCTATAACCTTCCCAGCTGCCCCTACACAACAGATACGGGGCTCTGGAACTTGAGGGCCAGATGAACGAGGACGAAGATGAAGGCCCATCCAGGGGGTTGCCCGAGGAGAGGCAGCCAGCCCCACAAATTACGACTGCCTCCGCTAAGAAAAAAAGGAGGGTAATTGTCATTGGTGATTCCCTTCTGAGGGGGACCGAGGGCCCAATTTGTCGGCCGGACCCATCCCACAGGGAAGTCTGCTGCCTCCCTGGGGCCCGGGTTAAGGACATTACTAGGAAACTCCCTAGTCTCGTGCAGGCCTCCGATTACTACCCGCTACTGGTTATACAGGCTGGCAGTGAGGAGGTTGCAGGGAGAAGTCCCGAAGGGATCAAAAGGGACTTCAGGGCGCTGGGGCGACTGGTGGGAGGATCGGGAGCACAGGTAGTTTTTTCCTCGATCCCTTTAGTGGCAGGGCGGAACACCGAAAGGAACAGGAAAACTCATCGGATCAACACGTGGCTCAGGGGCTGGTGCCATCGACAGAATTTTGGCTTCTTTGACCACGGGGAGGTTTACACGGCACCGGGCCTGCTGGCGACGGACGGAGTTCAGCTGTCTCGCAGGGGGAAAAGGATTCTCGCGTGTGAGTTGGCCGGGCTCATCGAGAGGGCTTTAAACTAGATTCGAAGGGGGATGGGGATAAAACCAGGCTCTCTAGAGAAGAGCCTAGGGACTGCACGCCATTGTCAGGGGAGAAATCGGCAGCCCAGCTGAAGTGCATCTATACCAATGCACGCAGCATGGGCGGCAAACAGGAGGAGCTGGAAGCCATTGTGCAGCGGGGTAGCTATGACTTAGTCGCCATCACGGAAACGTGGTGGGATGAGTCTCACGATTGGAGTGCTGCAATGGACGGCTATAAGCTCTTCAGAAGGGACAGGCGAGGAAGGAGAGGCGGTGGGGTAGCCCTGTATGTTAGGGAATGCTTCGACTGTCTAGAGCTCAATGATTGTGATGACGAGGTCGAGTGCTTGTGGGTAAGGATGAGGGGGAAGGCCAACAAGGCAGATATCCTGCTGGGGGTCTGTTATAGACCACCCAACCAGGATGAGGAGGCAGACGAAATATTCTACCAAAGGCTCGCAGAAGTCTCCCAGTCGCTAGCCCTTGTTCTCGTGGGGGACTTCAACTTTCCAGACGTCTGCTGGAAATACCACACGGCAGAGAGGAAACAGTCGAGGAGGTTCCTGGAGTGTGTGGAGGATAACTTCCTGACGCAGCTGGTAAGCGAGCCCACCAGGGGAGATGCCTCGCTTGACCTGCTGTTCACGAACAGAGAAGGGCTGGTGGGAGATGTGGTGGTCGGAGGCCGGCTTGGGCTTAGCGACCATGAAATGGTAGAATTTTCGATACTTGGTGAAGTAAAGAGGGGGGCCAGCAAAACCACTACCATGGACTTCCGGCGGGCGGACTTTGGCCTGCTCAGGACATTGGTCGAGAGGGTCCCTTGGGAGACAGTCCTGAAGGGCAAAGGGGTCCAGGAAGGCTGGACGTTCTTCAAGAAGGAAGTCTTAAAGGCGCAGGAGTGGGCTGTCCCCATGTGTCGAAAGAAGAACGGGCGGGGAAGGCGACCGGCCTGGCTGAACGGGGAGCTCTGGCTGGGACTCAGGGAAAAAAGGAGAGTTTATCACTTGTGGAGGAAGGGTCAGGCAACTCAGGAAGAGTACAGGGATCTCGTTAGGTCGTGCAGAGAGGAAATTAGAAAGGCAAAAGCCCGGCTAGAACTCAACCTGGCCACTGTCGTGAGAGACAACAAAAAATGCTTTTATAAGTATGTTAATGACAAAAGGAGAGCCAAGGAGAATCTCCATCCTCTATTGGATGCGGGGGGGAACGTTGCCACCAAGGACGAGGATAAGGCTGAGGTACTCAACGCCTTCTTTGCCTCAGTCTTTAGTAGTCAGAGTGGTTATCCTCAGGGTACTCAGCCCCCTGAGCTGGAAGACAGGGACGACGAGCAGGATAAACCCCCCATAATTCAAGAGGATGAAGTTCATGACCTGCTATGCCACCTGGACGTTCACAAGTCTATGGGGCCGGATGGGATCCACCCGAGGGTACTGAGGGAGCTGGCGGAGGAGCTTGCCGAGCCGCTCTCCATCATTTACCAGCAGTCCTGGTTAACTGGGGAGGTCCCGGACGACTGGAGGCTCGCCAATGTGACTCCCATCTACAAGAAGGGCCGGAGGGAGGATCCGGGGAACTACAGACCGGTCAGCCTGACCTCGGTGCCGGGGAAGATCATGGAGCGGTTGGTTTTGAGGGTGCTCACGAGCCATGTCCGGGACAACCAGGGGATCAGGCCCAGCCAGCACGGGTTCATGGAAGGCAGGTCCTGCTTGACCAACCTGATCTCCTTCTATGACCAGGTGACCCGCCTAGTGGATGAGGGAAAGGCAGTGGATGTGGTCTATTTGGACTTCAGTAAGGCCTTTGACACTGTCTCCCATAGCATTCTCCTAGAGAAGCTGGCGGCTCATGGCCTAGACAGGTACACTCTTTGCTGGGTAAAAAACTGGCTGGACGGCCGAGCCCAGAGAGTTGTGGTGAACGGAGTTAAATCCAGTTGGCGGCCGGTCACGAGTGGTGTTCCCCAGGGCTCAGTGCTGGGGCCGGTCCTGTTCAATATCTTCATCAATGATCTGGACGAGGGGATCGAGTGCTCCCTCAGTAAGTTTGCAGACGACACCAAGTTGGGCGGGAGTGTTGATCTGCTGGAGGGCAGGAAGGCTCTGCAGAGGGACCTGGACAGGCTGGATCGATGGGCCGAGGCCAACTGTATGAGATTCAACAAGGCCAAGTGCCGGGTCCTGCACTTGGGCCACAACAACCCCAGGCAACGCTACAGGCTTGGGGAAGAGTGGCTGGAAAGCTGCCCAGAGGAAAAGGACCTGGGGGTGCTGGTTGACAGCCGGCTGAACATGAGCCGGCAGTGTGCCCAGGTGGCCAAGAAGGCCAACGGCATCCTGGCCTGTATCAGAAATAGTGTGGCCAGCAGGAGTAGGGAGGTGATCGTGCCCCTGTACTCGGCACTGGTGAGGCTGCACCTCGAATACTGTGTTCAGTTTTGGGCCCCTCACTACAAGAAGGACATTGAGGTGCTGGAGCGTGTCCAGAGGAGGGCAACGAAGCTGGTGAAGGGCCTGGAGCACAAGTCTTATGAGGAGCGGCTGAGGGAACTGGGGTTGTTTAGTCTGGAGAAGAGGAGGCTGAGGGGAGACCTCATTGCGCTCTACAACTACCTGAAAGGAGGTTGTAGGGAGGTGGGTGTTGGTCTCTTCTCCCAAGTAACCAGCGATAGGACAAGAGGAAATGGCCTCAAGTTGCGCCAAGGGAGGTTTAGATTGAACATTAGGAAAAATTTCTTTACTGAAAGAGTGGTCAGGCCTTGGAACAGGCTGCCCAGGGAAGTGGTGGAGTCACCATCCCTGGAGGTATTTAAAAGACGTGTAGATGAGGCCCTTAGGGACATGGTGTAGTGGGCATGGTGGTGTTGGGTTGACGGTTGGACACGATGATCTTAGAGGTCTTTTCCAACCTGTATGATTCTATGATTCTATGATTCTATTCTATAAGATACCAGAACCAAATCGTTGGTACAATTTCACTTTTACACAACCTGTACTCACATTTTGCTTCTGGGGTAATCGTGGTGTAGAACTATTGTTTGACTTTATGATTATCGAGTGCAAAATTTGGAATTTGTGTACGACGGGGTGGCCGTGGGTTGATGCATATGTACTTTTTAACGTACCTACACCTGATCTAAACTTATCTGCAATAGCACTACATAATAACATCACCTTTCATAGGCAGGAATGGATTATTAAAGACGAAAATGAAAACCAACAAATTCCATCCTTAAAGGAAACCAAAGGAGACACCATTTCGATAGGATACCGAATTGAAAATCACACTAAATGTATGACAGCAACCTTAGACATTGTTGTAAACAATGTCGAAGGAAAAGACAACATACATACCTGTCCTTTTAAACACGAATGCTGGTATACTTTTACCATATCCCATTCACTCGTAATGTGTCTTTGGACAGACCCCAACTCTCATTCCAGCCTAGGTCTTCAGTTCAGGATTGATATCGAACAACCATATTCACCAACTCAGCCTCCTATCAAACTGTCTCCTCACATTTATAACATTGGTCCCTACATAATTAAGAACATAGGACAACAGCAAGTGCTATTTAATCCATCGTGGTGTCTCAAACGAGTGGAGCTATCAATGCAAGTTAATATCTCTGCAATTAAACCTGCCTGCTCCCCATTCCTGAATACGTCTTATTCAGGACGGTTAGCGTGGCTGCATGGACGAACCCTCACCTCTCCAAAACGATCAAGGAGAGATGTGACTGGCGTTCTGGGAACGGGACTAGGAATATTGAACAGCATAGACACTGAAGTTTTGGCAAACAAAATAAGTGTGGCAACAAGTGATTTACATAAATTAGGACACCCATTACGATCTCCTTTGACAGCACTAGGAACGAGTCAATGGCTTTTAGCTAATATATTGCCTACATGGGAAAGACTTAATGAAAAATAACACCGACTAATTATAGATGCATTCGGCATAACCCAAAAGAATGTTTCTCTAGCTCTTAGCTGTATCCAAGCTCAATTGTGGATACAATCTACCGTGGCAGCAATTATAAGGGAAGGCGATGAGGGCACCTTGCCCACTGAAATCCGAAAGGTAATTTGGGATAATGCAACTAAATTTGAAAGGGAATTCCAGTCTTGGTGGCATCTAGTCAATTTTACTTACGACTCCACTGACAGCAAAGTCACAGCTTTTGTTTTGACAATACGCAATGCTTCGGTATACACCATATACCCAATCACAATGGAACTGTCCTCTGTCTGTTAGAACATAGAGTATGGGCCCAACAAAATGGGAACAAATGGCAAACTATTGATGTTGATGCATGTGTTGTATGGGAACAACAGGGATTTATTTGTGAAAGTAATACCATTAAGGTCCAAGACATTTGTCTTGACGCTGAACAAAATGTTTGTCATTTTGAAACACATCCTGAGGAAACCCCTGAAACTGTACTTATATATGTTGTAAATGGGTGTGTTTGTATGAGAACTCTTTGTGATTCTATATTTACAGACACCACCACTGTGGAGACATATAATCACTCCAATATCTCTATTTGTAATTTTACCAAGATTATGGGATGTGACTTTAACTATTTAACTATTACTAAACCAGATTCGAAACAACGGACTAAGAACTCTGATTACTCTCCATCATGAGGCAGAGAAGAGACACCATGTCCTAGAAAAGGTGAAGAAGGATGGAGAACATCACTGGTGGGATGCCTTATTTGGATGGTTGCCAACAGCAACAGGAACTTTGAATCGGATGTTACATCCCATCACAATTTTACTAATTTCTATTGTACTATGCTTGTTGTTGAACATTGTTCTATATGTTAGAGTGTGGAAGATAACTAGACAGGTGACACTATTACCAAGACCTCCTCGCATATATAACATTGCTTAATTGCATTTAACAAAACCTTAATAATTAAGTATACCAACCAAAAATTTCCCTCAAATTACAATTGGAATACGGTATTCATCTGTTTATAGGCACAGAGGCAAGAGGTGATCACTCCGCCACTCTGTGATCAAGATGGATTGACTTTAGTCACGGGGTGGATTGTGGTGGTGCATTTCCCCCCCTTCTCCTGGGCCACTTGTTGATCTGGGCCGCTTGTTGATCTCAGAAATTCCCATGAAACCTCGGCCTTGGTGTACTGAGTCTGGCAGTTGAGCGCTCCTTGACCATATCAGAAACTCTGCATAGCTGAGGCTGGGAACGTATTCCTGCTGCCTGGCCCAGGTGCCATCTTATCTGAGTCATAGCTCAAGTGGAACAACACTGAAACCTTGAGAATTTTTAGTAATTACCACCTGGGACTGTGGCCAGGATGGAAATTTACGGATGACTAAAGCCAATCATCTTGTGAACCTATAAATGGTGGTCCTGAGACCCTTTGAGCTCTCCGGGACTGCAGCAGGCTGCACCCAGCATCTCCCTCTGAGTGGGATGCCTCTCAGAGTTTGCAACGTCTTGAGCCGTCAATATTCGGAGGCCCGTCGTCCGACGGGACCTGGGCTGAAACTCTTCACTTCTCGAGGCTCAACCCTCGCCCGTTGAGAAATGCCGTGACATTTTACATGAATATTTCTTCACTGAACTCGAGGGGAATTTTTAACAGGTACCTTTTGTACATTTATATATATATATTCCTGTCTGTGTGTGTGTGAACTAATAGTAAGCATAATCTGTAATTAAGTCATGATTGTAGTAGACTCTACTAACACTTCGTAAATATTAAATTGGTTAATGATTAAGTGCTGCTAAAGTTTGTTAATGATTAAGTGCTGCTAAAACTGTGAATGAACCCTAGACTGCTGCTAAACACATATAATCCCTAAGATATAAACCATTAGATATAACATGATTTTTCTTTATACATTTAATCTGTGTAGTAAGTAATAGAGTGAACCTTGCCATCAAACTCTGTTAGGTCGCACCTTTATAAATCTCTATTAAAATCACTTTCTGCTAATACCTTTGATGGTGATTCTTTGGGCGGCCTCTAAACCACTCATTCACGACAATGGGGCATGAGACAAAGGCAGTTTTGAATTAAGCATGCTATAGTTATAGTAGTTATTACGTGGCAAGCTTCTGTGTGGGTCATGGAGTTTGCTGGCTGTACTGCTTACCTCTTTATTTTGCTGAGCTTGGGAACATGTTCGTATCCTATCCAGGATTGATGTGGGTGGTTTTATTCTGCAGGCTCCCAAGGTCCTTGTTCACCCTTACGTGAGTGTCCTGGTTTCGGCTGGGATAGGGTTAAATTTCTTCCTAGTGCTGTGTTTTGGATTTAGTATGAGGAGAATGTTGATAACACACTGATGTTTTCAGTTGTTGCTAAGTACCCTCCTAGTCCAAGGACAGCTCCCGTGCCTACTGACTGAGCTAGGTACACAAGATGGGAAGGAACATAATCAGGACAGCCAGCCCAGCTGGCCAATGGGGTATTCCATACCATGTGACGTCATGCTCAGTATATGAAGGGTAGGCGTGATCCAGGAAGTACCGATTGCTACTTGGTTATCGGTCAGCGCGGGTGGTGAGCAATTGCATTGTGCATCACTCATTTTGTATATTCTATCATTATTTATTATCATTATTCTCCCTTTTCTGTTCTATTAAACTGTCTTTATCTCAACCCACGAGTTTTTCTCACTCTTACCCTTCCGATTCTCTCCCCGTCCCATTGGGGGGCGGGGGGAGTGAGTGAGCGGCTGCGTGGTATTTGGCTGCCTGCCAGGTTAAACCACGACAGTCCTTTTTTGGCGCCCAACGTGGGGCTCGAAGGGTTGAGATAACGATAGATCTGACCAAAGTGGGTTAAGGCAAAATTGTTATAAGCATCCATTATATTGATTGGTCACAATGTTGATGTATTGGCTGTCAAAGTTGTGGGGCTGGCTCTCAATGTTGGGTCATGTAATACCTTGCTTGCAGTATATGTTCCCTTTTGTGCTGTTTATCATTATTCGGAACTGGGCCAAGATTATCATTTTGTTGCTGTTTTATGAGGTGATAAAATCATTGGTCGTAAGTCTAATCTGGTATCTGTACTCGGCACTGCCGTCATTTCTGTACCTCGGGAACCACCTCTTAGAGATTATTGGTAATTGCACTTGTTTCTCCTCGGAGAATGAATTTAAGGGGGAGACGGGATGGGACACTCTCTCCCACTTGTTCATCTTCCCTTCCATATCGTCAGAAACTCCTTTTTCTTCTATCCTCTTCACGAAGATGTCCACAATATTCCCTGAGAATTTTGAATATCCTTGGGATGCTCAAACAAGCATGTTCATATTGCTATGTCTCCTGAATGTGGTTCAGGCCTTGTTTAGGGTTAAACAACTATTCAGGAATACTGTCCAGAGATCAACCCTCAGGAACAAGAAAAGAGGGAGGGCAAGCAGCGGTGCCTCATCGGGGCGGGCGGAGCGGCGAGTCTCGGGGGCGGCTACAGACACGGAGGCTACTCAAAACCCCACGACAGGCACTGCGGCTACTCCAACCCCCATGACAACCCCTGTGGCTACTCAAACCCCGGCAACAGTCACCGTAGCTTCTCCAACCCCTGCGACAGGCACTGCAGCCACTCAAACTCCGGCAACAGGCACTACAGTTACTCCAACCCCCATGACAAGCACTGCAGCTACCCAAACCCCAGCAACAGGCACTACAGCTGAACCAGAGGACCAACCCTTGCTGGTATCCGTTGCCCCTGTACAGAAGAGGAAATCTTGGAAGCGGAGATCAGGTCGTTTAGAAAGAGATGATGAAAGAGCAGGGCCATCACAAGGAGGGGAGGAGGAAGAGGAAGAACTCATAAACGAGACGGAAACCACCCGATCCCTATCCCTGAGTGAGCTGCGAGATATGCGGAAAGATTTTAGCCGTCGTCCAGGCGAGCATATTGTTACCTGGCTGCTCCGATGCTGGGATAATGGGGCCAGTAGCCTGGAATTGGAGGGGAAGGAAGCCAAACAGCTGGGATCCCTTGCTAGGGAAGGAGGCATTGACAAAGCAATTGGAAAAGGGACACAGGTCCTCAGCCTCTGGAGGCGACTGCTGTCAGGCGTGAAGGAAAGGTATCCCTTCAAGGAAGATGTTATATATCGCCTAGGCAAATGGACCACTATGGAGAGAGGTATCCAGTACCTGAGAGAACTAGGCGTGCTGGAGGTGGTTTATAGTGACCTGAACGACAACCAAACGCCCAAAGATCCAGATGACGTCCAGTGCACGCGACCCATGTGGCGGAAGTTGGTACGGAGCGCACCAGCATCGTACGCCAGTTCGTTGGCAGTACTGTGCTGGAAAGAGGAAGAAGCACCAACGGTGGATGAGGTGGTTAGCAGACTTCGGGATTTTGAAGAAACTATCTCCTCCTCCCTTGTCTCGGCTGTAGAGAAACTGTCCCGAGAGGTCCAGCAACTCAAAGACAATAGGTCCTATTCTCCACCTGTACGGACCAGTATCTCAGCCATTAGGAGTCAGCGTTTTTCTCCTCAAGAGAGAGGATATCGAAAGTACACACCACGGGGCACCCTGTGGTTTTACCTGCGTGACCACGGAGAGGACATGAGGCAGTGGGATGGAAAACCTACCTTCATCCTAGAGGCACGTGTATGTGAGTTGCAAGGAAAAACAATCACACAAGGGGGTTCTCCCAGGAAAAATGCTGCTCCAGTTTTCAGGAAAACCCTGTCTCATGATGGTCCAGTTTCCAGTGAACAGTTCCCCAGACAGAGTAGAAGGGCTGATCTTACTTTGGACTGTAATGAAGGAATTCTTGACTCACGTTTGCAAGAAGTGAGAAGCGGATACTATGACCAGAACTAGAGGGGCCCTGCCTCCGGCCAGGTGGAGGAAAGGGACAACCGGGTTTACTGGACTGTGTGGATTCGATGGCCTGGCACATCAGACCCACAGGAGTATAAGGCTCTCGTAGACACCGGTGCACAGTGCACCCTGATGCCATCAAGCTATAAAGGGGCAGAACCCATTTGTATTTCTGGAGTGACAGGGGGATCCCAAGAGTTAACTGTGTTGGAGGCCGAAGTGAGCCTAACCGGGAACGAGTGGCAGAAGCACCCCATTGTGACTGGCCCAGAGGCTCCGTGCATCCTTGGCATAGACTACCTCAGGAGAGGGTATTTTAAGGACCCAAAAGGGTATCGGTGGGCTTTTGGTATAGCTGCCCTGGAGACGGAGGAAATTAAACAGCTGTCCACCTTGCCAGGTCTCTCAGAGGACCCTTCTGTTGTGGGGTTGTTGAGGGTTGAAGAACAACAGGTACCAATCGCTACCACAACAGTGCATCGGCGACAATACCGCACCAACCGAGATTCCCTGATCCCCATCCATGAGCTGATTCGTCGACTGGAGAGCCAAGGAGTGATCAGCAAGACTCGCTCACCCTTTAACAGTCCCATATGGCCAGTGCGAAAGTCTAATGGAGAGTGGAGACTAACAGTAGACTACCGTGGCCTGAACGAAGTGACGCCACCACTGAGTGCTGCCGTGCCGGACATGCTGGAACTTCAATACGAACTGGAGTCGAAGGCAGCCAAGTGGTACGCCACAATTGACATTGCTAATGCCTTCTTCTCCATCCCTTTGGCAGCAGAGTGCAGGCCACAGTTTGCTTTCACTTGGAGGGGCGTCCAGTACACCTGGAACCGACTGCCCCAGGGGTGGAAACACAGCCCTACCATTTGCCATGGACTGATCCACACCGCACTGGAACAGGGTGAGGCTCCGGAACACCTGCAATACATTGATGACATCATCGTGTGGGGCAACACAGCAGAAGAATTTTTTGAGAAAGGGGAGAGAATAATTCAAATCCTTCTGAAAGCCGGTTTTGCCATAAAACAAAGTAAGGTCAAGGGACCTGCACAGGAGATCCAGTTTTTAGGAATAAAATGGCAAGACGGACGTCGTCAGATCCCAATGGATGTGATCAACAAAATAACAGCCATGTCCCCACCAACTAGCAAAAGGGAAACACAAGCTTTCTTAGGCGTTGTGGGTTTTTGGAGAATGCATATTCCAAATTACAGTCAGATCGTAAGCCCCCTCTATCAAGTGACCAGGAAGAAGAACGACTTCAGATGGGGCCCTGAGCAACGACAAGCCTTTGAACAAATTAAACAGGAGATAGTTCATGCAGTAGCGCTTGGGCCAGTCCGGGCAGGACAAGATGTGAAGAATGTGCTCTACACCGCAGCCGGGGAGAATGGCCCTGCCTGGAGCCTCTGGCAGAAAGCACCAGGGGAAACTCGAGGTCGACCCTTAGGGTTCTGGAGTCGGGGATACAGAGGATCCGAGGCCCGCTACACTCCAACTGAGAAAGAGATATTGGCAGCATATGAAGGGATTCGAGCTGCTTCGGAAGTGGTTGGTACGGAAGCACAGCTCCTCCTGGCACCCCGACTGCCGGTGCTGGGCTGGATGTTCAAAGGGAGGGTCCCCTCCACACATCATGCAACCGATGCTACGTGGAGTAAGTGGGTCGCGCTGATCACACAACGGGCCCGAATAGGAAACCCCAGTCGCCCAGGAATCTTGGAGGTGATCACGAACTGCCCAGAACACCATCCTGGGCCTTGAAAAGCAAGTCCTGTGGCGACATGGCACCCCAGAAAGAATTGAGTCAGACAACGGGACTCATTTCCGAAACACCCTCATAGACACCTGGGCCAAAGAGCATGGCATTGAGTGGGTCTATCACATCCCCTACCATGCACCAGCCTCCGGGAAAATCGAACGATACAATGGGCTGCTAAAGACAACACTGAGGGCAATGGGTGGTGGGACATTCAAGCACTGGGATACACATTTAGCAAAAGCCACCTGGTTAGTCAACACTAGGGGGTCTGTTAATCGAGCTGGCCCTGCCCAGTCAAGACTTTTACGTACTATAGATGGAGATAAAGTCCCTGTCGTGCACATAAGAAATATCCTTGGGAAGACAGTCTGGGTTACTCCTGCCTCTGGCAAGGGAAAACCCATCCGTGGGATTGCTTTTGCTCAAGGACCTGGGTGCACTTGGTGGGTGATGCGAAAGGATGGGCAAGTCCGGTGTGTACCTCAAGGGGATTTGATTTTGGGTGAAAATAGCCAATGAACTGAATTTTATTATGTCAATTGTTATATGATATTGTATATCATTATTTCTATGGTTGCTATCAATGGTATAGCAGTGAAAACCACCCAGATTAATGAAGAATGAACTAACTCCGATGAAACCGAGCGAAGTGCAACGATGATAGAACTGAACGAGTGCAGCAGTACCGAAATGAGAACTGGCTTCAGGATGCAACGGCCCAACACCACACACCATCCTTCTGGCCCTGAAAGACTGTTATGACAGATGGAGCCCAAAGTTGTGGACTAAAAGAACTCAATGGACATTTATATATATTTATGTGTATATATGTATGTATATGTATTATATGTATATATGTATGTATATGTATTATATATGTATATATATAAAAAGATAGTGGTGATTAATTGAAAGGTATCGAAAAATGTGAGACCTAAGCATAACGTAAATGGTATGGAATAAGGGGTGGATACTGTCCTGGTTTCGGCTGGGATAGGGTTAAATTTCTTCCTAGTGCTGTGTTTTGGATTTAGTATGAGGAGAATGTTGATAACACACTGATGTTTTCAGTTGTTGCTAAGTGCCCTCCTAGTCCAAGGACAGCTCCCGTGCCTACTGACTGAGCTAGGTACACAAGATGGGAGGGAACATAATCAGGACAGCCAGCCCAGCTGGCCAATGGGGTATTCCATACCATGTGACGTCATGCTCAGTATATGAAGGGTAGGCGTGATCCAGGAAGTACCGATTGCTACTTGGTTATCGGTCAGCGCGGGTGGTGAGCAATTGCATTGTGCATCACTCATTTTGTATATTCTATCATTATTTATTATCATTATTCTCCCTTTTCTGTTCTATTAAACTGTCTTTATCTCAACCCACGAGTTTTTCTCACTCTTACCCTTCCGATTCTCTCCCCGTCCCATTGGGGGGCGGGGGGAGTGAGTGAGCGGCTGCGTGGTATTTGGCTGCCTGCCAGGTTAAACCACGACAGTGAGCTGTTTAATACTACTAATTAACACTGTTGGCATATTGTCGGGTTTGTAGAACCTGGTGTTGTCCTGGTATAAGAGAAGACAAATTTTGGGTGAGATGATACTGAAACGTGCCCTGAGATGGCCGGTCCCTGGGTGGCAGGGTGTGTGGAAGGATTTGAGCAGGTTCCTAGGGAGGTTATCACCTCCCATAGCCTGGGATTTTACACCTGAACAGTCAAGTAACCCTGGTAAATTGACACGCAACCTGATAGAAGGGTGCCTTGCCCACCCCAGTGAAAACCAGCAGCTTCTAGCACTGTACTGGGGCTTGGCCTGTGCCTACGAGCCACAATTCAGTGCTATCAGAGGACTGTGGTTAAGGCAAGGACCCAAACCACCTCTGAGAATGCCATGACTGAGACCGAGATACAAACTACATCTGAGGACATGATAGTAGAGACAGGGACCCAAACTGCATCTGAGGACACCATGGCTGAGATAGGGACCCAAACAACAACTACGGTAATTGCCTCAATAGTGAAAAAGAAACAGCGGACAAGGAGGTCAACGGGTCCATATCATCGATTAGTAAGGGAGGAGGAAGAAGAGGAAAGGTTTGATCAGGAAGCCAGTCCTTCAGCAAAGAAACGTGAGGAAGAAGTGAGAGAAATCAGATGAGACAGAAACTACCCAGTCCCTGACCTCAAAAGAACTTCAAGACATGTGGAAAGATTACAGCCATCAGCCAGGTGAGCAGATTGCTGCCTGGATGCTTCGATGCTGGGATAGCAGGGCCAACAGTCAGCAACTGGAAGGTAAAGAAGCCCAACAACTGGGATCCCTTGCTAGAAACTGGGGAATTGAGAGAGGAATCAGAAAAGAGGCAGCAATTTGCAGTCTCTGGAGATGGCCCCTCTCAAGTGTGAGGGCAAGATATCCATTCAAAGAAGATCTTGTGAACTCCCCAGGAAAGTGGACTACTGCTGAGGAAGGCATCCAGTACCTGAGAGAATTAACGGTGCTGGAAGTCATCTACAGTGATCTAGACAATGATGAGGTCTCCAAAGATCCAGATTATGTCCTGTGCACACGGGCCATGTGGAGGAAGGTGATTCCAAGTGCCCCAGCGTCATATTCTAACAGCTTGGCAACAATGTATTGCCCAGATTTGGATACACCAACTGTGGAGAGACCGTCTTCTTGGCTCCAAAACTTTGAAGAAAATCTCTGTCCCTCCTCATCCCCATGGGACAGCGCCTTGGCTGTCAGGGGTGCCCCAAGAAGTCAGTCCCCTCCTGCCCCAGTCAGGGGGAAAGGGAGCCCCAGGCGCATGCCGCGTGGCACGCACCGGTTCTTCCTGCGTGACCAGGGGGAGGACATGAGGGAGTGGGATGGTGGACCCACCTTTAAGCTGGAAGCCCGTGTACATGAACTGAGAGGGAAGACAGCTGTTAAGAAGGGGCCACCCAAGAAGGCTGTCAGCTTAGTTGCTGTAGAGACACAAGAAGGCAATCAGCGATCTCCCAGACATAGAAGAACTGAGATCACCCTCCCTTGATCCTGGTGAGGGGACTTCTGGTCTGGCACTGCAAGGGTCAGACAGTGAATACTCCGACCAGGAACAGGAATAGAGGGTCCCTGCCTTTGGCCAGGTGGAGGAAAGGGATGACCGGGTATACTGGACTGTATGGATTTGATGGCCTGGCACATCGGACCCACAGAAGTATAAGGCTTTGGTAGACACTGGTGCACAGTTGTGGTGGTGCATTTCCCCCCCCCCCACACACTCCTGGGCCGCTCCACAATCTCAGAAACTCCCATTAAACCTTGGACTTGGTGTAATGAGTCAGGCGGTGAAGCATCCCTTTACCGTATCAGGAGCTCTTGCATAGCTGAGGTTGGGGAATGTACTGATCGTACCAGAAACTTCTGCTGCCTGGCCCAAGTGGAGGACGAGAGCGGGGATAATTGTCATCCCCTGATACCCTTATTCGAGTCGTAGCTCAAGTGGAACGATACCATTGTTACTGAAACCTTGAGAGTTTTGACGGATGACTGAAGTCAATCATCTTGCAACCCTATAAACAGCGGTCCCAAGTCAGGCCCTTTGAGCTCTCCTGAACCACAGCGGGCTGCGCCCAGAATCCCCCTCTGAGTGGAATGCTCTTCAGAGTTCGCGAACTCTCGAGTTTGCGATATTCGGAGGACCGTCGCCGACTGGCATGGGACCTGGGCTGCAACACTCCTCGAGGCTCAACCCTTCTCCCGTTGAGAAATGCCAAGACATTTGACGTGAGTATTTCACTGAATTTGAGGGGATTTTTAACAGGTATATCTTTGTATATTTATCTATCTTTGTATCCATGTGCGTGTGCGTGTGTGTGGGAATTGATGGAAGTACCTGCTAGCAAATATAGTCTGCTAAAAACTTATGATCTATCTTAAGATTGTGAATGAACCTTAGACTGCTGCTAAACACATATAATCCCTTAGACATATACCATTGACCAAATCTGGGACTAAGATTGGATCCAGCCGGGTCTTCTCTGAACCTCGTGACTCAACGGGAGGGTCTCCCTTAACCTTTTCGTCCTCATCCTCTGTATAAATCATTCCAAATCAATTCTAACACGCTGAGAAAATACACCAGGAACAACCTGTATAAACCAGAAGTCCATTTAATTTACTAGAAGCAGTTCTGAAGGGGACTGCTCCCCCAGAAGTAATAGCACAAAAGCCTACGATCAGAAAATGGTATGCTTATTTGACAGAAATTGCAGAGGAAATAAAATTAACTGAAGGACATACTAAAGTTTCCAAATTACAGATGCCTATAAATGCAGACCTGGTATCTGGTATAGTGCTGTGTTTTGGATTTAGTATGAGAATAAGGTTGATAACACACTGATGTTTTAGTTGTTGCTAAAAGTAGTGTTTACACTAGTCAAGGACTTTTCAGCTTCCCATGCTCTTTTCCTTATATGTTTCATCTGTGTAGTAAGTGATAGAGTGAACCTTGCCATCGAACTCTGTTAAGTCGCGCTTTTATAAATTTCTATTAAAATCACTTTCTGCTAATACCTTTGACAGTGATTCTTTGAGCGGCCTCTAAACCACTCATTCGCGACAACAGTGTATGCTGGTGCCTTCAGGGTATAGGGGCATGGAACCCATTTGGACCTCTGGAGTGACAGGGGATGCCAACAATTGCCTGTATTGGAGGCTGAGGTGAGCTTAACGGGACAAGTGGCAAAAGCACCCCATTGTGACTGGCCCAGAGGCCCCTTGTAGCCTTGGCATAGACTACCTCAGGAGAGGGTACTTCAAGGACCCAAAAGGGTACCAATGGGCTTTTGGTGTAGCCACTGTGAACAAAGAGAAGATCAAACAGCTATCTATCTACCCTGCCTGGCCTCTCGGAAGATCCCTTCGTTGTGGGATTGCTGCGAGTCAAAGAACAGCAGGTGCCGATTGCTACCAGGACGGTGCACCGGCGGCAATACCGCACAAACTGAGACTCCCTGGCTCCCATCCATGAGCTGATTCGTCGACTGGAGAGCCAAGGAGCAATCAGCAAGACTCACTCACCCTTTAATAGTCCTATATGGCCAGTGCGAAAGTCTGATGGAGGGTGGAGGTTAACAGTAGACTACCATGGCCTGAATGAAGTCATGCCACCGCTGAGTGCTGCCATACCGGACATGCTAGAGCTCCAAGATGAACTGGAGTCAAAGAAAGCCAAGTGGCATGCTACATTTGACATTGCCAATGCATTTTTTTTTCAATTCCTTTGGCAACAGAATGCAGGCCACGGTTTGCTTTCACTTGGAGGGGTGTCCAATACACCTGGAATCAACTGCCCCAGGGGTGGAAACACAGTCCTACCATTTGTCATGGACTAATCCAAACTGCACTGGAACAGGGTGATGCCCCTGAACGTCTACAATACATTGACAACATCATCATGTGGAGCAACAAAGCAGAAGAAGTGTTTGAGAAAGGGAAAAAGAGTAATTCAGATTCTTCTGAAAGCTGGTTTTGCCATAAAAAGAAGCAAGGGACCTGCACAGGAGATCCAGTTCTTGGGAATAAAATGGAAGAATGGACATCATCATGTCCCTATGAATGTGGTCAACAAGATAACAGTCAAATCCCCACCAGCTAACAAGAAACACAAGCTTTCCTAGGCCTTGTGGGATTCTGGAGAATGCATATTCCAGGTTATAGTCAGCTTGTGAGCCTTCTCTATACAGTGACCTGAAAGAAGAACTATTTTGAGTGGGGCCTTGAGAAGCAGCAAGCCTTTGAGAAGATCAAACAGGAGACAGCTCGTGCAATAGCTCTTGGGCCTGTCCGTACAGGACCAGCTGTGCAAAACGTGCTCTACACTGCATCTGGGGAGCATGGTCTCACCTGGAGCCTCTGGCAGAAAACATCAGGAGAAACCCGAGGTCGACCACCAGGGTTTTGGAGGCGGGGGTATTGAGGATCAGAACCTGTCCTGGTTCCGGCTGGGACAGAGTTAACTTTCTTCCCAGTAGCTTGGGGCGTGTGCTGTGTTTCGGGTTTGGTATGAGAGGAGCGTTGATGGCCCATTGATGCTTAGGTTGTTGCTGGGTGGTGCTTGCACCGGGGACTTATTATTTCTCTTTTTGGCCTCCCATGCCCTGCCACGTGCAGGGCAAGCTGTGGTGGTGGGGGGAGCATAGCCGGGGTGGTTGATGCAGCAGGCCAATGGGGTATTCTATACCATGTGACATCATGCTCAGTATAAAAACCAGGGGGGTGGGGGGGCTCGCCCCCGTTCGTGACACGCGGTCAGCGGTCAGTGAGCGGTTGCATTGTGCATTGCCTGCTTTGTATATTCTGTTATTGTTGTTCTCATTGTTACTATTACTGTTCTACATCGTTTTATCTCAACCCAGGAGTTTTCCTACTTGTGCCCTCCTGATTGTCTCCCCATCCCGCCAGAGGCGGGGGGGTGAGCGAGTGGCTGCGTGGGGTTTATTTGCTGGCTGGGGATAAACCACGACAGTCCTTTTTGGCGCCCAACGTGGGGCAGCGAAGGGTTGAGATAACAACAGATTAACTAGAGCATATTAAGGACTTTATATCTGGAAACATATTAATTTGTTCTGCACCATGCTCCTGTTTTTGCTGTACCTGTTAAAGATTGGAGTTGGGTTTTGTAGTCTGTTGTGCTCTGCAGTGATTAATGATGTTTTGCCTGGGAGATTTGTTACTAAAACGCTGGCATTGGGGGTTATTTGGTATTTGGGATTCGTAATGAAGCCGTTTCTGTATTTCGGGTACCACCTCATGGAGACCATTAGCAATTATACCTCTTCCTCTGAGAGGTTTTTTATGGAGGAAATAGAGAATGGCACCCTCACTACCTTCCTCTATGATGTCATCTCCTTTGTTAAAATAACTTGTCAGTACCTTGAACATCCCTGGGTAGTTAAGATACATCTATTGGTACTCCTTGGGAATATTGTTTTGGTTTTATCCAAGGTTAGTAAGCAATTTAAGAATGTCATCCAGAGATCTGCCCCAAGGCTGGATAGTTATGAGTGGCAGGGTGAGTGGGATAGCATGGGCAAATGCCTAGGACGGTGGGCACCCCCAGTGTTTTGGAACTTCACCCCTGAACAAGTGCAGAATCCTGAAAAATTAGTAGAATATTTGGAAGAAGTATGCTGTCACCCTGGCCATTCTAGGGAGACACAAATCACTGCAACGTGCTGGGGCCTGGCCCATGCCTACCGAGCCCTGTTTAACACCACTCAGAACCCCCAAGGGGAAGAAAACGTCTCTGCATCTGATGACAAAAAAACAGGCCCTGTGGCTATGTGGTGGTGCATTCACACATACCCCTTTTTCTCCCTGGGCCACTTGTTGATCTGGGCCACTTGTTGATCTCAGAAATTTCCATGAATCCTCGGTCTTGGTGTATTGAAGTCTGGCAGTTGAGCGCTCCTTGACTGTATCAGAAAGCGGCCTCTAAATCACACATTCACGACAGTCTACCCCACCCACTACGGCAGGCACGGTCGCTACTCCGCCCCCTACGACAGAGAAACAATCCATGCCGGTATCAGTCACCCCTATACAAAAAAGAAAATGCACAAGGAAATCAGCTCGTTTAGTAAGGGATGAAGATGAACCAGGGCCATCACGAGAACAGGAGGAGGAGGAGGCAGAACCCATAAATGAGATGGTAACCACCCAATCCCTATCCCTGGCTGAGCTGCGAGATATGCGAAAAGACTTCAGCCGTCGTCCAGGCGAGCACATTGTCACCTGGCTGCTCCGATGCTGGGATAACGGGGCCAGTAGCCTGGAATTAGAGGGTAGGGAAGCCAAGCAGCTGGGATCCCTTTCTAGGGAAGGGGGCATTGACAAAGCAATTGGACAAGGGGAACAAGTCCTCAGCCTCTGGAGGCGACTCCTGTCAGGTGTGAAGGAAAGGTATCCCTTCAAGGAAGATGTTATATGCCACCCGGGCAAGTGGACCACTGTGGAGAGAGGTATCCAGTACCTGAGGGAATTAGGCATGCTGGAGGTGATTTATGATGACCTGAACAACGAGCAGTTATCCAAAGACCCAAATGAAGTCGAATGCACCCGACCCATATGGCGGAAGTTTGTATGGAGCGCACCAGCGTCACATGCAAACTCATTGACAATAATGACCTGGAGAGATGGAGAGGAACAAACAGTGGATGAACTGGCTGGCCAACTCCGGCAATATGAAGAAAGTCTCTCTTCCACCCTACGGGCCTGTGTCTCTGCTGTGGAGAAACTGTCTCAGGAGGTCCAGCAACTCAAAGAGGATATGTCCTGCTCCCCACCTGCACGGGCCAGTATCTCAGCCATTAGGAGCAAGCGTCCCTCTGCTCAAGACAGGAGATATCGTGGGTACACACCCCGGGGCACCCTGTGTTTTTACCTGCATGACCATGGACAGGACATGAGGAAGTGGGATGGAACATCTACCTCAGCCCTAGAGGCACAGGTACGTGAGTTGCAAGGAAAAACAACCACAAAAGGGGGTTCTTCCAGGAAAACTGCTGCTCCAGTCTCCAGTGAGCAGTTCCCCAGGCAGAGTAGAAGGGCTGATTCCACTTCCGACCTTAATAAAGGGACTTCTGATTCGAACTTACAAGAAGTATGTAGCGAATACGATGACCAGGACTGGAGGGGCCCTGCCTCCAACCAGGTGGAGGAAAGGGACAACCGGGTTTACTGGACTGTGTGGATTCGATGGCCTGGCACATCAGACCCACAGGAGTATAAGGCTCTCGTAGACACCGGTGCACAGTGTACCCTGATGCCGTCAAGCAATGAAGGGGCAGAACCCATTTGTATTTCTGGAGTGACAGGGGGATCCCAAGAGTTAACTGTGTCGGAGGCCGAAGTGAGCCTAACCGGGAAGGAGTGGCAGAAGCACCCCATTGTGACTGGCCCAGAGGCTCCGTGCATCCTTGGCATAGACTACCTCAGGAGAGGGTATTTCAAGGACCCAAAAGGGTACCAGTGGGCTTTTGGTATAGCTGCCCTGGAGACGGAGGAAATTAAACAGCTGTCCACCTGTCCGGGTCTCTCGGAGGATCCTTCTGTTGTGGGGTTGTTGAAGGTCCAAGAACAACAGGTACCAATCGCTACCACAACAGTGCAAGAGTCGCTCACCCTTTAACAGTCCCATATGGCCAGTGCGAAAGTCTAGTGGAGAGTGGAGACTAACAGTAGACTACCGTGGCATGAACAAAGTCACGCCGCCACTGAGTGCTGCCGTGCCGGACATGCTAGAACTTCAATACGAACTGGAGTCAAAGGTAGCCAAGTGGTACGCCACCATGGATATCGCTAATGCCTTCTTCTCCATCCCTTTGGCGGCAGAGTGCAGGCCACAGTTTGCTTTCACTTGGAGGGGCGTCCAGTACACCTGGAATCGACTGCCCCAGGGGTGGAAACACAGCCCTACCATTTGCCATGGACTGATCCACACTGCACTGGAACAGGGTGAGGCTCCAGAACACCTGCAATACATTGATGACATCATCGTGTGGGGCAACACAGCAGAGGAAGTTTTTGAGAAAGGGGAGAGAATAGTCCAAATCCTTCTGAAAGCCGGTTTTGCCATAAAACAAAGTAAGGTCAAGGGACCTGCACAGGAGATCCAGTGTTTAGGAATAAAATGGCAAGATGGACGTCGTCAGATCCCAACGGATGTGATCAATAGCCATGTCTCCACCAACTAGCAAAAAGGAAACAGAAGCTTTCTTAGGCGTTGTGGGCTTTTGGAGAATGCATATTCCAGATTACAGCCTGATTGTAAGCCCTCTCTATCACGTGACCAGGAAGAAGAACGACTTCAAATGAGACCCTGAGCAACAACAAGCCTTTGAACAAATTAAACGTGAGATAGTTCATGCAGTAGCCCTTGGGCCAGTCCGGGCAGGACAAGATGTAAAGAATGTGCTCTACACCGCATCCGAGGCCCGCTACACTCCAACTGAGAAGGAGATATTGGCAGCATATGAAGGGATTCGAGCTGCTTTGGAAGTGGTTGGTACTGAAGCACAGCTCCTCCTGGCACCCCGACTGCCGGTGCTGGGCTGGATGTTCAAAGGGAGGGTCCCCTCTACACATCATGCAACCGATGCTACGTGGAGTAAGTGGGTCGCACTGATCACACAACGGGCCCGAATAGGAAACCCCAATCGCCCAGGAATCTTGGAAGTGATCACGAACTGGCCAGAAGGCAAAGATTTTGGAATATCCCCAGAGGAGGAGGTGACGCGTGCTGAAGAGGCCCCACTGTATAACAAACTACCAGTAAAGGAGAAGCAATATGCCCTGTTCACTGATGGGTCCTGTCATCTTGTGGGAAAGCATCGGAGGTGGAAGGCTGCTGTATGGAGTCCTATACGCCAAGTTGCAGAAACTGCTGAAGGAGAAGGTGAATCGAGCCCGTTTGCAGAGGTGAAAGCCATCCAGCTGGCTTTGGATATTGCTGAACGAGAAAAATGGCCAGTACTTTATCTCTATACTGACTCATGGATGGTGGCAAATGCCCTGTGGGGGTGGTTGCAGCAGTGGAAGCAGAACAACTGGCAGCGCAGAGGGAAACCCATCTGGGCTGCCGCATTGGGGCAAGATATTGCTGCCCGGGTAGAGAACCTGGCTGTAAAGGTACGTCACGCAGTTGCTCATGTACCCAAGAGTCAGGCCACTGAAGAACACCAAAACAACCAGCAGGTGGACCAGGCTGCTAAGATTGAAGTGGCTCAGGTGGATCTGGACTGGCAACATAAGGGGGAATTATTTATAGCTTGCTGGGCCCATGATGCCTCAGGCCATCAAGGAAGAGACGGAACATATAGATGGGCTCATAATCGAGGGGTGGACTTGACCATGGACGTTATTGCACAGGTTATCCATGAATGTGAAACATGTGCTGCAATCAAGCAAGCCAAGCGAGTAAAGCCTCTCTGGTATGGAGGACGATGGTTGAAGTATAAATATGGGGAGGCCTGGCAGATTGATTATATCACGCTCCCACAAACCCGACAGGGCAAGCGCTATGTGCTCACCATGGTGGGCTGGAACCCCAACCACAGGATGGCTGGAAACATATCCTGTGCCCCATGCCACCGCCTGGAACATGATCCTGGGCCTTGAAAAACAAGTCCTATGGCGACATGGCACCACAGAAAGAATTGAGTCAGACAACGGGACTCATTTCTGAAACACCCTCATAGACACCTGGGCCAAAGAGCACGGCATTGAGTGGGTCTATCACATCCCCTACCATGCACCAGCCTCCAGGAAAATCGGGCTGCTAAAGACTACGCTGAGAGCAATGGATGGTGGGACATTGAAGCATTGGGACACACATTTAGCAAAGGCCACATGGCTAGTCAACACCAGGGGATCTGTCACTCGAGCTGGCCCTGCCCATTCTGTAGCGGGGGATAAAGTCCCTGTCGTGCACATGAGAAATATGCTGGGGAAGACAGTCTGGATTACTCTTGCCTCGGGCAAGGGAAAACCCATTCGTGGGATTGCTTTTGCTCAAGGACCTGGGTGCACTTGGTGGGTAATGCGAAAGGATGGGGAGGTCCGGTGTGTACCTCAAGGGGATTTGATTTTGGGTGAAAATAGCCAATGAACTGAATTGTATGATGTTAATTGTTATATGATATTGTATATCATCATTTCTATGGTTACTATATGCCATATTAACAGTATTACAGCAAGAATCACCCAGATTAATGAAGAATAAACTCCGATGAAACCAAACAAAGTGCAACGATGACAGAACTGGATGAGCGCAGCGATAATGGAACCAGAACTGGCCTCAGCATGCAACAGTCCAACACCACACACCATCTCTCCTGCCCTGAAAGACTGTTATGACAGGTGGAACCCGAAGTCATGGACTAAATGAACTCAGTGGACATTTTAGAGGGATGGCCCATGGACTAAGGGAATTATATCTGTGTGTGTGTATATATCAAAAGGCAGGAAAAGTGGTGATGACTAATTGGGAAGTATTGGAAAATGTGAGACCTGGGCATGATGTAGATGGTATAGAATAAGGGGTGGATACTGTCCTGATTCCGGCTGGGACAGAGTTAACTTTCTTCCTAGTAGCTTGGGGGGTGTGCTGTGTTTTGGGTTTGGTATGAGCGGAACGTTGATGGCCCATTGATGCTTTGGTTGTTGCTGGGTGGTGCTTGCACTGGGGAGACTTTTGGTTTCTCTTTTTGTCCTCCCATGCCCTGCCACGTGCAGGGCAAGCTGTGGTGGTGGGGCGATCCTAGCCAGGGTGGTTGACCCAGCCAGCCAATGGAGTATTCTATACCATGTGACATCATGCTCAGTATAAAAACCAGGGGTGTGGGGGGGCTCGCTCCCGTTCTTGACACGTGGTTGGCAGTCGGTGAGCAGTTGCATTGTGCATTGCCTGCTTTGTATATTCTGTTATTGTTGTTGTTCTCATTGTTATTATTACTGTTCTACTTTGTTTTATTTCAATTATTAAACTGTTTTTATCTCAACCCGCGAGTTTTCCTACTTGTGCCCTCCCGATTCTCTCCCCCATCCCACCGGAGCTGGGGGGGTGAGCAAGCGGCTGCGTGGGGTTTATTTGCTGGCTGGGGTTAAACCACGACAGAAGCCCACTACACCCCCACTGAAAAAGAGATACTAGCAGCATATGAGGGGATTCTAGATGCTTCAGAAGTTGTTGGTATAGAAGCACATATCTTGGCACTGCAATTGCCCATGCTACACTGGATGTTCAAAGGAAACATCCCGTCTACACATCATACAACCAGCGCTACATGGAGTAAATGGGTAGCATTGATCACGCAACGGTCTTGACTGGGGAAACCCAACCACCCAGGAATCCTGGAAGAGATCCTGGAGTGGCCAGAAGGCAGAGATTTTGGAGCATCGCCTGAGGAAGTTGCTCGTGCCCAAGAGGCACCACCATATAATGAGTTATCAGAAGATGAAAGGCGTTATGCTCTGTTTACTGATGGATCCTGTCGTGTGGTAGGAAACCATCAAACGTGGAAAGCTGCTGTGTGGAGTCCCACACAACAAGTTGTTGAAGTCACTGAAGGAGAAGGTGAGTCAAGTCAGTTTGCAGAGGTGAAAGCCATCCAACTAGCCCTAGAGATTGCTGAATGAGAAAAGTGGCCAGTATTCTATCTCTATACTGACTCCTGGATGGTAGCTAATGCCCTGTGGGGGTGGCTACAGCAGTGGAAGAAGACCAATTGGCAGCGTAGGGGCAAACCCATCTGGGCTACTGCATTGTGGCAGGACATTGCTGCCCAGGTAGAAAACATGGCTCTAAAGGTATGTCATTGTCATGTTTTAACCCGAGCTGGCAACTAAGCACCACACAGCCACTCGCTCACTCCCCCCACAGTGGGATGGGGGAAAGAATCGGAAGGGTAAAAGTGAGAAAACTCATGGGTTGAGATAAAGACAGTTTAATAGGGAAAGCAAAAGCCGCGCTCGCAAGCAAAGCAAAACAAGGAATTCATTCACTACTTCCCATCGGCAGGCAGGTGTTCAGCCATCTCCAGGAAAGCAGGGCTCCATCATGCGCAATGGTTACTTGGTAAGACAAACACCATCACTCTGAACATCCCCCCTTCCTTCTTCTTCCCCCAGCTTTATATGCTGAGCATGACATCATATGGTATGGAATATCCCTTTGGTCAGTTGGGGTCAGCTGTCCCGGCTGTGTCCCCTCCCAACTTCTTGTGCACCCCCAGCCTACTTGCTGGTGGGGTGGTGTGAGAAGCAGAAAAGGCCTTGACTCTGTGTAAGCACTGCTCAGCAATTATGAAAACATCCCTATGTTATCAACACTGTTTTCATCACAAATCCAAAACATAGCTCCATACCAGCTACTATGAAGAAAATTAACTCTACTCCAGCCAAAACCAGCACAGTTATGTAGATGCTCACATGCCCAAAAGACACGCCACTGAAGAACATTGAAACAATGAACAGGTAGACAAGGCTGTCAAAATTGAAGTAGCTCAGGTGGACCTGGACTGGGAGCATAATGGTGAGCTATTTTGTGGTTTGATGGGCCCACGAAACATCAGGACATCTAGGGAGAGATGCAACACACAGATGGGCTCGTAGTCGAGGGGTGGACCTGACCATGGAGGCCATCATGTAGGTCACCCATGAATGTGAAAGATGTGCCACAATCAAGTGAGCCACAGGAGTAAAGTCTCCCTAGAATAGAGAGCAGAGGCTGGGTTTTCGATATGGCGAGGCCTGGCAAATTGACTGTATTGCACCACTGCCACGAACACACCAAGGCAAGCACTACATACTCACCATGGTGGAAGGAACTACCAGTTGGCTAGAGACATACCCTGTAAACCATGCCACTGCCCAAAACACCATCTTAGGCCTTGAAAGGCAAATTTTGTGGTGATACCCCTGTGGTACCTCAGAAAGAATTGAATCAGACAACAGGACTCATTTCTGAAATAACCTCATAAACTCATGGGCCAAGAAACATGGCATTGACTGGGTTTATCACATCCTCTGGAAAGATTGAGAGATATAATGGACAGTTAAAGACTATGTTGAGAGTGTTGGGCAATGGGGCACGGAAGCAATGGGATATAAATTTAGCAGAAGCCACTTGGCTGGTTAACACTAGAGGATCTACTAACCGTCCTGGTCCTGCCCAAACAAAGCCCCTACATACTGTGGGAGGAGATAAGGTCCCCGTCGTGCACATAGGGAAGTGGCTGGGTGTCCTAGTTTCGGCTGGGATAGGGTTAAATTTCTACCTAGTGCTGTGGTTTTGGATTTAGTATGAGGAGAATGTTGATAACACACTGATGTTTTCAGTGGTTGCTAAGTGCCCTCCTAGTCCAAGGACAGCTCCCATGCCTACTGACTGAGCTAGGTACACAAGATGGGAGGGAACATAATCAGGACAGCCAGTCCAGCTGGCTAATGGGGTATTCCATACCATGTGACGTCATGCTCAGTATATGAATGGTAGGCGTGATCCAGGAAGTGCCGATCGCTACTTGGTTATCGGTCAGCGCGGGTGGTGAGCAATTGCATTGTGCATCACTCATTTTGTATATTCTATCATTATCATTATTATTTTCCCTTTTCTGTTCTATTAAACTGTCTTTATCTCAACCCACGAATTTTTCTCACTCTTACCCTTCCGATTCTCTCCCCGTCCCACTGGGGGGGCGGGGGGAGTGAGTGAGTGGCTGCGTGGTATTTGGCTGCCTGCCAGGTTAAACCACGACAGTCCTTTTTGGCGCCCAATGTGGGGCTCGAAGGGTTGAGATAACGATAGATCTGACCAAAGTGTGTTAAGGCAAAATTGTTATAAGCATCCATTATATTGATTGGTCACAATGTTGATGTATTGGCTGTCAAAGTTGTGGGGCTGGCTCTCAATGTTGGGTCATGTAATACCTTGCTTGCAGTATATGTTCCCGTTTGTGCTGTTTATCATTATTCGGAACTGGGCCAAGATTATCATTTTGTTGCTGTTTTATGAGGTGATAAAATCGTTGGTCGTAAGTCTAATCTGGTATCTGCACTCGGCACTGCCGTCATTTCTGTACCTCGGGAACCACCTCTTAGAAATTATTGGTAATTGCACTTGCTTCTCCTCGGAGAATGAATTTAAGGGGGAGACGGGATGGGACACTCTCTCCCACTTGTTCATCTTCCCTTCCATATCGTCAGAAACTCCTTTTTCTTCTATCCTCTTCACGAAGATGTCCACAATATTCCCTGAGAATTTTGAATATCCTTGGGATGTTCAAACAAGCATGTTCATATTGCTATGTCTCCTGCATGTGGTTCAGGCCTTGTTTAGGGTTAAACAACTATTCAGGAATACTGTCCAGAGATCAACCCCCAGGAACAAGAAAAGAGGGAGGGCAAGCAGCGGTGCCTCATCAGGGCGGGCGGAGCGGCGAGTCTCGGGGGCGGCTACAGACACGGTGGCTACTCAAAACCCCACGACAGGCACTGCGGCTACTCCAACCCCCATGACAACCCCTGTGGCTACTCAAACCCCGGCAACAGTCACCGTAGCTTCTCCAACCCCTGCAACAAGCACTGCAGCCACTCAAGCTCCGGCAACAGGCACTACAATTACTCCAACCCCCATGACAAGCACTGCAGCTACCCAAACCCCAGCAACAGGCACTGCAGCTGAACCAGAGGACCAACCCTTGCTGGTATCCGTTGCCCCTGTACAGAAGAGGAAATCTTGGAAGCGGAGATCAGGTCGTTTAGAAAGGGATGATGAAAGAGCAGGGCCATCACGAGGAGGGGAGGAGGAAGAGGAAGAACTCATAAACGAGATGGAAACCACCCGATCCCTATCCCTGAGTGAGCTGCGAGATATGCGGAAAGATTTCAGCCGTCGTCCAGGCGAGCATATTGTTACCTGGCTGCTCCGATGCTGGGATAATGGGGCCAGTAGCCTGGAATTAGAGGGGAAGGAGGCCAAACAGCTGGGATCCCTTGCTAGGGAAGTGGGTATTGACAAAGCAATCGGAAAAGGGACACAGGTCCTCAGCCTCTGGAGGCGACTGCTGTCAGGCGTGAAGGAAAGGTATCCCTTCAAGGAAAATGTTATATATCGCCCAGGCAAATGGACCACTATGGAGAGAGGTATCCAGTATCTGAGAGAACTAGGCATGCTGGAGGTGGTTTATAGTGACCTGGATGACGCCCGAACACCCAAAGATCCAGATGACGTCCAGTACACCCGACCCATGTGGCGGAAGTTGGTACGGAGCGCACCAGCATCGTATGCCAGTTCATTGGCAGTACTGTGCTGGAAAGAGGAAGAAGCACCAACGGTGGATGAGGTGGTTAGCAGACTTCGGGATTTTGAAGAAACTATCTATCTCCTCCTCCCTTGTCTCGGCTGTAGAGAAACTGTCCCGGGAGGTCCAGCAACTCAAAGAGGATATGTCTTATTCTCCACCTGTACGGACCAGTATCTCAGCCATTAGGAGTCAGCGTTTTTCTCCTCAAGAGAGAGGATATCGAAAGTACACACCACGGGGCACCCTGTGGTTTTACCTGCGTGACCACGGAGAGGACATGAGGCAGTGGGATGGAAAAACTACCTTCATCCTAGAGGCACGTGTACGTGAGTTGCAAGGAAAAACAATCACACAAGGGGGTTCTCTCAGGAAAAATGCTGCTCCAGTTGTCAGGAAAACCCTGTCTCACAACGGTCCAGTTTCCAGTGAACAGTTCCCCAGACAGAGTAGAAGGGCTGATCTTACTTTGGACTGTAATGAAGGAATTCTTGACTCACGTTTGCAAGAAGTGAGAGATGGATACTATGACCAGAACTAGAGGGGCCCTGCCTCCGGCCAGGTGGAGGAAAGGGACAACCGGGTTTACTGGACTGTGTGGATTCGATGGCCTGGCACATCAGAGCCACAGGAGTATAAGGCTCTCGTAGACACTGGTGCACAGTGCACCCTGATGCCATCAAGCTATAAAGGGGCAGAACCCATCTGTATTTCTGGAGTGATAGGGGGATCCCAAGAGTTAACTGTGTTGGAGGCCGAAGTGAGCCTAACCGGGAAGGAGTGGCAGAAGCACCCCATTGTGACTGGCCCAGAGGCTCCGTGCATCCTTGGCATAGACTACCTCAGGAGAGGGTATTTTAAGGACCCAAAAGGGTATCGGTGGGCTTTTGGTATAGCTGCCCTGGAGACGGAGGAAATTAAACAGCTGTCCACCTTGCCCGGTCTCTCAGAGGACCCTTCTGTTGTGGGGTTGTTGAGGGTTGAAGAACAACAGGTACCAATCGCTACCACAACAGTGCATCGGCGACAATACCGCACCAACCGAGACTCCCTGATCCCTATCCATGAGCTGATTCGTCGACTGGAGAGCCAAGGACTGATCAGCAAGACTCGCTCACCCTTCAACAGTCCCATATGGCCAGTGCGAAAGTCTAATGGAGAGTGGAGACTAACAGTAGACTACCGTGGCCTGAACGAAGTCACGCCGCCACTGAGTGCTGCCGTGCCGGACATGCTAGAACTTCAATACGAACTGGAGTCAAAGGCAGCCAAGTGGTACGCCACAATTGACATTGCTAATGCGTTCTTCTCCATCCCTTTGGCAGCAGAGTGCAGGCCACAGTTTGCTTTCACTTGGAGGGGCGTCCAGTACACCTGGAACCGACTGCCCCAGGGGTGGAAACACAGCCCTACCATTTGCCATGGACTGATCCACACCGCACTGGAACAGGGTGAGGCTCCAGAACACCTGCAATACATTGATGACATCATCGTATGGGGCAACACAGCAGAAGAATTTTTTGAGAAAGGGGAGAGAATAATTCAAATCCTTCTGAAAGCCGGTTTTGCCATAAAACAAAGTAAGGTCAAGGGACCTGCACAGGAGATCCAGTTTTTAGGAATAAAATGGCAAGATGGACGTCGTCAGATCCCAATGGATGTGATCAACAAAATAACAGCCATGTCCCCACCAACTAGCAAAAGGGAAACACAAGCTTTCTTAGGCGTTGTGGGCTTTTGGAGAATGCATATTCCAGATTACAGTCAGATCGTAAGCCCTCTCTATCAGGTGACCAGGAAGAGGAACGATTTCATATGGGGCCCTGAGCAACAACAAGCCTTTGAACAAATTAAACAGGAGATAGTTCAGGCAGTAGCCCTTGGGCCAGTCCGGGCAGGTCAAGATGTGAAGAATGTGCTCTACACCGCAGCCGGGGAGAATGGTCCTACCTGGAGCCTCTGGCAGAAAGCACCAGGGGAGACTCGAGGTCGACCCTTAGGGTTCTGGAGTCGGGGATACAGAGGATCCGAGGCCCGCTATACTCCAACTGAGAAGGAGATATTGGCAGCATATGAAGGGATTCGAGCTGCTTCGGAAGTGGTTGGTACTGAAGCACAGCTCCTCCTGGCACCCCGACTGCCGGTGCTGGGCTGGATGTTCAAAGGGAGGGTCCCCTCTACACATCATGCAACCGATGCTACGTGGAGTAAGTGGGTCGCACTGATCACACAACGGGCCCGAACAGGAAACCCCAGTCGCCCAGGAATCTTGGAGGTGATCACGAACTGGCCAGAAGGCAAAGATTTTGGAATATCCCCAGAGGAGGAGGTGACACGTGCTGAAGAAGCCCCACTGTATAATAAACTACCGGAAAACGAGAAGCAATATGCCCTGTTCACTGATGGGTCCTGTTGCCTTGTGGGAAAGCATCGGAGGTGGAAAGCTGCTGTATGGAGTCCTATACGCCAAGTTGCAGAAACTGCTGAAGGAGAAGGTGAATCGAGCCAGTTTGCAGAGGTAAAAGCCATCCAGCTGGCCTTGGACATTGCTGAACGAGAAAAATGGCCAGTACTTTATCTCTATACTGACTCATGGATGGTGGCAAATGCCCTGTGGGGGTGGTTGCAGCAGTGGAAGCAGAACAACTGGCAGCGCAGAGGGAAACCCATCTGGGCTGCCGCATTGTGGCAAGATATTGCTGCCCGAGTAGAGAACCTGGTTGTAAAAGTACGTCACGTAGATGCTCACGTACCCAAGAGTCGGGCCACTGAAGAACATCAAAACAACCAGCAGGTGGACCAGGCTGCTAAGATTGAAGTGGCTCAGGTGGATCTGGACTGGCAACATAAGGGTGAATTATTTATAGCCCAGTGGGCCCATGATGCCTCAGGCCATCAAGGAAGAGATGCAACATATAGATGGGCTCGTGATCGAGGGGTGGACTTAACCATGGACGCTATTGCACAGGTTATCCATGAATGTGAAACGTGTGCTGCAATCAAACAAGCCAAGCGAGTAAAGCCTCTTTGGTATGGGGGACGATGGCTGAAATACAAATATGGGGAGGCCTGGCAGATTGATTATATCACACTCCCACAAACCCGGCACGGCAAACGCTATGTGCTCACCATGGTGGAAGCAACCACCGGATGGCTGGAAACATATCCTGTGCCCCATGCCACTGCCCGGAACACCATCCTGGGCCTTGAAAAGCAAGTCCTATGGCGACATGGCACCCCAGAAAGAATTGAGTCAGACAACGGGACTCATTTCCGAAACACCCTCATAGACACCTGGGCCAAAGAGCACGGCATTGAGTGGGTCTGTCACATCCCCTACCACGCACCAGCCTCTGGGAAAATCGAACGATACAACGGGCTGCTAAAGACAACACTGAGGGCAATGGGTGGTGGGACATTCAAGCATTGGGATACACATTTAGCAAAAGCCACCTGGTTAGTCAACACTAGGGGGTCTATTAATCGAGCTGGCCCTGCCCAATCAAGACTTTTATGTACTGTAGATGGAGATAAAGTCCCTGTCATGCACATAAGAAATATGCTGGTGAAGACAGTCTGGGTTACTCCTGCCTCTGGCAAGGGAAAACCCATCCATGGGATTGCTTTTGCTCAAGGACCTGGGTGCACTTGGTGGGTGATGCGAAAGGATGGGCAAGTCCGGTGTGTACCTCAGGGGGATTTGATTTTGGGTGAAAATAGGCAATGAACTGAATTTTATGATGTCAATTGTTATATGATATTGTATATCATTATTTCTATGGTTGCTATCAATGGTATAGCAGTGAAAATCACCCAGATTAACGAAGAATGAACTAACTCCGATGAAACCGAGCAAAGTGCAACGATGATAAACTGGACGAGCGCAGCAGTACCGAAATGAGAACTGGCTTCAGGATGCAACAGCCCAACACCACACACCATCTCTTTGCCCCTGAAAGACTGTTATGACAGATGGAGCCCAAAGTTGTGGACTAAAAGAACTCAATGGACATTTATATATATTTATGTATATATATGTATGTATATGTATGTATATGTATTATATGTATATATGTATGTATATGTATTATATATGTATATATATAAAAAAGATAGTGGTGATTAATTGAAAGGTATCGAAAAATGTGAGACCTAAGCATAGCGTAAATGGTATGGAATAAGGGGTGGATACTGTCCTGGTTTCGGCTGGGATAGGGTTAAATTTCTTCCTAGTGCTGTGTTTTTGGATTTAGTATGAGGAGAATGTTGATAACACACTGATGTTTTCAGTTGTTGCTAAGTGCCCTCCTAGTCCAAGGACAGCTCCCATGCCTACTGACTGAGCTAGGTACACAAGATGGGAGGGAACATAATCAGGACAGCCAGCCCAGCTGGCTAATGGGGTATTCCATACCATGTGACGTCATGCTCAGTATATGAAGGGTAGGCGTGATCCAGGAAGTACCGATCGCTACTTGGTTATCGGTCAGCGCGGGTGGTGAGCAATTGCATTGTGCATCACTCATTTTGTATATTCTATCATTATTTATTATCATTATTCTCCCTTTTCTGTTCTATTAAACTGTCTTTATCTCAACCCACGAGTTTTTCTCACTCTTACCCTTCCGATTCTCTCCCCGTCCCACTGGGGGGGCGGGGGTAGTGAGTGAGCGGCTGCGTGGTATTTGGCTGCCTGTCAGGTTAAACCACGACACTGGGGAAGGCGGTGTGGGTTGCTCCTCCCTTGGGAAAAGGCAAACCCATTCATGGGGTTGTCTTTGCTCAAGGACCTGAGTGTACTTGGTGGGTAATGCGGAAGGATGGGGTGACCCAGTGTGTGCCTCAAGGAGATTTAACCTTGGGGGAAAAATAACCTGTGATGCGAGTTGTATGTTGTAGGAAGTAATGTAGCAGGAATGACCTGAACCGAGTGAGCTTCGCAAGGAACCAGGCGAGTGAAACGATGACCCAAACCAAACCGGTGTTGGTGCTCAACAGTCGAACATGCTGCTTCTCCTGTCCTGAGCACCCATCTTGACAGATGGGGCCCAAGTCATAGCCTGTTCTTATGAATGTTTGGGGGAGTGGCGGAAGCCCAAGGAATGGGAGAATAATATCTATCTGTTAAAGGACAGGGGAGAGTAGTTAATGAGAATGTATAAATCTGTATGTTGGATATAAAGATGATTTAAGTATGTAGTATAAGTTGTAAGGGTTGGGAAGAAGGGATTTCAGTAATGAGAATTAGGTACAATGGGATGGGTAGAAGATATATAAATGTATGAAATTATGTGGGACCTGAGCATGATGCAAATGTATGGAATAAGGGGTGGAGATTGTATTAGGTCTGTCTGGAATGGAGTTAACTTTCCCCATAGCAGCCCTCATAGTGCTATGCTTTGTATTTGTAGCTAGAAAGGTGTTGATAACACACCAATGTTTTGGCTACTGCTGAGCAGTGCTCCCACAGCATCAAGGCTGTCTCTCCAAAAGGCCAGTAGGCTGGAGGTGGGCAAGAGGTTGAGAGGAGACATAGCCAGAACAGCTGACCCAAACTGACCAAAGGTATATTCCATACCATACAACGTTGTGCTCAGCAATAAAAGCTAAGAGTAAGAAGGAGGGGAGGGGGGGCATTCGTTATTAAGGTGTTTATCTTCTGGAGCAACCGTTACGTGCACTGAGGCCCTACTTCCCAGGAAGTGGCTGGACATTGCCTGCTGATGGGAAGTAGAGAATAAATTTTTTTTTCCTTTGATTCCACGTGCGACCTTTGCTTTTCTTTATTAAACTGCCTTTATCTGGACCCATGAGTTTATTTTCATCTTATTTTCTCCCCCCCTGTCCAGTTGAGGAGGAGGGAGTGAAGAGCAGCTTGGTAGGCACCTGGCATCCAACCAAGGTCAACCCACAACACTGCACCTACGGACACCTTACTCACAACACCCTGAGCACCCTGGAGAAGCAGATGCCAGACTGAAATGGTGTGAACTCCTGTCTGAAACCTGCTTCGGTCCCCATGAACATGCACAAGGAATAAAGACAAGGAACCCCGAACAATGCTGCCTCCCTGAGACATACCATCATCTGATGATGTGATGTAGCTGCCCCCCAATCTGAACTGACAGGTCAAAGCAACCCATTTTCAGCAAGAACAAAAGATGGGACAGGTTTATGAGCTCAGGAGTGGTGCCCCTAATGGCCAGATCCTTCTTCCCTGCCCCAAGTCTCGGCAGAGCCTCTGAGCCTGCGTGGCACCTCTGGCCAAGTACTGCCAGAGCTGGAAAGGGTCAAAAAAACATGGGCTCACGCAGGACAGCAGAGAAAAGAAATACCCAGGCAGGGGCAGCCACATCCAGCCTGGGTCTGGGAATACACCAGAGGGGTGAGGAAAGGACCTCTGGTCCTGCACTTTGACTGGACTATATGGGGACTGAATCAACTACTCTTGGCCAGGTGGGGTCTATCTCCTCCCTTCTCCCATGGTCTGCCATGAGCCAAGGATAGTTAGGGACAACCTATCTCCTTCCGAAGGTCTGGTGTTGGCTGTGGCCGGAGGCAGGACAAAGCCTGCAGTGCAGCGTCCCAGCGCAGATACCCCTCAGGCCCTTCCCAGGGACGGGCTGAAATCACAAGGCTGTGTAGCAGGGAGCTCAATCAGCACCTTTTTTATTAATATGCATGATAAATAAAGAAATAAATAAAGGCAAGTCACCTTGTTCTAATGGGGAAATACAATTTAAATATGGTGCAACGTCTGCTAAGCGATGTACAAGCAGGAAGTAACCTTGCAAGACCAGGGCCCCTCACCATGGGGAAGCCAGCCGAGGCACGATGCTGCGAGCAGCGTCAACCTGGCCAAGGCACCAAATACTGACATGGCCTTTCATTTACACTGTTCCCCACCTGACGTGCAGCGGGCAGCATGAACATGGCAAGGAAGGAGTTGACTGGCATTGCCTCTACTGAGGACCCCAGGACCCCCAGCAGCCCCTTGTGCTCTTACAGAACACTCGCCCCCTCCCCACTCCACAGCACTGCTCAGCAAGACCAGAAACCCTATGCCAAGGGGAGCACCATCCCTCCCTCCCCATCTCCCCGGGTCCCTCTGGGAGCACCCCCCTGCTCTACCTGCCGGGAGCACTGCCCCCAACTCCAAAGAGCATCCCTAGCCCAGTCAGGGACCCTGCCCTCACCCCCTCCCCTTCTACCCCCTCTCCACTGAGCATCCCAGGGCATCCTGGGCACTGGCTTCCTGCTCAGCGTGGAGGGCATGGGGCCACCCCCCAAAGCACCTGTCTCCGCACAGGGTGGCTCTACCCATCCTGGACCTACGTAACACTGAACATCCACGGTCCTTCCTCACGATTCCACGTACCCCTTTGCTCCACATGCACACATGTACCCTGTCCCCCTCCCCTGGCTGTGGCCAGGCACAGCCCCAGGCCCTGCAGCGTGGCAGTGCCAGGCCACTTGGCCCAGTACAACCCACCAGGCACCGCTATTACACGTTAGGACAGGGCTGCTCCAGTGTGGGGGAGCCTACCTTGCAGCCTCCCTTCAAGATGCAACACAACCCATCAGCCCAGCCTTGCAGAGACCTTGCCAACACACAGTGCTCCCACCCCTGTGGCTGATGATGCCAGGGATGCTGAAGGCAGACTGCACTGCCACCCCTGGGGAGGGGACGGCCATCATCCTGCACCCTCCAGTGTGAAACTGAGCCATGCAGCGGGGCAGCACTGCCCTGGCAGGGACTGCTTGGGTTCCTGCTATGTACGAGTCCATGGCCTACGGGTGCTGGAGATGGCGTGGGGTGGAGGAGGCTCAGATGGTCCCTGGTGTGGCTGCATGCATGGCGATGCCTGGCAACACGAGGTGCAGCTCGTAGAAGGCCCCAGGGGCCGAGTCAGCCTTTGGCAGCTGCACGAGGAGGAGCAAGAAGGAAACACCTACGGTTACTGTATTCTGTAATGGTAAGAAACTAGCAAGAAGCTGTGTCTTTTCCTCTGGCAGGGTGGGCTTCCCCAGATGAGCCTCAGCAGCCCACGGTACTGTACTTGGCCTCCCAGCCACGTCAATAGTCCTCATCCTCCGGGTGGGTGACGTACATGATGGGCACCAGTCCCTTCTCGGAGCCGAGGCTGCACTGCAGCCAGTCATGGTCCACCTTGGAGATGACCTGCAGGATGTCCCCCTTGTTGAAGCTTAGCTGTCCTGCCTCGGTGGCAATGTGATGGCAAAGAGCTTTCACCTCACTGCAGGCAGAGGGAGGGGAGGAAGGGTTAACTTGCCACAGCACACTCACCCCACTGAAGCCCAGGGACCACTGCGGGCACAGAGGAGCAAGGAAAACACCCCCTGCCTCCCTCCCCAGCCAGGCTCTCAGCTGTCCCCCAGCTCCCCATTGCCTGCAGATTGCAGAGTTGGGGTGGACAGATGCACAAGCTGTGTCACCGCCCTGAACCGTCCCCTGGTCCATGAGTACAAAGGGGGCCAGGTGAACCACAACAGGCAGAGCTGTGCCAACCCCAACCCACCACATCCCAGCACCTGCAGGATGGCCACATGGCGCCGCTCACCAGGGAGGGTGGGCAGACAGCCCCCAGGCTGGCCATGCCTCGGGGGGCACTTCAGGTGGCTCTGGATGGGGGGGCTCCGGCTCAGGGGCTGCTTCTCGCCACATGCTTGCCCCGACCATCTGGGCCACCAGCTGGAACATGGACTTGTCCAAGCCCAGCCAGACGGAGGGCAACCTGCAAGAAGGAGATAGAAGCAGGTAGTGGCAGGGAAGCGTACCCGGGGGCAAGGACCAGCTGCTCTCGTGGCAAGGTCATGCCTTAGAGGTCTGGCTCCATGCACAAAGTGCACTGTGGTCCCCAGGCTGTCTTCTGGCAGGGAGGGCTCAGCATCCTCCAGACACACCATGGCCTAGGCTGGGAAGGACATTTCCAGTGGCCATAGAAGCAAGAAGGGTGCAGATGGAGAGGCAATGTGGGGTGGGCCCAGCTACATGGGGCAACTTCACACTTCCTCCTCACCCGTTGTGAGTAACAGGGATGGCTCCATGTTTTGCTCTCACTTAGTACGTGTTTTTGGGAGGGATGAGGTGATGATGGGGGCGGTGCAGCAGGGGCCCTTCCTGTGGAGAGGGGCTTAGGAGCAGAGGCAGTGGTAGAGCTCAGACAGAAGATTGAGCAAGGGTAGGAGCCGAGGAGGGAAACGGTGGTGTGGGCAGGCAGGCAGGGCTGGGCAGGGGTGACAGACCTCTCTGTTCACACACTGCCTCTGATGTACCACCATGGTGTAGCCCAGTGGTTGGCTATTGACCTGACTTCCACCTGCAGTGCTGCAACCCCAGGTTAACCAGCCCTCCCCAGCCCCATCCCTACCTGTTAGGCTGCCTGGGCTCTTTTTGCACCTTCCTGGACCCAAACAAGTGTCCCCACTTGATGGGCTGGCTGCCCTTTGATGCACTGATGCTGCTTTCCTCTTGGAGGGCTGCTGCTGCTACTCCCACTCTTTGCTGAGTCCCAGTCTCCTTTTCCTTGCTGCGCTTCAGCTCTGTAAGCACCGAGTCTGGGGGGCTGCCCATCCAGAAGGGCCAGCTCCATTCCTTCACCTCTTCGCTGACTGGTACCTGCTGGGGCTTTTCCAAGGGCTCTTCCACAGCTTCAGGACTTGGCTTGCTGGCAGCTTTGGGCCTCTCCTCCAAGGTATCCTCAGCCTCTGCACCCTCCACCACCCCTTCACGGGGGGGTGGTGCCTTGCAGGTTTCCGCTGACCTGGGCACAGCATTCAAAGCTGTCGTCGTCTTCTCATAGCGGATGAACTTTGAGCCTTCAGCTGAGCCCTCGATGTAAATCTGAGAGCTCTGCATGAGCTGGTACCACCAGCCCGCCTGCTTGTCCTTCTTCCCCTCCCACGTGCTCTCTTGCACCTTCCTCTGCTCTTCCTCCCTGTTGCCATCTCTGCAGGAGGCCCCCACCCCCTTGACCCTCTCACTCGCAGCTTGCTGGGGGCTGCGGCCTGGTGAAATGTCATCATCTCTGGCACCCACTTTGCATGCTTCAGGGGCAGTACTGCAGCCGTAAGGATCTTCACTGCTGCCCTGCGTCCGCATCAGCTGCAGGGTGGAGTGTGTGGAAAGCAGCAGGTCCTGCTTCACACGCAGCAGCTCCTTTTGCTGCTGCTGCTCTTTGCCCATCTGCATCAGGTGGTGCTCAAAAAGGAGGTCTAGGTTGAAGGGTAGCAGGGAAAGAGGCTGGAGCAGGAGCAGGAGCTCCTCGAAAAGAGGATGGCACACACTATGAGACAGGCACAAGAAGCCTACCGGCTGGTAGTGTGCCAGGATGATATCTGTAGGGCAAGAGACATTTAATTAGATGAGAGGCCCTTGCCACCTTTGTCAAGCCACCAAGAAGCTGCTGAAGCTATGGGGAAAGGAGTTGGACACTAGTTTTTGGTCACAGCTGTGGCTGCAGTGTGAGGCTCAGCACTGGGTCAGGGAGCACCAGATGCTCTGTGAGCTTTGGGCAAACTGGCCCAGGTCCTGCTTCCAGTCGCGCCTGCAGCCAGGACCTGCCTGTCAGACTATCCACCGGGATGACCTCTGCCACAAATGCCATGGGAGTAGGGTGCAAATAAAGAGCATCAAAGAGGGTTGGCACACATTAAGATTCTCTTCCCCACCTCCTGGAGATGAACAAGGAGCTGCAGATCTGGCCAGTACCAGTCCCCTGCAGAGAGAGAGGTGTCGGGGACAGCTGAATACAGTCTTTCCAGGGATCTGGCTGGGCTGAACTGTGGATCCTAACAAAATGAACTAGCATTTCTACCTGCAGCATTCATCCTTCACTTCATTTGACCACATCTGCAGTGCCCCCCCCCAGCTTTGTTGCCAGGTCTCACTCCCAGGGAGAGAGTTGAGAACAGGATTTGTGGCCGTTTGGCCCCAGTGAGATAACAAACTTGCACCATAGACAGGACTTGCACCTTATCTCCAACCCCTTTGCCTAGCCTTCTGCATCCTGACAGCCCTAGCTATTGCTCACACTTCCAGCTCTTAATGATGGCTTGAAACAGATGGTCGTCTTCTGCTCCAGATAAACTGGGTGCTTTCTCTTGCCACACTGCTCAGTACAAAGGCAAGTCTACTTTCCTGTCTGCTCCAGAGAGAAGTGCTGACTGCACACACAGACCCGAGAAATGTTTGCTGTCAGCCCCCAAACCTGCCAGAAGATACTGGGCTGGACTTCTTGCAGTGCATGGGGCCCTGGGCTGAGCACAGGCTGAGCCAGCAGCACTCTCAAGGGATCCAGCAGGTCGAGAGTGTCTGTTTCACTGTGCACTTAGCACTTAGTTATGCTGCTTCTAAGCATCTGGCAGCTTGATCGTTGCTGCTGGGTTATCTGTACACTCCAGAAACATTTCTGGTTGAAAAAACAGATACATCCAGTAAAATCTGCTTTTCAT
This sequence comes from Calonectris borealis, assembly GCF_964195595.1. NCBI lineage: Eukaryota > Metazoa > Chordata > Aves > Procellariiformes > Procellariidae > Calonectris > Calonectris borealis. The sequence goes on along the minus strand of NC_134351.1, from coordinate 36,815,492 downwards.
TTGTCAGGAGGTTTTCCTTTCCATTTCCCATGCCTGAAGGGTTTCAGCTAAGTGTTCACACCTCCAGCCATATGAAGCTCTCAGGCACTGGGCAGGGAATGCAGAAATTTGGGGAGGGTTAGATCTGGTCTCCTGCAGGTAGATTGAGGGATCTGCATTGGAGGTGATAACCTTGGGTACTAGCTGCAGCTGGGAAGGACATGGCTGGCCAGGCTCTCCACAGCTCAGGTGGAGGGAGCTGCATGGAGCTTTGACTTCCACCTTGCTCCCTTTAGCTGAGCAGCCCTCCAGCAACACGTACACTGGGACTGTGTATAGTCTAGTCCTTCAGCTCAGAGCAGATGGGAGCAGCCTAGGCTGAGAGACCAACAAGAGACATGCGTCCCCCAGAGCTTAGATCTGTGCTCTACATTGTGCAGAATTTGGCCCCCACAGCAGCCCACAGCCCTCAGGCTCTTACCTTCATGGTTGTAGAGGTGGTTGAACCAGAACTCCAAGGACCGGATACTGCAGGAAGGGAAAACAAGCAGGGAAAGAAAGAAAAAGTGAAAATCAATTCACCCCCTTCATCCTAGCTGTTCTACAAGAAGTGTGGCTGGAAAAGGGCATTTACACAGCATAGCCCTGTGAACCTCAAGACCTAGTGAAAGGACAGTGGATCGCTCCCATCAGCATGCACTGACCACAGCCACCCAGCCTGTCACAGAGCCAGTTTGCTTTACATGAGGCATTGTGCAACTATAACCCCTAACAACCATGTTTCCAGCAAGTTTCCTCACCATTTAGCTCCTATGTCCTTGGCAGAGCTTAGATTTGCTGAGAAGGGCTCATGTGAAAGAGGTAAATCATCTACAAACATGAGACCATTGCTGCAGGCTTGGCCCAAAATATGCTGGCATCCTGTGCCAGCAGGGGAGAGCTGGGCCATCCTGGGTGGGGAGAGCAGGGCAGAGCTTGCTCCTGCTTGTAAGGGTCCCCCAACATTTGAAGATCTTGGGGACTCTGTTGCCACTGTCAGAGTTCTTGCTGACCACTGGAGAGGAGCAGGGAAATACCATCCTAACAGCACTTATTCCTTTACCACAGCCGCCTTCTGTTTAACACAGAGTGTAGTGTGCACACTCCTTATCCAATCTGAAAGGGTCAGCCTTGAGTCCTGAACCAGGGCAATTTCTCCTTCAAAGCCTCATGCACTGGGATTCACTGCAGCTCCAGGAAGCAGTGATTTAAGCAGGGATTTTCAGGAGTAATTTATGTGTATATTATGTCTATCCCTATATGAACCCTGACAGACAGACTCTTCCCACCTAATGTTTTGGGGCTAAAACAAGCTGACAATGTTCTTCAGTGGGCTACAGCCAGCCCTTCTCAGTTCTGGCCTGGTAGGGGTAGGTTTTGATCCTTCTGGAGTTCCCTAAGGCTCACAGCTTCTTTCTTCCCTCACCTACAGCTGGGGAGTGGCTTCCCAGGTTTCTTAAATCTTTTCATTGGCAACTGTGCCTGCTTGCAGTCAAGGACCAGCACCTGCTGCCAGCCCTGGACAGTGACATGCAGTCAGCCCAGGGAGCCCGCTTACTTGAGGAGGCCAATGATGAATGCATTAAACCTCATGGTGTGGTTGGTGAGCTCCGTGTACTGGCTGATCTTGCTATAGAGGCTGTGCAGCAACTTGGTAGAGGGGCCTATGGAGAGAAGCGAAATGTTGAGATTAGGTGTGGTCAGCAAAGCCAAAATGGCATCACGGGAAGGAGCATCAAGGCAAAGATGGAAGTTGGCTGGGTGCCCATGCCCGTATGTGCATTGCCCCTCCACCAATCATAGAATCATAGAATAGAATCATAGAATAGTTTGGGTTGGAAGGGACCTTTAAAGGTCATCTAGTCCAACCCCCCTGCAATGAGCAGGGACATCTTCAACTAGATCAGGTTGCACAGAGCCCCGTCCAACCTGACCTTGAATGTTTCCAGGGATGGGGCATCTACCACCTCTCTGGGCAACCTGTTCCAGTGTTTCACCACCCTCATTGTAAAAAAATTCTTCCTTATGTCCAATCTAAATCTACCCTCTTTTAGTTTAAAACTATTCCCCCTTGTCCTGTCGCAACAGGCCCTGCTAAAAAGTCTGTCCCCATCTTTCTTATAAGCCCCCTTTAAGTACTGATAGGCTGCAGTAAGGTCTCCCCGAAGCCTTCTCTTCTCCAGGCTGAATAACCCCAACTCTCTCAGCCTTTCCTCATAGGAGAGGCGTTCCATCCCCCTGATCATTTCCGTGGCCCTCCTCTGGTCCTGCTCCAACAGGTCCATGTCTTTCTTGTGCTGAGGGCTCCAGAGCTGGACGCAGTACTCCAGGTGGGGTCTCACCAGAGCAGAGTAGAGGGGCAGAATCACAGAGCAGAGGGGCAGAATCATCAAGACGAGCTTGCTCCATCCCAACAGTTAGACTTCACAAGGGGTGAAGTTGTGTTCTGTCCCAGACTGCCACTCCAAAACTTTGGGAGAGTTTCAATGGATGGAAAGTACGCCAGGGACCTGTCTCCCACACTTCAGGGACAATCACGGCCCTCAGCTCAGAATCAGCAGGTAAACAGAATATTATGGTGGGTGGTTATAATTTGGGGTGTCTGCAATTACAGAGATAACCCCAGAGCTGGAGATTTGCCACAAACAGGCTAGGAGGCTTCCCAGCCCTGGATGTAAGCTCTTCATGATGCAGAAATCAGTGTGGCCCTGCCATCTGTAACCTCAGAAAGGAGTTCTCCTGGATGGTAGCCACTGCCACAATCCAGGGTGCAGACTGGTGCTAGCAGAGGGTGCAGGTGATGTGGGCATGCTTGAGCTGTGTGTGCAAATTTTCTTACAGACCAGGCTAGAGCACAGCTCTGCCTTATACAGTAACTGTGCAGGGCTAAAGATGAAGGTCTAGAAACACCCTGGAAACTTAGAGGAGGGAAAAGGGCATTCTTTTAGGGTTTTTTTCTTTCTTTTTTTTTTTTCATTGCTAGGGGCTGTTATAGGAGAATTTAGAAATTTCAGGGAAAATGGCAATAAATATTTGGACAGAATAGAGCAGTGGCTCTCCCACCTTGCAAGAGAAGGTCAAGGTGCACCTTGTTCCGTGCAGGGATCCAGGTATTATTCTGCATCCCCATCCTTATAGTCAACCTTCCCCAGCACCTCCCAGCCACAACACAGGAGTACCGCAGAGCAATGGGCATCGCTGCACACCCTCCATACCTAGCTGGGTGGATGCCTCCACCATGCTCCAGGGGATGTTCCTCCTCTGGCCAATGATCATGTCCAGGACATAAGCCTTGAGCCCGTCACTCAGGATGTCCCGGACAGCAGGGCACAGGTATTTCAGGATGAGATGCCCCACATTGGGGCTCACGGAGCTATTCCCAAGTTTGGCCTAAGGGAGAACAGGCAATAGGGAGAGGGTTGGTAACTGCTCTACAAGGTACAGATGCATGCGAACAGTCCAGTCCCACTTGCCTACTACAGACACCCAGCAGGCAATATCCAGGCTATGATGATGCTCAGCAGCTCCTTGAACAGGCAGGCTCTTCCCCTTCACCCCTGCTGCCTCATACACCAATTCTGGGTTGCTCCCTGCAAGGTCTGCCCCAGGCTGGGATGAGGCAACAGCTTGGGAAGAGAATATCCCAGCTTGAGAAGAGGATATCCCAGTTAGAAGGGATGCCCAGTTCTCCCTACGGGTATAACAAAGCTGTCCTGCTGGAGGAAGAAGAGAGTAGGGGCTTTTTCTGCTGCTGTAGATTTTCTTGTTGCTATTTTTGAAGTAGGAAGCAGCAAGCAACATAGGAACTTCCAGTACCAAGGGGTTAAGGAACACTTAACTCAGTGACATGCCGAGCTATAATTCCTAGGGATTACTATAAATAAACAGGGCAAGGGCAAAATGGATGGACAGAGCCCTGGTTGAGGTGAGAAAGCATGTAAGAGCCCAGCATCAGCAGAGCAGGGACATATTCTGCTGCATACAGTCCTTGAGCTGCCAAGGGGTCTATCCAAAGGGGTCAGCCCCAGGCCTTGCACATCATGTTGGTAGTCCCAGGCAGTTGTGTTCAGGGCACAGATTTTACCAGCTGAGCTGGAATTACACTGGCCAGTTGTCACGGGTCCACAAAGGTCCTGAACTGAGACTGAACTTCTGGGTCAGGAATAATCCCGCCAGATCCATTGAGCGTGGGAGCATCAGGGACGGGTGCTGCCTTTTGACAGGTGAATGCTCAGTCCTTGGCACACTGACACATAATGAAACCCCAGATCAAAACCACAGTGTTGTCTGGCAAGTAAAGTAATGGGGGAATGTTGCGATTATTCCCCAAACCAACACTGCGAGAATAGGAAATTCACAGTGAAGCTTTCAAAAGCTGTGGAAATCCAAACAGCTCCGGTTATGCTGCACAGCAATCTCTGCATCAGCAACAATTGTAATTAGGGGAAAATTACCCTGGGCTCTGAGATAAGATTGAATGGGCTTGGAATCTGTCCCAGTCATGTTTCTCCTTGGGGATGGCACTCCAGGGCAGTTGTCATGTCCAAACAGTGTCACATTGCTGCCCCAGAGTCCCTGCGACTGAAGCAGAGCATTCAGCTTTCAGAGGAGGCACCACAAAGATACTGAGTGTCACAGGACTGCAAACACTGGCTGGTACAAACAGAAGTGAGCTTGCTTTGCCTGTGTTATTCCAGAAATGGGAGATGAGGGGAGCACAGGCCAAAGACAGCCAGCCCCATGGGCAACCTAGATGAACTCTGAAGCTAGTGGGCTCATGGTAAAGGCTATAGGGGAAGCCCAACTGCCCCAGATGGGCAATAACTGATGCACTTTTTTATCATTACGGAGCCCTGTGAGACTGGGGACACTGCACTGTGCCCTGGCATCAGTGCCAGAACAGAATCGCTGGATGGGTGGAGGAGGGAAACACAGCTCTCCACTATATGAGAAAAAAGAGCTGGTGTACTGCATCAGACCAGAAGTCCAGTTGGCCTGATATTCTCTCTTATAAAGAGCCATGAGTAAGTACATAAGAGTCAAACCAGAGCAAACATATAATACTTCCCCTTAATATTCTCCCAGCCTACAACTACTTTCAACTCAGAGACTACCTAAGCTGGACATGATTCCTATGTGTTTAGTAGACTCAATGAATTTCCCTTCCCTGTATTTTTCCGATCTTCCCTTAAATCCACATAACCTTTTAGCACCCCCAGCATCATACAGCAAGAATTGTCACAGATTTACTATCATCTGCTGCATGATGTACCATCGCCTTTGTTTGTTTTGTTCTTGGTACTACTAGCTTCATTGGATACCCTGTAGTTTTTTAACCGGAAGAGAATGGAGAGGCAATCTTTCTCCATCCTCTCCATATCACTCATGATGTTGAGAAACCATACTGAAAGCAAGACTTACCTTCACCCCTGGATCCCTGCTGGTTCCAAAGTGAGCCACAATCAGGTCAACAGCAGTGTTGATTGCCTTCACCAGACCTAGAGGGAAAGACAGAGTCAGAGAGCTGCCTGAGGGGCTTCTAGGACAGACCCTGACCAAACACTTCATGAATAAATCAGGCAGGGGCATTTCAAGCCCATGTCAGCACACATGCCTCCTCTCTGGTGACATGATCAGCTCGTGTCGGCTCTCTGCCAAAAACATGCAGAACCCCTCCTAACTCCTCACCAAATCTGTCTCTGCTGGCTCCAACACTCATGTATCAGCCCAACAGTATGACAACCTTTAGAAGTGGCTGAAGCATAAGACACCCTGTCAATGTTCCCAAGGGACACGGACCATCACCTCCATGCACCATCCCTTGAGGGAGCAGAGATGGGGTCTGAGACAATGAGTCTTTTGCTGCTTTTATCTTACAGGGTGGCAGGGCAGAAGCCACGCATTTGGCAAGCTATGTAATGACTTTCAGTAACAAGCCAGTGGTGGGTAATCTGACATCTGCATCAGTATGATGCAAGAACAGAAGTGGAATAGAGGGGAAGGCTGCCAACTGGTAATCACCAACACATAGCTGGCAAAGGCATGGGAACCTTTCTGCACATCCCTTGCCTCTGACATGATTACCGAGGCAGCTGTCAACAACCCAGTCCCTAATCTTGCCTCTACCATGGGTCTCATCACAGCCATATCTTGTCCTGCTTTGGAATCCTTTCTCCCACCCTTTTACATAAACGCTTTACCATGTAGGACCCAACAGACCTTTTACCTAAATTACAAAATCTCAGGCTAGCACATCTGCAACATCACACAGATTCACCTTGTATACTGAGACAGGGGTGGCAGCATGCCCTGCCTTAGGGTCATATTCCTGTGCCTGCCTGCTCTCTCCTCCCTTTCTTGTGGACTTAAGATCCTTTCTAATCATAATTCCTGGGACAAGCAGCTCAAACATACTCTGTGGCACGTGGCATGGTGTAGAGAACACAAGAACCTGCCGTGGAAACAGCCATCAGTCCAGGGGGACATGTAGCTATGATGCTACAGTAGAGAAGGGCAGGGAAAGAAACCATTATCTCTACAGAGATGAGGTGAGACAGAGAGAAGCACTATTTGCCTTATGCTGCACTATGCCACACCCTCCTCCACTGTCATGAGATGCATGGACTCACCCTTCTTCTGCAGCAGGTCGATGGAGATGGACTCTGTGTTGCCATCTGGGGAGAGGCAGAACTCAGTGGGGGGTTTCTCTGCTAGTGAGAAGTAGTCAGGGAAGAAGTCAGTGTAGGTAAGCTGGAGTTGCTTCATAGACTGCCCTGCAGGGCCAAGACAGGGAGGAGAAGGATCAGCCCCAAGCCCTTATACCAAAGCCTCTCCCACATTGTTTGCTTTTCCCAGAAGCAACCTGCACCAGCAGGAGTCTTCACACCAGTCTGTCCAAGACAGCAAGGCTACAGGCTTGTTACTTTTCCAGCAATGGTTTGCAACATGAGCCTGTAGAGTTCAACCCCACAGCCCACCCAACATCTAGCTCCAGCTTGACTGGGGGCCCATGGGCACTGGAAGATGCTGTGGGAGGTTCACCCTCATGAGCTGGTGCTAAGGAAAACCTCACTGCACCAGACTCTCAGGGCTGCTGTGCGGATAGCCCCAGCAAGTGGGGTCAAAAGTAGAGCACAGAGAGAATCCCTACTTGTCACACACAGGCATCCACAGGCAACAAACTACATGCCTTCTGCCTGTCCCCTGGGATGGTCTCTATTTTCAAGGGGTGACTTTTGCAGGAGCTCTTTCATGTGCTCGATTTCCATCTGGTTGATTCCCCAGCTCTGGGCTAGGCACCTTCCCATGAAGGAGGGATGAAGAAACTGTTTGGGTTGGCAGTGAGGTGTAGAGCTTTGGGGAATTCACTCTGTGACTTGGGGCTGGCCTCAAGAATGCTCTCCCTCCCACAGACAGACCCCTCTGCTCCTCTTGGAGGACTCTCAAAGGTTCAGCCAAAAGCAGCCTGCCACTCTCAGCCCTTCCTACATAGGTTTTGGAGGACAGAGAAGACCTTAAGGGCAGAGCATGGAGAACACAGAGCCCCATGGAGCCCTACAGTGTTGCCAGCTGCCCCATGAGAGCTACAGCTCAGCACCTAGCATGCTGCCAGGGTTGGGGCAGATGGACAGACACTGTGGGGCACAGACATGAGATCTCCAAGGGCCACAACTCCTGCATGAGACATGAACTACAAGCTGGACACAGTCCAGGAGCACTTGCTGAGGTCTGAGCCAGCTCTTGGGCTATTCACTTTCCCCTTCAATCCAGCCCAGAGCCGGAACTGACTGCTCTCACCTTGTGGAGAAGAAGGGAGGCTCCACACAGAGTGTACCCATCAGTGAGGCAATTTTCACCTTCGTCTTGTACCCCTCAGCCCCACTGTGAGCAGATGCATCATCCCTCCCGCTCAGAGCAGGCAGAGCAGTGATGAGGCCAGGCACAGCTGGGATACTGAACCTGAGCCCCAAGGTCACCTCCCAAGACCCCCCCAGCAGAAAGGTGGTGCGCACCATTCAGCTTGCAGTGGAAATGGCTGGTGTTGAGAGTGCCAGGGAGCTCAAAGATGGGGTTCCCCTGGTCCAGCTGGGGCTCTTGCTGCCTCCTGTCTAGGCTGCCTGCTAAGCTGGGCAGCCCCGAAACGCGGTCCAGACCCAGGGGGTTCCTCTGCCTGTACTCCCGCCACTTCAGCGCTTGGGGGGAGAGGTGATTTGCTAGAACAGCGCAGGCAGTGAGCAGACGGGAGGACATGGAGGGGTAACGGGGAGAGAGAGTATGAGAAAGAGGAAGGACAGAGAAAGAGAGCAAGTTAGTTAAAAGTTAGTTAAAAGTTCAGCAGCGTTTCAGGACGTTAGCATACATACATGAAGGGAGGCAGAGGCCACAGCCTGGCAGAGCAGGGCAGGAGCCTGGGTGGCCTCATGGCTGTGGGCAAAGAGGGAGCAGGTTTGGGGTGCAAGCACCTAGTGTGGGGGTGCTGTAAGATCAGCAGCCCCATGCTGCCCTCTCCAGAGACACAATGAAGAAGTCGGGACTGGACAGACATGCTCTTATCATACAACTTTCTTTTGCAGGCAGAGTGATGATGGGGGCTGTTGGGTGCTGCAGCACCCAGATGCAATTTTGCCCCGGGCTGCAGCTATAAGGGAGGGTGGTACTATAGGGAGCAGTAGCCAGAGAGCTGGAGATGTTCCAGACTAGCATGTCCTGGCAGATGGGAACCTACCATTGAGGGGCCATATTCCCATGCTGCTCAGGGGACCAGAGCTGCTGGTCTCACTGCCACTCCTCCAGTGGGGATCTGCATGGCCTCCCACTCTGCTCACAGGCATACCATCCACCGAGAGGGGCAGGAAGGACCCACTGTGGAGTCGGTACTCAGAGAGCAGTGGGCTTGGCTCCAGAGATGCCTCCTTCTTGGGAAGAGGCTTGGGGTTCTCCTTTTGCCTCAGGGCATCAGCTTTGGTGGCTTGGGAGGGCTGCATGGCACTGACAGCAGGGGAAGACCTCACGGGAAGCAGGCTGGCAGAGATGGGGCAGGATCTGCTCCTGGGAGGCTGGCTCTCTCCAGCCCTCTCTGCGGTGGGTGAGGAAGAGGAGTCCACGCTTTGAAAGAAAGGCACGTTGCATCGCACAGGAGAGTAACTCCCCAGGGGGGACGGACGGGTTGTCTCAGGGGCAGGCTTCTTAATGCAGCCATCATTGCAGGAGGCAGCTCCATCCACTGAGTGTTGGGTCAGGAGCGTGCTGTGGGCTTGGCTCCCCGCTGCCGCTGACTGCTCTGCCGAGGTGGCCGAGGCTGAGGACTGGGAATTGGAGGAGTTCTGCTGGCTGGCAGGCCAGTTGCTGGACAAGCTGTAGAGTTGGGAAAGGCTGGAGGCAAAATGGCTGTGCAGAGCACGGGCCTTGGGTGGCTTGCTGAAAAGGTGCTGGAAAACAAAGGGCTGGATGGGCAGAGTCGTGGGACGCTGGTCCTTGCTGTAGCGTACCACAGGTTTGCTATCTGTGCCACCACCTTCAGGGAGAGAAAGGGGGACAGAGTGTGAGGATGGGCAGAGGGACATTGTCAGCCTGGCAGATCACAGGCAAAAGGGACCCTGCTCTCAGCTGTGGGAAGAGGATGAGCTAGAGGCCAGTGACACAAGCAGAGTGGTTCAAGTCTGAGCTGGTAACACACATCATGAGCTGGCAGGATAAAGACATGTGGCCCCAAATGCAGGGTTTCCAGCTGTTGACAGCTGTCTGGAAGACTAAGGCGCTGCACTGGGGGCTTCTTTCTCCTGGTAGGGTTACCAGATTCCCATCCTTTCCCCATCCCTTGCTCCCAGGACAGCACAAGCCATGGCCCCAAGTGCCTGCCCTTGGCCTGCCTCCATCCAGCTAGTACCACAAAGACATGGCCCAATGCACTGTGGTACAGCAAGATTTCTTATCCCAACTCACCCAACTGAGCACAAGCATTACATGCAATAGCACCGCAGCTCTGCATCCCACATCGCACTCAGTGCTGTCAGAAAGGCCACTCGCTTCCCCTTCTCCCTCCCTCCTCTTTCTCCTGTAACTGTTCCCCTCTGAGCACACAGCTCCCTTCCTCCCCCTGCCTGTACCAGACCTAAGCAGGACGTTCCCAACCAAATCAGGCCCACAGCAGAATAAGAAGAGCTTCCAACCCTGGAAAATGCAGGTCTGCTTCAGCAAATGACTGACAGGGATTTCCCTGTCAGAGAGCAGAAGAGACCAACACCCACCTCCCTACAACCTCCTTCCAGGTAGTTGTAGAACGCAATGAGGTCTCCCCTCAGCCTCCTCTTCTCCAGACTAAACAGTCCCAGTTCCCTCAGCTGGTCCTCATAGGACTTGTTCTCTAGACCCTTCACCAGCTTCGTTGCCCTCCTCTGGACACGCTCCAGCACCTCAATGTCCTTCTTGTAGTGAGGGGCCCAAAACGGAACACAGTATTCGAGGTGCGGCCTCACCAGTGCCGAGTACAGGGGCACGATCACCTCCCTGCTCCTGCTGGCCACACTATTTCTGATACAGGCCAGGATGCTCTTGGCCTTCTTGGCCACCTGGGCACACTGCCGGCTCATGTTCAGCCGGCTGTCAATCAGCACCCCCAGGTCCTTTTCCTCCAGGCAGCTTTCCAGCCACTCTTCCCCAAGCCTGTAGCGTTGCCTGGGGTTGTTGTGGCCCAAGTGCAGGACCCGGCACTTGGCCTTGTTGAATCTCATACAGTTGGCCTCAGCCCATCGATCCAGCCTGTTCAGATCCCTCTGCAGACCCTTCCTACCCTCGAGCAGATCAACACTCCTGCCCAACTTGGTGTCATCTGCAAACTTACTGAGGGAGCACTCAATCCCCTCATCCAGATCGTTGATAAAGATATTGAACAGGACCAGCCCCAGAACTGAGCCCTGGGGAACACCACTCGTGACCGGCCGCCAACTGGATTTAACTCTGTTCACCACAACTCTCTGGGCTCGGCCGTCCAGCCAGTTTTTTACCCAGCGAAGAGTGTACCTGTCTAGGCCGTGAGCCGCCAGCTTCTCTAGGAGAATGCTGTGGGAGACAGTGTCAAAGGCTTTACTGAAGTCCAGGTAGACCACATCCACAGCCTTTCCCTCATCCACTAGGCGGGTCACCTGGTCATAGAAGGAGATCAGGTTGGTCAAGCAGGACCTGCCTTCCATGAACCCGTGCTGGCTGGGCCTGATCCCCTGGTTGTCCTGCAATGTATGTGCTGGGCTGATCTCCTACACATGCATGCCTGCAGCTCCTGGTGGGGCCACAATATCCTGAGGGACACAGCTGAAGCGTGACACGCTGTGCACACAGTGCACAACACACACAGCACTGGATGCACACACGGGGCTGACTGGGATCCCTGATCACCACACCACATCCCAGCGTGGTGTGGCAGCTTCTAGCTTGCCTTCCCTACCACTCCTCCAGCCCACAGCAAAACCTGGGACAAAGGACCCATCCCAAGCAGAGCCCCGGTGTTACTTGCTGCCTGTGGGGTGTGCCAGGCCTCTCTCCCTATAGATAGCCTTTAGCAGGGCTTGCTTTCCCTCTAGTCCCTTCTCAGACCCTCTAGGCTTGCATGCTACTCTCAGCTGGCATGAGGCAGCTCTGCCTCTATCTCCAGCTGCAGGCAGGAGCTTTCCACACAGCGCTAATGCCTGCCTTGCTGTCACAGTTCAGAGGAAGGGACCGCAGCAGGGGGGTGCAGGAACTGCTGGGATATATTGCCCTGAGCGCTCCTGTCTGCCCCCTCCTCCCACTCCCTGAGCAGCTCTTGCTCCTTCCAAGCACTCCCCCTGCAAAACAAGAGGGCTGCTCCCATGGCTGCCTTCTCCCAGCAGAGATCTGCCTTCCCTGCCATCCCACACCGAGCGCACATTCAAGGCTCAATAAACAAACAGGACAATACACAAAAAACTCTTGCTCCAAAGGCCAAAATCTCTCCGACACCTGCCATGGCATGAATGACATGTTCTTCCTATCTCCTGCCAGAAATTTTCAGGGCATTAAATGGAGACAGTCAGGTCCTTGGCATGTTAGGGGCTATCTACTGCAGCAGTCTGGTCAGAGCTCCATTTTAGACAGGCTCTTACCTGTGAAACAGGTACAAGAACTGTCTAGGGCAGAGATGGAGGTCTCCTGCCATGCTGGAGAAATGGCTGTACCTCTGATGGGGCTGTCACACAGCTTCCTCACCAGGACATGTAACGGCAATATCAAGGTGGAAAGCAATTCATGTATTGCAGGCTTTCCTGCAGAGGGAGCTGGGACAATTACCCTCCAGAGGAACCTTTGCTGCAATCCAATGCACTGTGGAGGATATGGCCAGGATATTCCAGCAGAGACACACAGCTTCTCTAATCTCTGCAGGACTCATGTTGTAAGTCCTGGCAGAGACTGTGTGAGCTCCCTGACCCTGCATTGAGAGGAGACTGCTGGTTATGCCTCTTCCCTCCCCACCTCTGCCCCATGTGGCTCCAAAGAAGAAAGGCTAAAAACTCCTCAATGGTTCCCTTCCCTTCGTCTGCTGGGAACATGGCTCTGCTGAGCATCTTCAAATCTCTGTCTTGGGAGCTAAAGGCAGGTGGTTCTCATGGACTAGGGGAGTACAACGCCCTGGAAGGGAGACAATCCTCCAAGCTGCACAGACCCTAAGTGCTAATGCCATGTCCTCCCTTACACGATATGAAAGGTTTGCACAAAACCTCAAAAGGCTTTAGAAATACAAGGACAAGACACTTGCACTGATCTGGGTCTGAAATAAGCACAGCAGGGCTTTGTCCCAAGGAATGGTAGACTAGGAAACAAACTGCACAGGCACTGGTCTCCCATCGCCATGCAGGTTCCTCTGCTGCTCCCCTCATGTCCCAAAAAGCAGCCTTTCTTTTTACTTCTCCATTCTGCCTAGTTTGGCTCCTTACCATCTGCTTGGACTCTAACATCTCTTTGTCCGTGGCCACTGGCAGAGCTACCTGAGAAGCTGGCATCTGCCTCCATCAGCAGGGAGAGAGAGGCTTGCTCACCTGCCCCATGCTCACTGGGGACAGTCTCACTGGAGCCTGAGTCTTTGGTGGAACACAAAGCCTGGCTGTCCCCAAAAGTGTGATTCAAACAGAAGCCCTCGCAGCTCCGGTTCAGGCTATGGACAAAGGGCATAGGTGGAAGACTCTGGCTGCGGCGAGCTCTTTCTTCAAGGAAGGTTGGGCAATCCCGCTGTGTCTCGGGGATAGGGGAGAACTCCAAGGAGGAATTGCCACTGGACCGGAGCGGTGGGGAGGTGCTGTTCTTTTTCCTGCCTTTAGCCAGTTCAGCAAAAGATGTCACTCGCTTCGGGGGGGAACTCTGGATGGGTATTGCTGGACTTTCACTCAGCTTGACCGGACAGCTCACCATGCGCTCCAAGGAGCCCAGCCTGCTGCTAGGACTCCTATCCAGGTTCTGATCATAGCTCCTGGAGCGCTGCCGGCTTGTGTTGAGGTTAGGTGGTGATACATTCACATAGACCTGACCCTCAATCATGTTCTGGGTGGCTTCTCTCTTTGCCTCCTCTTCACTGCACTCCACATTGCTTTCTTCTTGTCTTGGGTCAGGCCTTCTAAACAGATAGTATTCAGTGGGCTGGGCTGGGCTACCTTTGGTATAGTCTTCCGAGCAGCTAGTTATGGAAGATCCTGCTGGGCTGGGGGATGACTGGGAAGACAAGTCACATGTGACTAACTTATAGTAATTCTGAGTAGTCACAACAAGCCGTGCTTGGCTCTGGAAGCAGGCAGTAAGATCTGAGCTCTCTGAAGTGCAAGGCTCACAGTGGAGGTGGTAGGAGTTACAGTTAGCATCAAGGACAGGTGAGGAGGAGTGTTGACACCCACACACCTTCCCCGAACTCTCTGGGTGATGTGACTTGCAAGACATCTTGGATTCTGTGGGTGATGAATGCAAATCCAGGTAAAAAGCTCCTGTGTCTGAGTGGCTGCAGAAGGAAGAGTTGCAGGACAGGTTGGCTGAATTCAGGTTAGATCGAGAATGGCCATTCATTTTGTTGTAGAGAGCACTGAAGTTCACCAGCACCCCATCGGAGCTGTTGCAGGAAGAATCACTTATGTAGCCCATCTGTTGGTCAATCACTTCAGACTGACTTGATGAACTGTAGCAGCGACAGTGCTGGAGCTCTGAGCTGGAACAGCTGCATGTCCATCTGTGCAGGGCATCCTGATTCCTCAGCGATTCACCCGTGTTCTGGTTCCACTCCTGGTCGCCACCATTGAAAGAGAAGCTGGAGAAGCTGCCACAATGGCAGCTGCATTCATCCAGCTCCATGCGTTCTGAGGCCTGGTGGCACTGGTTCGCATTGTTCCTCTTCTGGACGTTGTCACTGCTGATTTTGTCCTCTTGCCCATCTACCACACTGGACCGGCTGGCCATGTTCCAGGGTTTCACAATGTGGTTGGAGTCATGGAGGTGGAAAGGGGGCAAGGCCAGCTCGTGCAGATGAAAGGGAGGTTTGCCAGCCACAAGGGAGTTGTGAAGGTGGAAAGATTTTTGACCCAAGTCATCCCCAAAGATGCTGAGGTCTTCACCCTCATTCAGCAGGAAAGGGTTTTGTTGCTTACTGACACTATGGACAATCAAGTCCGTCGCTTTGCCGCCTTTGTTGTCTGAGGCCTCTGCTGAGGTTTCGGAGGCCTGGAGAAAGCTGCTGTACACCAAGGAGTCAGTTTGTGAAAGGTCTCTGTCTGGAAGGGCAGAGGTCTGTGTAATGCCTAGCTCTGGCTGGCAGAAGGGGTTGGTCCTTTTGCTCATGGAGCAGCACTGTCTATTAGGGACCTGGCAATGCACCAGGGGAATGTGATGGACAATCAGCGTCTCGCCAGTCAGTTTGGGAGAACTATCCATGGTGAGGAATGCTCTTTAGGACATCAGTTAAGCTGGTGCTACCCATGGACAGGTAGGGGTGTGTGTGAGAGGCTGGGAGGACACGTCTCATGGGGGAATTCAGATACCTAGAGAAAGACAAAAACACAAAGGAAGTCACCTGTCAGGAAAGGCAGTGACTATTTAAAGCATCCTTGGTTTGACTGAAGACTTCGTGACCTAAACAGATTGGTCCTTGTCAGCACAAGTACCTGAGCACAAGGTCCTGAGTTCTCCTTCTTCAGGGAAAGCACCACAATGTAAGACAAACACGTCCCCCCTCCCTGCAGACTCCTAGGACACCACTTGTGCTTCCAACCTGACCCCTCTCAAACTTATCTGAAGTGAGTAACTGATTTCACTCAAGTGGCCAAAGGGCTGCACAGGCTTTGGGCCAAATGAAGACCTCACTGCTGATGGCACTGTACGCTTACAGGAAAACATGCAGACAGCACAGGGTCTGAAATGAAGTGCTGCACTCTGATGAGAGCAGTCCATCTTCTTGCACTGAATTCAATATCTTTGCCTGCCTTTAGGTACCTTGAACTTTCCTTTAAGAACTAAACACTTAACTGCACTGCCAGACCTTACAACATTGGAGAAACACAAGTCCAGGCAGAGACTGGAAAGCAGGAACAGACTGGAACAGGAAAGCAGCAACAACCATTCTTCTCCACAATCCAGGAGTCCCCATGAGGTCCTGAGCTCTTTTAATGGTGCCAGGGGAGCAAACCGAAGTATGCAACTACTTATTCACACAAGGGCCTCTCATGTGAAAAGGAGCGGATGACTTCAGTGAGGCCATGGGGAGCTACTGCTGATGGTTAAATAGGTCCCATACAGCACATTGCCTTCTGCTAACCTTTTGCTGATGATTAAGCCTCAGCTCAGGCTGGTTCCTCTTGTAGCCCTGGGTGCCTGGTTCACAGTTCCCTGACACTCTGCCACATTATCTATAGCACTTATCCGCTTATCTTATTACCTGCTGCACTTCACAACAGTACCACTGCCACAGCCCACAGTCCCAGGAGCCGTACAGGCAGGGCACTAAGAGCCCAACTCCCTCAGTGATCAGTAAATAGCAGGTTGTCATAAAGCTAGAGGAAGATGTTCACCAGCATTTGATATGGGAGAGCAGAGAACATGTTCATTCCTCCTTCCCCATCTAACCCAGAGGTCCAACCTGCAAGCACCTCCAGGACAGTCTGGAGGGGGTTTTCCCTCTTGCCTCCCTTTCTACACGTCAGAGAAGCCAATGCAGAGAAGCGCATTGGAGGGCAGCTAAGGCAGCAAGGAGAGGGAGAAACCACAAAAGACAATGCTGATCCATGATGATCCTGAGGGATTAAAAAATGAACTAGGGCTCTCAGATCAATCCCTTGTTCTGAAAACCCTGGCCCAAACACCCTTGGTCAGCAATCCACATCCCATATCTCATCCAGGCATCCTCAGTGCTCACAGCACCCTGACACTGCATACTGTGATCCTGCTCTGGACTCCAGGACCCCTGGTCTGCTGCCACCACTGTCCTTCAGACTCCAGAAAGTAGCATTCACAATATCTGAGTCTTTGCCTACCTTATTCCTGCATTTGTGACTGTGGGATGATAATGGATTTGGAGCAGAACTGCAAAGGCACATGGGAGCCCAGAAGGGAAGTTAAGAAATGTGGGATAAGTGAAGTCAGAACAACAGTGTAAGCAATGAGACAGCTCCACAGAAAGATAAGGAACTTCAGTTCTTCTAGCTTTGTGGCGTAAGAATAGCAATTAAAAGATGCTAAAAAAAAAAAAGATCAAAAGAAGTACTTTCCTCCCACGCATAATAGTGCTTCTCACAGACACAGGATAATGCTGGCAGGAAAAAAAATAGAAAGATGGAAATGGTCCTGGTGTTTACAGTAAACACCCAGTGATGTAAAAGTTAATGCTAACACCAGCGTTAGTGAGTAGACAAGCCTTGTGGTAGACTCTACCAGAGATCATCATGAGACCTACATGGGAGATCTTTTACATCAGGGATTTCCCAAGATCATATTGTTCAATGACCACCATGGGTAACAGCAGGTCCTGGCTCTGTGCCTAGCACACACACATGCTAAAAGTGGTGTTCAACAGCTGGGGCAGTGTTCATGTCCCATTTTGAACCTTGCGCACCATTGATGGTACACATAGCAGTAGGAGCTCCATCTATCCTGTCACCCCCCCCAGCACTATGGGAAAAAAAAACCTGGCCCTGGTCCCCCAGTGCCTATCTACTCATTCAGACTTCCCCTGCCCTTGTTACTGCCTTTGTAGCTGATTGTAACACTTAGATCATGTCTCTCCATAAGGCTTTGCTATATTTTGAGTGTCGCCACAATACAACCACTTGAAAAGCAACATTTTGAGGATACAGATTGTGATGACAGCACGCTTCACTGCTGAAGCACCAGGTCTCCGCTGCCTCTGGGAAATGGCTGCTTGGAGCCGGCTTCCAGCACCAGCACCGATCTGCTGACAAGCCCTGCTGAGCAACACGCACTTCACGTTGGTGCAGATGCTGCTGTGGGAGGACAAGCTTTGCACAGGCACACTTTGACATTTGACAGCAAAATGTCAAGAGAGCTGACACACAGCCATTTCCCAGCTGTCTCTCCAGAGCTCTGGCTGCAACTTGCAACTCTGCCCAGCTATTTGGTTTCAGTGGCAGCACAGGCTCCCCAGGTGGACTGTGATTCACTGGCTATCACAGATGCTGCAGCAGACGGATGCCTACTCTGCCTGCACCCACAGCCTGCTCCCAGCACAAGGCTCTGAGGTCCAATATCACAGGAGGCACGCAGCCAGCTCCTGCCAGGAGACATTCTGACAGCTTCCCTAGGGATATGCGTGACACTTTTTCTGCCTTAGATACCTCTTTCTCCCTTGGGACACCTCTCCTGGATTCCTCCTGTCTCAGGGATGCAGGGAGGTTAGGCAGTGGCACTGCCAGCGCAGGGATTATTCAGTTCCCAACACCAGAGCACCCTCCCTGGCCATACTGTCCCTTGGCTCTCCCTCCCCGATTCTGGAAGACTATAGAAGGATCCTCCCTCTTCTATTTAGGGTCTGGTAGGCTGGGATTGACACTGGGGCATAAAATCCAGCAAGCAGAGTAGTTTCATATTCTGCTGGCTTTGATCAGCTCCTTGTAAAGCCCTCACACTCCTCTGCAAGGGGAAGTTTCCAGATGTGGGGATAGGCAGTCTGTACCTGAACACATTTTGCCAAATCAGTTCATTCTTCTTATCATTTGCAATAGCGCAAGCCCACGGTGTGCTGAATCCTGCTCAGTCCTACACACACATCAGCAAACATAGCATCCAGCAATGATTCCTCCCCAGAAAAGTGTGTTTTGGCAGCACAAGGCAGGGAGGCACGCAGGGAGCACAATGACCCTAGACACATCAGTACAACAGCCATTTTGATTGCAAATGTCAAAATTCTTTACCTTCTCCATACTGACACCATTGTCCTGGTTTGGGCTGGGATGGAGTTGATTTTCTTCCTATTAACTGGTATAGTGCTGTGTTTTGGATGTAGTGTGAGAATAATGTTGATGACACACTGATGTTTTGGTTGTTGCTAGGTAATGTTTACGCTAGTCAAGGACTTTTCATCTTCCCATGCCCTGCCAGATGTGCAGGGGGCTGGGAGGGAGCATGGCTGGGACGGCTGGCCCAGCTGGCCAATGGGCTATTCCATACCATATGACGTCATGCTCAGCATATAAGGCTGGGTGAAGAAGAAGGAGGGGGGGCGTTCGGAGTGATGGCATTTGTCTTCCCAAGTAACCGTTACGCGTGATGGAGCCCTGCTTTCCTGGCGATGGCTGAACACCTGCCTGCGGATGGGAAGTAGTGAATGAATTCCTTGTTTTGCTTTGCTTGCGTGCGCGGCTTTTGCTTTCCCTATTAAACTGTCTTTATCTCAACCCGCGAGTTTTTCTCACTTTTACCCTTCTGATTCTCTCCCCCATCCCACCCGGCGGGGGGGTGAGCGAGCGGCTGCGTGGTGCTCAGTGGCCGCCTGGGGTTAAACCACGACAGTCCTTTTTGGCGCCCAACGTGGGGCTCGAAGGGTTCAAGATAATGACAGGTTTGATTGGAATGTGCTAGATTGAATTTATAGCTGTTACTGCTGTTTAGCTATTAATTCGCAGGCTCTTGTGCTTGCCATGGGGCTTGCTTGCCTTAATGTGTATTAGAGTCTTGTGCTCGTTAGTGGCTGCTTTTTTGCTCTCGCTGCTTGCTGTACTGCTGCACTGCTGATCGTCTTACTGTGCTGTGCCTGGGAACATTCTGATAACAGCAATGGGGATGCGCCTGGGCTGGCAGATGGCCAGGGCATCGCTGTTGCTTCTGTGCTGCTGTGTTGGACAGGCTGGAACTGCAGCGTGAACTCGAATTGAAGGGACTGTGACCTGTGGCTGAGTCCATGCGGGACAGGACACCCCGAGGCGTCTGTGACTGTGGATAAACCCATGCCCAAGCAGGTACATCTTGAAGCGTCTGTGGCCGTGATTATGTCCGTGCCGCAGCAGGTATACCTCTGAAGGGATTGTGGCCTAAGGATAAGTCCACGCTGGAGAAGGTACACCTCGAAGCATCTGTGGCTGTGGATAAGTCCATGCTGCAGCAGGTACACCTTGAAGTGTCAGTGGCTGTGCATGAGGCCATGCTGGAGCACCTCAAAGCATGTGGCCGTGGATAAGCCCATGACAGGGGAGGTACACCCCTGGAGAGATTGCAGCCATGGGTAAGGCCGTGTTGGAGCAGGTTTACTTCTGAAGGGACTGTGGCTGTGGGTAAGGCCACGCTGGGACCGGTGCACCTTGAAGCGACTGTGGCACGGATAAGTCTGTGCCGCAGCAGGTGTACCCCTGGAGAGACTGTGGCTCATAGGTAAGGTTCCACTTGGAGCAGGTACACCCCTAAGAGACTGCAGTCTGTGGATAAGTCCAAGCCAGAGCAGGGGCAAGGGGAGGAGTTCATTGCAATGTTAAACCCTATGGTCTGGCCCAAAGGGACCAGGGGTGGAGATTGTAATGGATATACCTTTAAATTGTTGTAACCCATGATTTGAGTTGCATGTTATAGGAATTACTATAGCAGGAACCACCTGAACCAATGGAGGACAAACTTTACAAGAAGCAGCGCAAGTGCAGCAGTGACCCGACCTGAGCCGGCTTTGGTGCCCAGTAACTCCACGCAACACACCACCTCTGCTGACCTGAGTGACCACCATAACAGATGGAGCCCAAAGTCATGGACTAAATGAACGCAGTGGACATTTTGTGGACATTTATGGATATTTTATGGACATTTTACAGGGGTGGTCCATAGACTAAGGGAATGATATCTGTGTATTATATCAAAAGATGGGAAGGGGGATGGTGGGTAATGAGAATGTATTGGATAGTGTGGGACCTGAGCATGATATAAATGGTATGGAATAAGGGGTGGATACTGTCCTGGTTTTGGCTGGGATGGAGTTGATTTTCTTCCTATTAACTGGTATAGTGCTGTGTTTTGGATGTAGTGTGAGAATAATGTTGATGACACACTGATGTTTTGGTTGTTGCTAGGTATTGTTTATGCTAGTCAAGGACTTTTCATCTTCCCATGCCCTGCCAGATGTGCAGGGGGCTGGGAGGGAGCATGGCCGGGACGGCTGGCCCAGCTGGCCAATGGGCTATTCCATACCATATGACGTCATGCTCAGCATATAAGGCTGGGTGAAGAAGAAGGAGGGGGGGCGTTCGGAGTGATGGCGTGTGTCTTCCCAAGTAACCGTTACGCGTGATGGAGCCCTGCTTTCCTGGCGATGGCTGAACACCTGCCTGCCCATGGGAAGTAGTGAATGGATTCCTTGTTTTGCTTTGTTTGCATGTGCGGCTTTTGCTTTCCCTATTAAACTGTCTTTATCTCAACCCACGAGTTTTCTCACTTTTACCCTTCTGATTCTCTCCCCCATCCCACCCGGTGGGGGGGTGAGCGAGCGGCTGCGTGGTGCTCAGTGGCCGCCTGGGGTTAAACCACGACAACCATCTGCTGCTACATGGGAGATATGGATTGTTTATTCAGTCAGCTCGCTCTTGAGGTGCTAAGGGTTACCTGGAGAAAGTGAGGGCCAGACATTTCATTACCTGTGGATGCTTCACTCCAGTCAAGATAAAACAGAACAGAGAAGGATGGTGTTTTGTGAGACACCTATGATGTGGCGTGGAATTGCTTATGAATGGTTATACTCCCATGTGTGTATATATATATATACACACATGGCAAAAACTCCTTAGCTGCAGCAAAGTTCTAGGTAAGTAGTGGGAGAGGAGTGCTGAATAACAAAGGATGGTTCAGCACTGATCTGAGAGCTGCCTGCCAAGCCATGTCTACGCTTTAGAAAGGAGGCAGCATGCTGCAGCTAACAGGGGCGTGCAGCACCTTGCAGAGCTGAGCCTTTCAGGATCTGCACCTCATGCCTTGTAAGTCCTTGCTGAGCACTACATAGAGGCCCCCAAATCCCTCCTCTGTCCTACCCTCAAAGACTGAGGATGTGCTGATTTAAGGGTGGTCGGTGCAGCTCCATGGCTTCTGGAGTACGGCCTCTTGCCTTTGCAACACTTCTGAGAAGATGCAGAAGCTATCAGAGCCGGCTCCAAACTGGCCTGCAAGGCTCTGCTTCAATTAAGAGGGGGCTGGTGCAAACACCAGCCTTGCCTCCAAGTGCTGATGCATTAGGTGCGGTGGTCACATACCGCCAGGCATACCCCGCTATCTGTTACCGCTCTGGCCACGTTTTTGGAGGTCCATCGCTGATTGCTTAATACCCTGCTCTGCTCAGCGCTCTCAGCTGCACACGTGGGGTGACTGGGTTCAACAAACAACGACACAAGTTTCCTCATAAAATGTAATGCAATAGTGGGGGAGGCATGCAGAGATTTAAGAAATAAATGTGATTTAAATACAAAAAGATTGCACATATAGCACAGAGAATGAAGAGGCAGGAGCAAGATCATCAGAACTGCCAGCTGGAGGCAATGCTGGCTTTTTGGAGGGTGGCTTTTCTGAACAAATTACTGTTTCTACAAATTTCAGCCACTTCATCTATGAAATTGAATGCCCAATGTAAACCTTTAACTGTGAGGATTCTTGCTGCCTCTTTCTGAATGGCTATGGTTTCACTGTCATCATCATCTTCCTCAGATGGACCAAGATCCATCAAGTCACTCAAGGGTGAAAGATGGAAAAACAGAGATAAAAGCTGGGCATTCAGTTTCATAGATGAACCAGCAAAAATCCTTTTGTATTGGAGCTGCTTGTTCTTTGAAGGTTGTTCCATGTAAATCCCTGACTCCTACGGAGCATTTGCATTAACATGCTTAAAGAAACCAACACAGCTCTACAAAACAAGTATGAGCATAAATGCTGCAAAAAGCAACAGTTTGTGTGAGCTTGCAGACATGGGCACAATACAGACATCTCTTTGCTCCACGGGGAGAGATACATTCAGTTTACTCCCTGTAAGTCTACCTCCAGGCAAAAGAAGAATCCAAACTGAAAGCCACTCTTCAGACATTCAACAGGACAGGCAGCGTGAGGGATCTCAGGGCTCACTGGTTCCAGCACCAGTTTCCAGGATCCCAGTAATGCAGTTCATCCCTGCCCCAGCTTTGCCACTCCAAAAGCTGCCAGAAAGTACTGAATGGTTTAAAAAAAAATCAACAGGAAAATTCCAGCAAGCTGGAGGGCATTCAGGGAGCAGCGTGAGTGAAGAGGATGGGGCGAGGGGCACAGGATGAGTGGCCTGGGGACAGGACTGAACCATCTGGGTGAGTAAGAAGAGGATGGATGTGAGGACTCAGGAAGCCTGTAAGTTGTTGCAGGGTGGGACTAGCTAGTGGTATTTGTTTGGACATTCATTCATTTCTCACCAGCTAATACATCTCCGCCAAATTCATGCCTTCATTAAATGCTTTAGTAAATCATCCAGCACGTTTAATGAAAGAAAAGGTGTAAAAAGAAATACTAGTTGTTTGACTCATCCTAAACCTCCAGTTCTCCTTCCCTGCCTCGGGGAACAGGGAGCATAGTGAGGGTGGTCTGTCTGGTCCCAGGGTGAATATTCCAGCACACAGTGTTTAAAGGGGGCTGCCACAAGACAGAAAGACTAAATACTTCCTAAATTTCTGCCTCGGCTCAGGGTAGTTCCTCTTGTGGTCCTGAGCAAACAGTGATTCCTGAAAAGACCACTTGCCTTTTCTTTCACAGCGAGGTGCTGCCTGGGCCATAGCTTTTTCCAGCGGTTTCCAGGACAGCCTGACTAAGCCCATTATTAATGCATCATTACACCCCAGAACTATATAGGATTATGATGTGTTCAAAATGGAAACTGCAGCACGTGATGATCAATTGCAGCCCTTGCGCACAAGACAGCAAGGAGCTGCTCAGGTCAGGGATGAGGGGCTTGCCAGCAGAGATGATAGGCTGAGTGAGATGAAAATAAGTAGCAGCACATGTATTCCTGCCAATGACACAACTAGCATGAGGCAGGTACTGCCTCCCAGTCAGAGGAAAAGAAGCCCCAGCTGCTTTGGGCACTTTGAGTTACAGAAGACATCAGAAATAGCTCAAGCAGCAGATCTATACCAGCTAACACAGGAGCCAGACAGTGAATGAACCAGTTTTTCCCATTTCTGTGCTCTCTTGCTCCATGACTCATCCTCTGGCATGTGACAGGAGCCACTTATAGGCCGTGACTCACGGGCATCGGCCAAGGTGATCTGGGTTGGAACCTGCTCCTCCTCTCCACAGCCCATCCTCTGTCCCAGGCCCCACCCCATATGCTCTAATTACCATATGCAAATCCAGAGGAGAAAAAAACTCTGATGTTTCTAGCTGTTAATATCACACTGAAATTGCAGCTGAATTAAACTGCAGACACAGTAAATCCTTTCTTATCGCAGACACTCTAGTAGCAGCAGCAGGAGGAGGGCTATGCACTTCTATAGCATATTTCTGCCTGAGCACTCTGAAAGCATACTGAAGATCTTACAAGAGCAGAAATTACACAATTCCTTTCTGAAACACGGATCTGTCTGGGTGCTGGAGCCTAGCTGCTGCGCGATTCCCAGAGTACTCAAGAACCCACACAGATGAGGAAAAAATCTTATAAGCAAATGAAACAGCTGGGCAGAATCAGTAGCTAAGATGCCAAGCTTAACTCCTCCTTAGCTGCACAGTTTTGGCCAGGGCTTAGCTGCGAAGCAGGGCTGTGACTATCAGCTGGCTGCCTCATGAACGTGCTCCTTTTACAGACCTGCCCAACTGAGGACCCTAGGAACCAGAGGCTGCAGCTGAGTAGTGACAAAAATACAGCCAGCAGTTATAGGTGAACCAGAGTCAAAGCCAGCAGAAGCGTGGACTGAAGGTTTTCCCACCAACTTCTACACCTGGGAGCTGTGAGATCAAAACTCTCCACCACAACAGCCACAGCAGGGCAGGGAATAAAGTGTCCCGCTGAGGGAGTCAGGCATCAAACTCAGCGCAGCTTTGTGGATCAAAGCCAGCTCTCTGACCTGTGCCTGCAGGCACAAAAGATGGCAAAGCTGCTCCCAAAGTCTGTTATATGGCTACATGCAATGGTGAATGAGCAGCCATTCTTGCTCAGGTGTGCGCTGCAGGGGTGAAGGCTCCAGAGATCATAGCAAGAGGTGGAGAGGGCACAGATACTTTGTACGGATGGAGATATTCTCAACAGCACTGGAGATTTCAGGGGTTGCTGGGGATCTGAATAATCCTAGAATTACTATATTTTGGAAAGACCTCTCGATGAGAGATCATGAATCACTTCCACTGGGCCCTCAGGACTTTCTTCCCTAACAGTTACTGGAATCTGGCTTCAGATAACTTGGCCTTGCCCAGACCATGGCAAAGGAGAGGCCCTGCTTATTCAAGGCTTATGGGAGGATAATTTCAGAAGCAAGTTTCATCTGCACAGAGAAAAGGTACATGAGGACAGCTGCATCTCAAGTAATTTTAAATCCCCTATCACCTTAATGACTTGGGGAAAAGATGAGTGTCCTGGTTTCGGCTGGGATAGGGTTAAATTTCTTCCTAGTGCTGTGTTTTGGATTTAGTATGAGGAGAATGTTGATAACACACTGATGTTTTCAGTTGTTGCTAAGTGCCCTCCTAGTCCAAGGACAGCTCCCATGCCTACTGACTGAGCTAGGTACACAAGGTGGGAGGGAACATAATCAGGACAGCCAGCCCAGCTGGCTAATGGGGTATTCCATACCATGTGACGTCATGCTCAGTATATGAATGGTAGGCGTGATCCAGGAAGTACCGATCGCTACTTGGTTATTGGTCAGCGCGGGTGGTGAGCAATTGCATTGTGCATTACTCATTTCGTATATTCTATCATTATCATTATTATTATTATTTTCCCTTTTCTGTTCTATTAAACTGTCTTTATCTCAACCCACGAGTTTTTTCCTCACTCTTACCCTTCCGATTCTCTCCCCGTCCCACTGCAGGGTGGGGGGAGTGAGTGAGCGGCTGCGTGGTATTTGGCTGCCTGCCAGGTTAAACCACGACAGTCCTTTTTTGGCACCCAACGTGGGGCACGAAGGGTTGAGATAACGACACATCTGACCCGAACGGGTTAAAACAAATTTGTTATAAGCATTCATTATATCAGTTTAGTACTCGCTGGTCACAATGCTGGTTTATTTGCTATCAGAGTTGTTGGATCTGTTCTGGGAGTTGTGATATGTAGCACTTTACTGGCTGTCTATACTGCTGATCATCAGTTTTTATGTGGGGTTGGTCATCTCTGGGAAATGGATTAAGGTGATTGCTTTGCTATACTGTGTGACCTGGCTTTATGTTATGATAAAATTATTGGTCATGAGCCTGTACTCAGCACTGCCATCATTCCTGTTCTTCGGGAGCTATCTTTTGGAAAATATTAATAATTACACTTTTTACCTCTTCACCTCAGAGGATGAATTTAGGAGGGAGACAGGATGGGACACTTTCTCCCACTTGTTCACCTTCCCTTCCATATCTTCAGAAACTCCTTTTTCTTCTGTCCTCTTCATGAAGACGTCCACAATATTCCCTGAGAATTTTGAATATCCTTGGGATGTTCAAACAAGCATGTTCATATTGCTATGTCTCCTGAATGTGGTTCAGGTCTTGTTTAGGGTTTAACAACTATTCAGGAATACTGTCCAGAGATCAACCCCAGCAACAGACACAGTGACTACTCAAACCCCCACGGCAGGCACTGTAGCTACTTCAACCCGCACGACAACCACTATGGCTACTCAGACCCCCACGACAGGCACTACAGTTACTCCAACCCCCGCAACAGGCACTGCAGCTACTCAAACTCCGCCAACAGTCACTGCGGTTACTCCAACCCCCGCGACAGGCACTGCAGCTACCCAAACCCTCGCGACGGGTACTACAGCTGAACCAGAGGACAAAATGTCGCTGGTATCTGTCGCCCCTGTACAGAAGAAGAAATCTTTGAAGCGGAAGTCAGGTCGTTTAGAAAAGGATGATGGAAAACCAGGGCCATCACGAGGAGGGGAGGAGGAAGAGGAAGAACTCATAAATGAGACGGAAACCACCCGATCCCTATCCCTGAATGAGTTGCGAGATACGCGGAAAGATTTCAGCCATCGTCCAGGCGAGCATATTGTTACCTGGCTGCTCCGATGCTGGGATAATGGGGCCAGTAGCCTGGAATTAGAGGGGAAGGAAGCCAAACAGCTGGGATCCCTTGCTAGGGAAGTGGGTATTGACAAAGCAATTGGAAAAGGGACACAGGTCCTCAGCCTCTGGAGGCGACTGCTGTCAGGCGTGAAGGAAAGGTATCCCTTCAAGGAAAATGTTATATATCGCCCAGGCAAATGGACCACTATGGAGAGAGGTATCCAGTACCTGAGAGAACTAGGCGTGCTGGAGGTGGTTTATAGTGACCTGGACAACGACCAAACACCCAAAGATCCAGATGACGTCCACTGCACGCGACCCATGTGGCGGAAGTTGGTACAGAGCGCACCAGCATTGTATGCCACTTGGTTGGCAGTACTGTCCTGGGCAGAGGAAGAAGCACCAACGGTGGATGACGTGGTTGGCAGACTATGGGAATACAAAGAAACTTTCTCCTCCTCCCTTGTCTCGGCTGTGGAGAAACTGTCCCGGGAGGTCCAGCAACTCAAAGAGGGTATGTCCTATTCTCCACCTCTATGGACCAGTATCTCAGCCATTAGGAGTCAGCATTTTTCTGCTCAAGAGAGAGGATACAGAAAGTACACACCACGGGGCACCCTGTGGTTTTACCTGCGTGACTACGGAGAGGACATGGGGCAGTGGGATGGAAAAGCTACCTTGACCCTAGAGGCACGGGTACGTGAGTTGCAAGGAAAAACAATGACACAAGGGGGTTCTCCCAGGATAAATGCTGCTCCAGTTTTCAGGAAAAACCTGTCTCACAATGGTCCAGTTTCCAGTGAACAGTTCCCCAGACAGAGTAGAAGGGCTGATCTTACTTTGGATTGTAATTACGATGAAGAAATTCTTGACTCACGTTTTCAAGAACTGAGAGATGGATACTATGACCAGAACTAGAGGGGCCATGCCTCCGGCCAGGTGGAGGAAAGGGACAACCGGGTTTACTGGACTGTGTGGATTCGATGACCTGGCACATCAGACCCACAGGAGTATCAGGCTCTCATAGACACCGGTGCACAGTGTACCCTGATGCCATCAAGCTATGAAGGGGCAGAACCCATTTGTATTTCTGGAGTGACAGGGGGATCCCAAGAGTTAACTGTATTGCAGGTCGAAGTGAGCCTAACCAGGAATGAGTGGCAGAAGCACCCCATTGTGACTGGCCCAGAGGCTCCGTGCATCCTTGGCATAGACTACCTCAGGAGAGGGTATTTCAAGGACCCAAAAGGGTACCGGTGGGCTTTTGGTATAGCTGCCCTGCAGACGGAGGAAATTAAACAGCTGTCCACCTTGCCCGGTCTCTCAGAGGATCCTTCTGTTGTGGGGTTGTTGAAGGTCCAAGAACAACAGGTACCAATCGCTACCACAACAGTGCACTGGTGGCAATACCGCACCAACCGAGACTCCCTGATTCCCATCCATAAGCTGAATCGTCGACTGGAGAGCCAAGGAGTGATCAGCAAGACTCGCTCACCCTTTAACAGTCCCATATGGCCAGTGCGAAAGTCTAAAGAAGAGTGGAGACTAACAGTAGACTATCGTGGCCTGATTGAAGTCACGCCACCACTGAATGCTGCCATGCCGGACACGCTAGAACTCCAATACGAACTGGAGTCAAAGGCAGCCAAGTGGTACGCCACAAATGATATCGCTAATGCGTTCTTCTCAATCCCTTTGGCGGCAGAGTGCAGGCCACAGTTTGCTTTCACTTGGAGGGGCGTCCAGTACACCTGGAACCGACTGTCCCAGGGGTGGAAACACAGCCCTACCATTTGCCATGGACTGATCCACACTGCACTGGAACAGGGTGAGTCTCCAGAACACCTGCAATACATTGATGACATCATCGTATGGGGCAACACAGCAGAAGAAGTTTTTGAGAAAGGGGAGAGAATAATTCAAATCCTTCTGAAAGCCGGTTTTGCCATAAAACAAAGTAAGGTCAAGGGACCTGCACAGGATATCCAGCTTTTGGGAATAAAATTGCAAGATGGATGTCATCAGATCCCAATGGATATGATCAACAAAATAACAGCCATGTCTCCACCAACTAGCAAAAAGGAAACACAAGCTTTCTTAGGTGTTGTGGGCTTTTGGAGAATGCATATTCCAAATTACAGTCAGGTCGTAAGCCCTCTCTATCAGGTGACCAGGAAGAAGAACGACTTCAGATGGGGCCCGAGCAACAACAAGCCTTTGAACAAATTAAACAGGAGATAGTTCATGCAGTAGCCCTTGGGCCAGTCCGGACAGGATAAGATGTAAAGTATGTGCTCTACACCGCAGCCGGGGAGAACGGCCCTACCTGGAGCCTCTGGCAGAAAGCACCAGGGGAGAGTCGAGGTCAACCCCTGGGGTTCTGGAGTCGGGGATACAGAGGATCTGAGGCTCGCTATACTCCAACTGAGAAGGAGATATTGGCAGCATATGAAGGGATTCGAGCTGCTTCGGAAGTGGTTGGTACTGAAGCACAGCTCCTCCTGGCACCCCGACTGCCGGTGCTGGGCTGGATGTTCAAAGGGAGGGTCCCCTCTACACATCATGCAACCGATGCTATGTGGAGTAAGTGGGTCGCACTGATCACACAACGGGCCCGAACAGGAAACCCCAGTCGCCCAGGAATCTTGGAAGTGATCACGAACTGGCCAGAAGGGAAAGATTTCGGAATATCCCCAGAGGAGGAGGTGACGCGTGCTGAAGAGGCCCCACTGTATAATAAACTACCAGAAAATGAGAAGCAATATGCCCTGTTCACTGATGGGTCCTGTCGCCTTGTGGGAAAGCATCGGAGGTGGAAAGCTGCTGTATGGAGTCCTATACGCCAAGTTGCAGAAACTGCTGAAGGAGAAGGTGAATCAAGCCAGTTTGCAGAGGTGAAAGCCATCCAGCTGGCCTTGGACATTGCTGAACGAGAAAAATGGCCAGTACTTTATCTCTATACTGACTCATGGATGGTGGCAAATGCCCTGTGGGGGTGGTTGCAGCAGTGGAAGCAGAACAACTGGCAGCGCAGAGGGAAACCCATCTGGGCTGCCGCATTGTGGCAAGATATTGCTGCCCGGGTAGAGAACCTGGTTGTAAAAGTACGTCACGTAGATGCTCACGTACCCAAGAGTCGGGCCACTGAAGAACACCAAAACAACCAGCAGGTGGATCAGGCTGCTAAGATTGAAGTGGCTCACATGGATTTCGACTGGCAAGATAAGGGTGAATTATTTATAGCTCGGTGGGCCCATGATGCCTCATGCCATCAAGGAGGAGATTCAACATATAGATGGGCTCGTGATCGAGGGGTGGACTTGACCATGGACGCTATTGCACAGGTGATCCATGAATGTGAAACGTGCGCTGCAATCAAACAAGCCAAGCGAGTAAAGCCTCTCTGGTATGGGGGATGATGGTTGAAATATAAATACGGGGAGGCCTGGCAGGTTGATTATATCACACTCCCACAAACCCGACAGGGCAAGCGCTATGTGCTCACCATGGTGGAAGCAACAACCGGGTGGGTATATCACATCCCCTACCATGCACCAGCCTCTGGGAAAATCGCAAGTTACAACCACGAAAATGAGCTAAGCCCTAAAAGGGACAAAGAAGGTCTTCATAGTGAATAAGATCTTACTGCAGTACAAGTCAGCAGTTTTTCTTGGGGAAAAGATGTGGTTTAACCCAGCAGGCAGCCAAACACCACGCAGCCGCTAGCTCACTCCCCCCACCCCCAGTGGGACGGGGAGAGAATCGGAAGGGTAAGAGTGAGAAAAACTCGTGGGTTGAGATAAAGACAGTTTACTAGAACAGAAAAGGGAAAATAATAATAATAACAATGATAATGACAGAAAATACAAAATGAGTGATGCACAAAGCAATTGCTCACCACCCACGCTGATCGATAACCAAGTAGCGATCGGTACTTCCTGGACCACACCTCCCATTCATATACTGAGCATGATGTCACATGGTATGGAATACACCGTTGGGCAGCTGGGCCAGCTCTACCGGCTATGCTCCCTCCCAGCCTCTGAACAGTCCTTGACTAGCAGGGTACTTAGCAACAACTGACAATATCAGTGTGTTATCAACATTCTTCTCATACTAAATCCAAAACACAGCACTAGGAAGAAATTTAACTCTATGCCAGCCGAAACCAGGACAGTATCCACCCCTTATTCTATAACATCTACGTCATGCCTAAGTCTCACATTTTCCAATACATTCCAATTAATCACCACCACTTTTCTTGTCTTTTGATATATACACACAGATATCATTCCCTTAGTCTATGGACTATCCCTCTAAAATGTCCACTGAGTTCATGTAGTCCATGACTTTGGGCTCCATCTGTCACAACACTCTTTCAGGGCAGGAGAGATGGTGTGTGGTTTTGAATTGTTGCATCCTGAAGCCAGTTCTGATTCCATTATTGCTGCGCTCATCTGGTTCTATCATCGTTGCACTTTGCTTGGTTTCATCGGAGTTCATTCTTCATTAATCTTCATTTTACTGCAATAGTGTTGACAGCAACCACAGAAGTGATGATATACAATATCATATAACAATCAACATCATACAATTGAGTTCATTGGCTTTTTTCACCTAAAACCAAATCCCCTTGAGGTACACACCGGACTTCCCCATTCTTTCACATTATCCACCAAGTGCACCCAGGTCCTTGAGCAAAAGCAATCCCACGGATGGGTTTTCCCTTGCCAGAGGCAGGAGTAACCCAGACTGTCTTCCCCAGCATATTTCTCATGTGCAAGACAGGGACTTTATCCCCCTCTACAGCACGTAAGGGTTTTGATTAGGCAGGGCCAGCTCGAGCGACAGATCCCCTAGTGTTGACTAACCAGGTGGCTTTTGTTAAATGCATATCCCAATGCTTGAATGTCCCACCACCCATTGCTCTCAGCGTAGTCTTTAGCAGTCCATTGCATCGTTCGATATTACCAGAGGCTGGTGCATGATAGGGGATGTGACAGACCCACTCAATGCCGTGCTCTTTGGCCCAGGTGTCTATGAGGGTGTTTCGGAAATGAGTCCCGTTGTCTGACTCAATTCTTTCCGGGGTGCCATGTCGCCATAAGACTTGCTTTTCAAGGCCCAGGATGGTGTTCCGGGCGGTGCCATGGGGCACGGTATATGTTTCCAGCCACCCGGTGGTTGCTTCCACCATGGTGAGCAAACGGCGCTTGCCCTGTCAGGTTTGTGGGAGTGTGATATAATCAACCTGCTAGGCCTCCCCATATTTATATTTCAACCATTGTCCTCCATACCAGAGAGGCTTTACTCACTTGGCTTGCTTGATTTCAGCGCATGTTTCACATTCATGGATAACCTGTGTGTGGAGGAATCAATGTCTGAGAGTACAAGCAGTATCATAGCGTAGGTAAACAAGAAGCCATGGGAAGATGGGAAGTGAAAGAAGCCGTGGGAAAAAGGGAGATAAGAGGTGGCAGTTCATGGTTCTGAGGGCATGACAAAGATAAGGAAATTAGCGGAAGAGTGTCGAGATGACCTTTGCTTAGGGGATGTACTAGGGAATTCTTTGAAGTGCATACATGGCATAATGTGAGGTATAAAAAGACGCTTGTGCTGTATAATAAGGGATTTTCGTCTTCGTCTTCGTGCCCTCTCAGACGGAGTCCGTGTCCTTATGCGCCACACTGTGCAATAGCGTCCATGGTCAAGTCCACCCCTCGATCACGAGCCCACCTATATGTTCCGTCTCTTCCTTGATGGCCAGAGGTGTCATGGGCCCACCAAGCTATAAATAATTCACCCTTCTGTTGCCAGTCCAGATCCACGTGAGCCACTTCAATCTTAGCAGCCTGGTCCACCTGTTGGGTGTTTTGATGTTCTTCAGTGGCCCGACTCTTGGGTACGTGAGCATCTACGTGACGTACTTTTACAACCAGGTTCTCTACCCGGGCAGCAATATCTTGCCACAATGCGGCAGCCCAGATGGGTTTCCCTCTGCGCTGCCAGTTGTTCTGCTTCCACTGCTGCAACCACCCCCACAGGGCATTTGCCACCATCCATGAGTCAGTATAGAGATAAAGTACTGGCCATTTTTCTCGTTCAGCAATGTCCAAGGCCAGCTGGATGGCTTTCACCTCTGCAAACTGGCTTGATTCACCTTCTCCTTCAGCAGTTTCTGCAACTTGGCGTATAGGACTCCATACAGCAGCCTTCCACCTCCGATGCTTTCCCACAAGGCAACAGGACCCATCAGTGAACAGGGCACATTGCTTCTCGTTTTCTGGTAGTTTATTATACAGTGGGGCCTCTTCAGCATGCGTCACCTCCTCCTCTGGGGATATTCCAAAATCTTTGCCTTCTGGCCAGTTCGTGATCACTTCTAAGATTCCTGGGCGACTGGGGTTTCCTGTTTGGGCCCGTTGTGTGATCAGTGCGACCCACTTACTCCACGTAGCATCGGTTGCATGATGTGTAGAGGGGACCCTCCCTTTGAACATCCAGCCCAGCACCGGCAGTCGGGGTGCCAGGAGGAGCTGTGCTTCAGTGCCAACCACTTCCGAAGCAGCTCGAACCCCTTCATATGCTGCCAATATCTCCTTCTCAGTTGGAGTGTAGCGGGCCTCCGATCCTCTGTATCCCCGACTCCAGAACCCTAAGGGTCGACCTCGAGTCTCCCCTGGTGCTTTCTGCCAGAGGCTCCAGGTAGGGCCATTCTCCCCGGCTGCGGTGTAGAGCACATTCTTTACATCTTGTCCTGCCCGGACTGGCCCAAGGGCTACTGCATGAACTATCTCCCGTGTAATTTGTTCAAAGGCTCTTTGTTGCTCAGGGCCCCATTTAAAATCATTCTTCTTCCTGGTCACCTGATAGAGAGGGCTTACTATCAGGCTGTAATCTGGAATATGCATTCTCCAAACACCTAAGAAAGCTTGTGTTTCCCTTTTGCTAGTTGGTGGGGACATGGCTGTTATTTTGTTGATCACATCCATTGGGATCTGACGACGTCCATCTTGCCATTTTATTCCTAAGAACTGGATCTCCTGTGCAGGTCCCTTGACCTTACTTTGTCTTATGGCAAAACCAGCCTTCAGAAGGATTTGGACTATTCTCTCCCCTTTCTCAAAAACTTCTTCTGCTGTGTTGCCCCACACGATGATGTCATCAATGTATTGCAGGTGTTCTGGAGCCTCACCCTGTTCCAGTGCGGTGTGGATCAGTCCATGGCAAATGGTAGGGCTGTGTTTCCACCCCTGGGACAGTCGGTTCCAGGTGTACTGGACGCCCCTCCAAGTGAAAGCAAACTGTGGCCTGCACTCTGCCGCCAAAGGGATTGAGAAGAACGCATTAGCGATATCCATTGTGGCGTACCACTTGGCTGCCTTTGATTCCAGTTCGTATTTGAGTTCTAGCATGTCCGGCACGGCAGCACTCAGTGGCGGCGTGACTTCGTTCAGGCCACGGTAGTCTACTGTTAGTCTCCACTCTCCATTAGACTTTCGCACTGGCCATATAGGACTGTTGAAGGGTGAGCGAGTCTTGCTGATCACTCCTTGGCTCTCCAGTCGACGAATCAGCTCATGGATGGGGATGAGGGAATCTCGGTTGCTGCAATATTGCTGCCAGTGCACCATTGTGGTAGCGATTGGTACCTGCTGTTCTTCAACCCTCAGCAACCCCACAACAGAAGGGTCCTCTGAGAGACCGGGCAAGGTGGACAGCTGTTTAGTTTCCTCCGTCTCCAGGGCAGCTATACCAAAAGCCCACCGGTACCCTTTTGGGTCCTTGAAATACCCTCTCCTGAGGTAGTCTATGCCAAGGATGCACGGAGCCTCTGGGCCAGTCACAATGGGGTGCTTCTGCCACTCATTCCTGGTTAGGCTCACTTCGACCTGCAATACAGTTAACTCTTGGGATCCCCCTGTCACTCCAGAAATACAAATGGGTTCTGCCCCTTTATAGCCTGATGGCATCAGGGTACACTGCGCACCGGTGTCTACGAGAGCCTTATATTCTTGTGGATCTGATGTGCCAGGGCATCGAATCCACACAGTCCAGTAAACCCGGTTATCCCTTTCCTCCACCTGGCTGGAGGCAGGGCCCCTCTAGTCCTGGTAGTAGTATTTGTTACTCACTTCATGTAAGTATGAATCATAAGTCCCTTTGTTAAGGTCGGAAGTGGAATCAGCCCTTCTACTCTGTCTGCGGAAGTGCTCACTGGAGACTGGAGCAGCAGTTTTCCTGGAAGAACCCCCTTTTGTGATTGTTTTTCCTTGCAGCTCACATACCCGGGCCTCTAGGGCTGAGGTAGATTTTCCATCCCACTTCCTCATGTCCTCTCTGTGGTCACGCAGGTAAAACCACAGGGTGCCCCGGAGTGTGTATCCATGATATCTCCTCTCTTGAGTAGAGGGACGCTTAGTCCTAATTGCTGAGATACTGGTCCATGCAGGTGGGGACAAGTAGGACATATGTCCAACAAGTAGGACATATGGTCTTTGAGTTGCTGGACCTGCCAAGACAGTTTCTCCACAGCAGAGACGCAGGCCCGTAGGGAGGAAGAGAGACTTTCTTCATATTGCCGGAGTTGGCCAGCCAATTCATCCACTGTTTGTTCCTCTCCGTCTTTCCAGGTCATTATTGCCAATGAGTTTGCATATGATGCTGGTGCACTCCGTACAAACTTCTGCCGCATGGGTCAGGTGCACTTGAATTCATCTGGATGTTTGGGTAATTGCTCGTTGTTCAGGTCATCATAAATCACTTCGAGCACGGCTGATTCCCTCAGGTACTGGATACCTCTCTCCATCGTGGTCCACTTGCCTGGGTGATATATAACATCTTCCTTGAAGGGATACCTTTCCTTCACGCCTGACAGAAGTCGCCTCCAGAGGCTGAGGACTTGTGCCCCTTTTCCAATGGCTTTGTCAATGCCCTCTTCCCTAGAAAGGGATCCCAGCTGCTTGGCTTCCCTACCCTCTAATTCCAGGCTACTGGCCCCGTTATCCCAGCATCGGAGCAGCCAGGTGACAATGTGCTCGCCTGGACAAGGACTGAAATCTTTCCGCATATCTCACAGCTCACTCAGGGATAGGGATCGGGTGGTTACCATCTCATTTATGGGTTCTGCCTCTTCCTCCTCCTGTTGTCTTGATGGCCTGGTTCATCTTCTTCCCTTACTATACAAGCTGATTTTCTTGTGTATTTCTTCTTGTTTATACGGGTGACTGATACCGGTACAGGTTGGTTCTCTGGTTCAGCCGCAGTGACTGTTGCTGGGGTTTGAGTAGCTGCAGTGCCTGTCGCGGGGGTTGGAATAGCTGCAGTGCCTATCGCGGGGGTTGGTTTACCCACGGTGACTGTCGCCGGAGTTTGGGTAGCCGCAGTGCCTGTTATGGGGTTTGGATTACCCGCGGTGCCTGTCGCCGGGGTTTGGGTAGCCACCGTGTCTGTTGCCGGGGTTGATCTCTGGACGGTATTCCTAAATAGTTGTTTAACCTTAAACAAGACCTGAACCATATTCAGGAGACATAGCAATATGAACATGCTTGTTTGAACATCCCAAGGATATTCAAAATTCTCAAGAACTTTTGTGGAGGGCTTCATGAAGAGGATAGAAGAAAAAGGAGTTTCTGAAGATATGGAAGGGAAGATGAAGGAGTGGGAGAAAGTGTCCCACCGTGTCTCCCCCATAAATTGGTTCTCTGAGGAGAAAAGAGTGTAATTATTAATAGTTTCTGAGAGGTGGCTCCCGAGGTACAGAGATGACGGCAGTGCTGAGTACAAATACCAGATTAGACTCACGGCCAATGATTTTATCATATCATCAAACAGTGTTACACAGTGCAGCAAAATGATACCCTTGACCCAGTTCCGAGCAGTGATAAACAGCACAACAGGGAACATATACTGCAAGCAAAGTATTACATAACCCAACACTGAGAGCCAGCCCCACAACTTTGAGAGCCAATAAATCAACATTGTGACCAGCAACTATTAAACCAATATAATGAATGCTTATAACAAATTTTGCCTTAACACACTTTGGTCAGATCTGTTGTTATCTCAACCCTTTGTGCCCCACATTGGGCACCAATAAGGACTGTTGTGGTTTAACCCGGCAGGCAGCCAAACACCACACAGCCGCTTGCTCGCTCGCTCCCCCATCCCCCACAGTGGGATGGGGGAGAGAATCAGAAGAAAAAAGTAAAATTCATGGATTGAGATAAAGACAGTTTAATAGAACAGAAAAGGAAGGGAAAATAATAATAATAATAATAATAATAATAATAATAATAATAATGGTAGAATATACACAATGAGTGATGCACAATGCAATTGCTCACCACCCACCAACCGATATCTAAGCAGTGATTGCTACTTCCTGGAACACGCCTCCTATTTATATACTGAGCATGATGTCACATGTTATGGAATACCCCGTGGCCAGTTGGGCCAGGTGTCCTGGCTATGCTCCCTCCCAGCCTCTTGTGCACTTGGCAGAGCATGGGAAGCTGAAAAGTCCTTGAGTAGCAGGGTGTGGAGAGAAAAGACCTGAACACCTGGCTTAGTTGTCCCTTCTGTAAGGAAACTGTAAACATCAAAATGTAAAAGCTCTCAGTTAGGAATACTGCTTGTGGTTACCCTGAGGTGTGGCCTAATGAGTACCAGCTGATTCAAGAGCCAATGAGTACCAGCTGATTCAAGAGCCAAAACAGGTGAAGGGAATGGTGAGCAGACATGTGATCGTTGCTGGAAGGAAGATTTAAGAGAGGCAATGGAGAGCAACAGAAGTGTGAGGCAATGGAGAGAGAGGCTGTGGGACTGCTCTGTTATGATAGAGGCTGTAGTATTGCTGTGCATATATATATACACGTGAGGGTCTGTGCTATCTTACACCACAAATGGCGCCCGAACAGGGACTGAAAGAGGAAGACCTGAGGAAAGAAGGTCTTGAAGAAAGGAAATAGAAATATCCAGTGGTGTATCCCTGTTGAGCTGGACAGAGGACAATTCAGGTGAGCAGCCACAGGGAAGTTATATGAACTTTATACATTAGTTATGGGGCAGTCAGTATCTCAGTCACAGAAGCTTCAACTTGAAATGTTTCAATGTATTTTGAAGGTAACAAGGTTTTGAAGGAAAATGAACTGTGTAATGGAGAACAGGTAAGGTCTCTGTATTACAAGTGTTAAGTTAAGCTCTGTATTAGAAGTGTTAAGTTTGTATAAAAGAAAATAGGTTTAGTAAGTTAAGATTTGTATTAGAAGTGTTAAGTTAAGCTCTGTATTAGAAGTGCTAAGTTTGTATGCTGTTTTGTCATGTAGAATTGATCCTTGTGTTGTAGTGTAAATAATTTCTGTAGACTGTAATGTTATATGATAAAAGAAGATAGTTAAGATGAATATTTGTCTGACTAAAAGGAGAATGACCATGCCCTTATTGGGATTTGTCATTACTCTGGGTATGCACTCCCACTCCGACCCTGAGTCACTCAGACAGCAGGGTTCTTAGCAACAACTGAAAACATCAGTGTGTTATCAACATTCTTCTCATACTAAATTCAAAACACAGCACTAGGAAGAAATTTAACCCTATCCCATCCGAAACCAGGACAGCATGCTACAAAGCAAAAAGGCTGAGTAACAGCCCAATAAAGGCAGCATCTGATGAGAGTAATGCATGAAATTTATCCTGCCTTCTGAAGGACATCAGGACCACATATACTTTTTCTGCTGATACCCAGCTGCTTTTAGTCTACAGACTGGATTTTGTATTCCCTAGAAGGTAGCTGGAGGGAAAGACCCTGTAGCACACAGGTTTGAAATGGGAATTTGCCTGATTGCTCTTAAGACTGTGCATTTCTTGACCCTTTCATGGCCAAGTCCCTGAACAAACAGGCCCTCTGTAATCAAGTCCAAATGCTGTGTGAATCTCATTTCAGCAGAATTCAGGCTTGGCAAAAGAAAGGCAGAATGATTCCCAAGATGATGGGACAAGAACCTTCTGAACTGGGAACAAATCTTTGGACCATAGCAAGACTGTGCAAGGTTAGAAACCACTTTTTGCACTACATGGCAGGTCTTCATATGACCTCCCTGGCCAAAACAAGTCTATCAAGAATGCTTTTTTCAAGAAAGACAAAATCTAGGGCAACTGTTGACACTAGCTCAGAAATAGAGGGAGGAGAAAGAAGTAATGGACAGATGAACATATTTAGTCTTCATGGATCAACTGCTACAGGGAAGTTTTGATTTCAGCACAGGAACACAGACATCTGTGGACTGAATCAGACAGGTGAAGCCCCATCCTTCACCTTTACCAGCAGAGTTCGGATTCTCTGCATGAGGTGTAATAACCCCAAAGTTGGCAAATGGGTGACTGGCTGCTCCATTCTCCCCCCTGTCGCAGGCAGCCTCCTCCACATGGGAACGGTTTACATCTAGAAGCAGGTTTCACAACCCTCCCATAGCAAGCTAGGTGACTATACAACCATAATGCTATATATTCTTGACATCCCTTATAGTGTCCAATTTTTTTTCTGAATTCTTGCAACTTTTGGGGCTTGTAACTTCCTGAACCAGTGAGTTCCACAGCTAATTACAAGCCACGGTAGTAGTTGTCTGCCAGTCCTTTTGAACATACTGGCATTTAACTTCATTGTTTGTCCTTGGGCTAGGGCAGGGAGAGTATCATCTTTTCTATTACATTTGCCACCCGTCTGAGCAGTCCCAAGCTTTTTATTCTGCTCACATACAAGAGTATTCCCTGATCTTTGGTCCTGCCACCAATCTCTCTCCAACTGTCCTCCTGATGTGTGGGTGGGCTCGTATGTTCGCATGGCCAGCAGCAAGGCAGAACTCGGAGGATCTAGATGAAACCGCAGCATCAATTTACATAATAGAATATTTTCCATGCAACAGAACTAACAAAAGGCAAGCCAGAACCTTAATAAAATACTTATGAAGCAGACCAGGCACTCCTAATGATTACACATACTTTTCTTCTGAGAGGAGAAACTTATCCCTTGCAGGGGCTAGCAACCCAAACCAAACTCAGCTTGCAAAGCTCTAGCCAGGACAGTGATCAGCTGCCCTGAATGAGATATTTATTTTAGGATATTGTTCCACAAGACAGCTCATGTGCTAATTAGGCTTGGAATGACTGGGCTCAACAGAGCATTAAGGGACTAACTAAATCTGATAACCCTGGATTAACCAAGATCTTCTGCCGAGGAAAGTCTTGCTGGGCTGCAGAGGATGTATACACCTATTCACCAGGAGAAAAAAGGAGGTCAAACGGGGATGATCCTTGGCTCTGTACTGGAAGAGCAGGCCAGAGTCCCAGGGGACACACCAAGACTACCGGAGGGATGACCACTCTGCTTTTAATCACTTCAAGGGTGCTCAAGAGGGCTGAGGAGATACCTTAAGACTGTAGGCTCCCGGGTCTTCCCAGCTAGGACACGCTCGCATTTGGACACCTTCTTTCTTGAAGCTATTGTGTTCTTTCTGTACCAGATGTTTCAGAGAAAAGAACAAGTACCTGCAACAAGTGGTGAGGAAGAATTTGCCTCTCCTAAGCCCTTGCACTGAGATGGGCCTCAACTCAACCAGGAGGTTTCAAAACTCTGCAACTTCTGCTCTCAACATGTACTATAAATACACTGGGTAGTCTTATTCACACAAATGCCAAGCAATTTGGGAATATTGCTGGGCTTTGAAGTTTAACAGCAAGATTTGTGAACTAATTAATCACGGTATGTGAAAATTATTCCTATTATCAGTTTCAAATAATCCTCCTTAATTTCCTGGAATACTTCCATGTTACAAGCAGGGCAACACATAAATCATTATCGTCTTTCTCTAGATTGTTCATTATTTCATATCATGAACCCTACAGTTTCCCATTTAACACAAATAATTCCCATTTCTTCAGTGTCTCCTCTTCTGAGAGTTTTCCAGGACTTTGTGCAGTTTCCTGGGCAGTTTCTGAATTCCCTCCAACTCTGCAGTCTGGGGTGACTAATTGCACACAGTTTCCCAATCAACAGGGGGACGTCCCCTGCTTTCTGTATCAACATTAGAAGACTCTGTACCATAATTTTCCATTCCATTTCTTATGTACCCTAACATTCATATGTAGATGTTCACCAAGTAAAGTTCCTTATGACCAGGGTGACATCTAGTACTTTTTGCAGTTTAATGACATCAGTTTAATGAGTTGGAATCAATTTAATAATTTAATCAGTTTAATGATTTGGAACCTGACAAAATGTACTTTTGTGACTATCCTCTGTTACACACATTTACTTAACATAGCATCAAGCTCAAAAACTCAAGGTTTGCAACAAGACTAGCCTAGAAGAAACCAGGGGATTTTTCTTGCATATCTGTTCACTGAGGAGAGGAGTTTCTTTTTGCTGTCTGTAGAGTGTGGTTTTGGGGGGTTTTGCTCCCTCAAGTTGCACAAATTCTTGGGGTAGGGGTGTGAGGAGAAGTTTTCCCTGTCCCCATGCAAATTCTCTTTGTGGTCCCCCAAGAGATAAGAGGGTCCTCAATGTCTGATTAAGGTCTGGGTGGAAGGATATTTTCCCTGGTGAATTTGCCTCATTAAATCAGTGAGGTCTGGTGGCTTGACTCCATGAAAGAAGATTCCCCTTTCATTTTGATGGGCAGGCCAAGAGGTTGTTGTGGTTTTTCTTTTCAACTCGTGCCAAGGGGAAAGCAGACAAGGTAGTAGACCAAAATACTGGCTGTGGAACATACTCTGGTACAGAGGGGAATCACCCTTCAGTGCCTCCAAGACAAACACCCCAAACTGAAGCAATGCATTTGTGTTTCTCCACCCTGCAATACTAAATCATGTCAGCAGCACAAAACCTGGGAGAGGTCAGAGGTACAGAGATGGAGACATTCCTTGGGATCTCTAAAGCTTGTGCAAAGTCACCAACAGAAGAACAGAGAATATAAACCCCAATGGATCAATGACTACTATCAGTGTCTCAACAAGATATGGTCAAACATAAACAATGACATGTGACTAGAGCGTTGCCACCTTTGTGTGTTAACCACCCTCATGCCCGCTGCTTGTCAGTGCTGGGACATACCTGTTTCTGGCAGTTCCTCCTCTCCTCCTCTGTTATTGTGCCATGAACTGGCTAGCCCTACTGTACTAGGGTCTAAAGTCCTCCA
Source organism: Calonectris borealis (assembly GCF_964195595.1). NCBI lineage: Eukaryota > Metazoa > Chordata > Aves > Procellariiformes > Procellariidae > Calonectris > Calonectris borealis. Next base: position 36,773,598 of record NC_134351.1, on the reverse strand, counting down.
GGGATATCCGAGGTACCTCTGTGCTCCATGCAGCCTCACCTTTCCTCTCTCCCAGTCCTCCCCAAAAACAGCCAGTCTAAGAGGAAACGGAAGGGAAGCACATGGGAACGAAAAGGCTGTCAGGCTTACTGTAATAAGAAGTAGTCACCACCTTCAGAGTGCTTTATAAATACAATAATTATAAATAGCAAGTTGTCCTGGTTTCGGCTGGGATAGGGTTAAATTTCTTCCTAGTGCTGTGTTTTGGATTTAGTATGAGGAGAATGTTGATAACACACTGATGTTTTCACTTGTTGCTAAGTGCCCTCCTAGTCCAAGGACAGCTCCCGTGCCTACTGACTGAGCTAGGTACACAAGATGGGAGGGAACATAATCAGGACAGCCAGCCCAGCTGGCCAATGGGGTATTCCATACCATGTGACGTCATGCTCAGTATATGAATGGTAGGCGTGATCCAGGAAGTGCCGATCGCTACTTGGTTATCGGTAAGCACGGGTGGTGAGCAATTGCATTGTGCATCACTCATTTTGTATATTCTATCATTATTTATTATCATTATTTTCCCTTTTTCTGTTCTATTAAACTGTCTTTATCTCAACCCACGAATTTTTCTCACTCTTACCCTTCCGATTCTCTCCCCGTCCCACTGGGGGGGCGGGGGGAGTGAGTGAGCGGCTGCGTGGTATTTGGCTGCCTGCCAGGTTAAACCACGACAGTCCTTTTTGGCGCCCAACGTGGGGCACGAAGGGTTGAGATAACGATAGATCTGACCAAAGTGTGTTAAGGCAAAATTGTTATAAGCATCCATTATATTGATTGGTCACAATGTTGATGTATTGGCTGTCAAAGTTGTGGGGCTGGCTCTCAATGTTGGGTCATGTAATACCTTGCTTGCAGTATATGTTCCCGTTTGTGCTGTTTATCATTATTTGGAACTGGGCCAAGATTATCATTTTGTTGCTGTTTTATGAGGTGATAAAATCGTTGGTCGTAAGTCTAATCTGGTATCTGCACTCGGCACTGCCGTCATTTCTGTACCTCGGGAACCACCTCTTAGAAATTATTGGTAATTGCACTTGCTTCTCCTCGGAGAATGAATTTAAGGGGGAGACGGGATGGGACACTCTCTCCCACTTGTTCATCTTCCCTTCCATATTGTCAGAAACTCCTTTTTCTTCTATCCTCTTCACGAAGATGTCCACAATATTCCCTGAGAATTTTGAATATCCTTGGGATGTTCAAACAAGCATGTTCATATTGCTACTATGTCTCCTGCATGTGGTTCAGGCCTTGTTTAGGGTTAAACAACTCTTCAGGAATACTGTCCAGAGATCAACCCTCAGGAACAAGAAAAGAGGGAGGGCAAGCAGCGGTGCCTCATCGGGGCGGGCGGAGCGGCGAGTCTCGGGGGCGGCTACAGACACGGTGGCTACTCAAAACCCCACGACAGGCACTGCGGCTACTCCAACCCCCATGACAACCCCTGTGGCTACTCAAACCCCGGCAACAGTCACCGTAGCTTCTCCAACCCCTACAACAGGCACTGCAGCCACTCAAACTCCGGCAACAGGCACTACAATTAGTCCAACCCCCATGACAAGCACTGCAGCTACCCAAACCCCAGCAACAGGCACTACAGCTGAACCAGAGGACCAACCCTTGCTGGTATCCGTTGCCCCTGTACAGAAGAGGAAATCCTGGAAGCGGAGATCAGGTCGTTTAGAAAGGGATGATGAAAGACCAGGGCCATCACGAGGAGAGGAGGAGGAAGAGGAAGAACTCATAAACGAGATGGAAACCACCCGATCCCTATCCCTGAGTGAGCTGCGAGATATGCGGAAAGATTTCAGCCGTCGTCCAGGCGAGCACATTGTTACCTGGCTGCTCCAATGCTGGGATAATGGGGCCAGTAGCCTGGAATTAGAGGGGAAGGAGGCCAAACAGCTGGGATCCCTTGCTAGGGAAGCGGGTATTGACAAAGAAATCGGAAAAGGGACACAGGTCCTCAGCCTCTGGAGGCGACTGCTGTCAGGCGTGAAGGAAAGGTATCCCTTCAAGGAAGATGTTATATATCACCCAGGCAAATGGACCACTATGGAGAGAGGTATCCAGTACCTGAGAGAACTAGGCGTGCTGGAGGTGGTTTATAGTGACCTGGATGACGCCCGAACACCCAAAGATCCAGATGACGTCCAGTGCACCCGACCCATGTGGCGGAAGTTGGTACGGAGCGCACCAGCATCGTATGCCAGTTCGTTGGCAGTACTGTCCTGGAAAGAGGAAGAAGCACCAACGGTGGATGAGGTGGTTAGCAGACGTAGGGATTTCGAAGAAACTATCTCCTCCTCCCTTGTCTCGGCTGTAGAGAAACTATCCCGGGAGGTCCAGCAACTCAAAGAGGGTATGTCCTATTCTCCACCTGTACGGACCAGTATCTCAGCCATTAGGAGTCAGCGTTTTTCTCCTCAAGAGAGAGGATATAGAAAGTACACACCACGGGGCACCCTGTGGTTTTACCTGCGTGACCACAGAGAGGACATGAGGCAGTGGGATGGAAAACCTACCTTGACCCTAGAGGCACGTGTACGTGAGTTGCAAGGAAAAACAATCACACAAGGGGGTTCTACCAGGAAAAATGCTGCTCCAGTTTTCAGGAAAACCCTGTCTCACGATGGTCGAGTTTCCAGTGAACAGTTCCCCAGACAGAGTAGAAGGGCTGATCTTACTTTGGACTGTAATGAAGGAATTCTTGACTCACGTTTGCAAGAAGTGAGAGATGGATACTATGACCAGAACTAGAGGGGCCCTGCCTCCGGCCAGGTGGAGGAAAGGGACAACCGGGTTTACTGGACTGTGTGGATTTGATGGCCTGGCACATCAGAGCCACAGGAGTATAAGGCTCTCGTAGACACTGGTGCACAGTGCACCCTAATGCCATCAAGCTATAAAGGGGCAGAACCCATTTGTATTTCTGGAGTGACAGGGGGATCCCAAGAGTTAACTGTATTGGAGGCCGAAGTGAGCCTGACCGGGAAGGAGTGGCAGAAGCACCCCATTGTGACTGGCCCAGAGGCTCCGTGCATCCTTGGCATAGACTACCTCAGGAGAGGGTATTTCAAGGACCCAAAAGGGTATCGGTGGGCTTTTGGTATAGCTGCCCTGGAGACGGAGGAAATTAAACAGCTGTCCACCTTGCCCGGTCTCTCAGAGGACCCTTCTGTTGTGGGGTTGCTGAGGGTTGAAGAACAACAAGTACCAATCGCTACCACAACAGTGCATCGGCGACAATACCGCACCAACCGAGATTCCCTGATCCCCATCCATGAGCTGATTCATCGACTGGAGAGCCAAGGAGTGATCAGCAAGACTCGCTCACCCTTCAACAGTCCCATATGGCCAGTGCGAAAGTCTAATGGAGAGTGGAGACTAACAGTAGACTACCGTGGCCTGAACGAAGTCACGCCGCCACTGAGTGCTGCCGTGCCGGACATGCTAGAACTTCAATACGAACTGGAGTCAAAGGCAGCCAAGTGGTATGCCACAATTGACGTTGCTAATGCCGCCTTCTCCATCCCTTTGGCGGCAGAGTGCAGGCCACAGTTTGCTTTCACTTGGAGGGGCGTCCAGTACACCTGGAACCGCCTGCCCCAGGGGTGGAAACACAGCCCTACCATTTGCCATGGACTGATCCACACCGCACTGGAACAGGGTGAGGCTCCAGAACACCTGCAATACATTGATGACATCATCGTATGGGGCAACACAGCAGAAGAAGTTTTTGAGAAAGGGGAGAGAATAATTCAAATCCTTCTGAAGGCTGGTTTTGCCATAAAACAAAGTAAGGTCAAGGGACCTGCACAGGAGATCCAGTGTTTAGGAATAAAATGGCAAGATGGACGTCGTCAGATCCCAATGGATGTGATCAACAAAATAACAGCCATGTCCCCACCAACTAGCAAAAAGGAAACGCAAGCTTTCTTAGGTGTGGTGGGTTTTTGGAGAATGCATATTCCAAATTACAGTCAGATCTTAAGCCCTCTCTATCACGTGACCAGGAAGAAGAACGACTTAAAATGGGGCCCTGAGCAACGACAAGCCTTTGAACAAATTAAACGGGAGATAGTTCAGGCAGTAGCCCTTGGGCCAGTCCGGGCAGGACAAGATGTGAAGAATGTGCTCTACACCGCAGCCGGGGAGAATGGCCCTACCTGGAGACTCCAGCAGAAAGCACCAGGGGAGACTCGAGGTCGACCCTTAGGGTTCTGGAGTCAGGGATACAGAGGATCCAAGGCCCGCTACACTCCAACTGAGAAGGAGATATTGGCAGCATATGAAGGGGTTCGAGCTGCTTCGGAAGTGGTTGGTATTGAAGCACAGCTCCTCCTGGCACCCCGACTGCCGGTGCTGGGCTGGATGTTCAAAGGGAGGGTCCCCTCTACACATCATGCAACCGATGCTACGTGGAGTAAGTGGGTCGCACTGATCACACAACGGGCCCGAATAGGAAACCCCAGTTGCCCAGGAATCTTGGAGGTGATCACGAACTGGCCAGAAGGCAAAGATTTTGGCATATCCCCAGAGGAGGAGGTGACACGTGCTGAAGAAGCCCCACTGTATAATAAACTACCGGAAAACGAGAAGCAATATGCCCTGTTCACTGATGGGTCCTGTCGCCTTGTGGGAAAGCATCGGAGGTGGAAAGCTGCTGTATGGAGTCCTATACGCCAAGTTGCAGAAACTGCTGAAGGAGAAGATGAATCGAGCCAGTTTGCAGAGGTAAAAGCCATCCAGCTGGCCTTGGACATTGCTGAACGAGAAAAATGGCCAGTACTTTATCTCTATACTGACTCATGGATGGTGGCAAATGCCCTGTGGGGGTGGTTGCAGCAGTGGAAGCAGAACAACTGGCAGCGCAGAGGGAAACCCATCTGGGCTGCCGCACTGTGGCAAGATATTGCTGCCCGCGTAGAGAACCTGGTTGTAAAAGTACGTCACGTAGATGCTCACGTACCCAAGAGTCGGGCCACTGAAGAACATCAAAACAACCAGCAGGTGGACCAGGCTGCTAAGATTGAAGTGGCTCAGGTGGATCTGGACTGGCAACATAAGGGTGAATTATTTATAGCTTGGTGGGCCCATGATGCCTCAGGCCATCAAGGAAGAGATGCAACATATAGATGGGCTCGTGATCGAGGGGTGGACTTAACCATGGACGCTATTGCACAGGTTATCCATGAATGTGAAACATGCGCTGCAATCAAACAAGCCAAGCGAGTAAAGCCTCTTTGGTATGGGGGACGATGGTTGAAATATAAATATGGGGAGGCCTGGCAGATTGATTCTATCACACTCCCACAAACCCGACAAGGCAAGCGCTATGTGCTCACCGTGGTGGAAGCAACCACCGGCTGGCTAGAAACATACCCTGTGCCTCATGACACTGCCCGGAACACCATCCTGGGCCTTGAAAAGCAAGTCCTGTGGCGACATGGCACCCCAGAAAGAATTGAGTCAGACAACGGGACTCATTTCCGAAACACCCTCATAGACACCTGGGCCAAAGAGCATGGCATTGAGTGGGTCTATCACATCCCCTACCACGCACCAGCCTCCGGGAAAATCCAACGATACAACGGGCTGCTAAAGACAACACTGAGGGCAATGGGTGGTGGGACATTCAAGCATTGGGACACACATTTAGCAAAAGCCACCTGGTTAGTCAACACTAGGGGGTCTGTTAATCGAGCTGGCCCTGCCCAGTCAAGACTTTTACGTACTGTAGATGGAGATAAAGTCCCTGTCGTGCACATAAGAAATATGCTGGGGAAGACAGTCTGGGTTACTCCTGCCTCTGGCAAGGGAAAACCCATCCATGGGATTGCTTTTGCTCAAGGACCTGGGTGCACTTGGTGGGTGATGCGAAAGGATGGGCAAGTCCGGTGTGTACCTCAAGGGCATTTGATTTTGGGTGAAAATAGGCAATGAACTGAATTTTATGATGTCAATTGTTATATGATATTGTATATCATCATTTCTATGGTTGCTATCAATGGTATAGCAGTAAAAATCACCCAGATTAATGAGGAATGAACTAACTCCGATGAAACCGAGCAAAGTGCAACGATGATAGAACTGGACGAGCGCAGCAGTACCGAAATGAGAACTGGCTTCAGGATGCAACAGCCCAACACCACACACCATCTCTTTGCCCCTGAAAGACTGTTATGACAGATGGAGCCCAAAGTTGTGGACTAAAAGAACTCAATGGACATTTATGTATATATATGTATGTATATGTATTATATGTATATATGTATGTATATGTTTTATATATGTATATATATAAAAAAGATAGTGGTGATTAATTGAAAGGTATCGAAAAATGTGAGACCTAAGCATAACGTAAATGGTATGGAATAAGGGGTGGATACTGTCCTAGTTTCGGCAGGGATAGGGTTAAATTTCTTCCTAGTGCTGTGTTTTGGATTTAGTATGAGGAGAATGTTGATAACACACTGATGTTTTCAGTTGTTTGCTAAGTGCCCTACTAGTCCAAGGACAGCTCCCGTGCCTACTGACTGAGCTAGGTACACAAGATGGGAGGGAACGTAATCAGGACAGCCAGACCAGCTGGCCAATGGGGTATTCCATACCATGTGACGTCATGCTCAGTATATGAACGGTAGGCGTGATCCAGGAAGTGCCGATCGCTACTTGGTTATCGGTCAGCGCGGGTGGTGAGCAATTGCATTGTGCATCACTCATTTTGTATATTCTATCATTATTTATTATCATTATTTTCCCTGTTCTGTTCTGTTAAACTGTCTTTATCTCAACCCATGAGTTTTTCTCACTCTTACCCTTCCGATTCTCTCCCCGTCCCACTGGGGTGGCGGGGGGAGTGCGTGAGCGGCTGCGTGGTATTTGGCTGCTTGCCAGGTTAAATCACGACACAAGTGTCTGCAGAAATGAAAATGAGGCATATGACATGGAGCTGAAGGCAGGAAGAGACATCTGGGTAAGGAAGATGCTCTCCTCAACAGCCATTTCAAGCACTATGACCTGCAGCTGGAGGATAAATCTCAGCAGTAGGTTAAGTTAGATGCCACTGACTGTGGACAAGAGAGAACAGTTTGTTGCCAATAGAAAATGGCTAAGTGCAGATGCATGCTGAAATCTACCTGCTGTTCTTCTGAAGGGTCAAGCTCATGATAAGCCATGTTCACGCAAGAAATCCCTTAGAAGTGACTACAACTACTCACATACTAACAAGTGATGGAGGAGAGGGCAACCACAGTAAGCCAAACCCCAGGGCAGATGTGTCACTCCAGGTATCGATCATTAGACTGAATTAGGCAAAGCCAGGGAAGATACACTGTGTGGGCCAACAATATCTTGGGGCCAGATATAGCTAGCTAGCTCTCATCACTCTGAGATACCTGTGCCACTGGCCCCAAAAGCACGTCAACAGGGCAGTGACACTCGGTCTCTGCTTCCAGAGAACATCTTGTGCTGGAGCAGGGAGGGGGATGGTTTGGTGGTAGTGCCAGTTTCCCATCACTTGCCAAGTGTCAGTACAAAGCATTGCTGCCATCATTCAAATATTTATTATTTATCACTCAATGGTAGTGCCAGCCCCACACCCTCAGCACTGCACAAACACCAACACACGGTCTCTCTCCCAACAGTTCAAACTCAGAGGGTGAGCCTGAGCCAGAAGCTGCTGTCACTTACATTATGGTCACTCACCTACATTACAGCTCTACCTGGGTGGCTCTGCCTCCTGCCTCCCATTTACAAGAGTTAACAACTGTAGTCCTTTTTTTCCCTATCTGCTGATAGAACCACCAGCAGCCTTGCCCAGTAAGAAATATTTGCATGTGTCTGATGGATAGAAAAACCCCCATTGTCTACACATCCCTGAGGCTGCAACACAACTGTGGAGGAAGAGTTTGGATGGAGAGGAAGACCGTGCACAAGCCTGCTCTTGTGCTCATCTTAACAGGTATGTCCCTGCTTTGACCCACTTCTTTCAGAAAATGAACATTAAAATAATTTTCATCAAGAGAGAAAATTGGAGCAGAATCAGGGACTAGAGCCATTTTGACAGCCTGTTACTTTCTCTTTGGAGAGTAAGCAACTTTCAGATGAATGCTAGGGCATGCAGGGAACCTGCTCAGCAGATAACATGACAAATCCCTGCTAAGGCTAGTTACCAACACAGCTGTCATTGATCATTGCTATGGATTTCACCCCCTGCCAGCCAAGCTCCCTCAGCTCCTTCAAGCCTTATCCTGCAGCCTTTTGCATAACTCTGGAATGGGGTAAGCTTCTGGCTCTTTTGGACTTACAGACTGGACTGCCAGAAGCACTTTATCCACATCAGGACTCTTCCCACGAAGTAGCAAAGGTAGCAGACAAGTGAGCTTTCCCACTACTGGTTGGATTTTAATGGCTTCCACAAACACTGGGACAAAATCTTCTTGTTCAGTACTGTCCTGCGATTCCACAGCTGACAGGGAGGCACCTCCATCTCCAAATCTCCATGTCTCACCCAGCTGCACAGATCTCCGCATCTCTCACTTTTTGTTTGCTTTTCTTGGGTTTAACCAGCGTTCAGGTCCATCAGAACCATGCCTACTGAGACGAGTTATCGCCCAGCATCTACAATATAGAAGTGGCTTTGGACTGAATATCTCAAGCTGACCCAGTTTATATAAAACAGAAGGGCAAAAAGCAAACAAACAGCTCTGTAATGGAACCTTTTTAATTTTTAAAGAGCAGATCTCTGGCATATCAGGGAAAACAGTTATAAAGCCAACAAGAACAAAGAGCTTGGAGAAGTACTGCAGAAAAGACTTTGAATGTACATCATAAGTAAGAAAAAAATCTGGAATCACCAGGCAAGGTGAGGAAATTAGAAAAGCAGGGCTCCTGACCAACCTGAATGAATAACCACACCAAGAAGGATATTAGAGGTAAGTAGAAACAGCATCTTTGATGCTGTTTTGGCAAGAAGAAGAATATGGAAGCTGTGGCAAGCATTGTACGCACAAACTATATTCAATTTTTCTTCCACACCCCGATACAAGTATGTGTACGCTGCATAGATATGTACTGTTGCATGTCCTGTCCTCCAGCCCATGATGCACCTACTAATGCACATGTGTTGTTTTTACCCCCCACCAACCTCCTGCAGGAGCCTGTTCTGCAGCAGCACCACAAAATGCAGTCTGGTAGCATGTCTCTCACTGTACAGTCCCCTCTTCTCACACCTACAGGAGCATATCCTGCTCCCTGCTCCCATTGGGCTGAATGGGACAGAGACCTGGAGACAGAGAGGGGTCCCAGGGCGAGATAGGGATGAGAAGGAGCTGCAGTTCAGGAAGCCCTATGGTGCTTCCAGGACATTGTCACAGAGCTGCAAGCAGAATGCACTCTGCTCCGTGGTTTTGCTGGAAGCCCTGTCCTTCCCACCCAGCACCCTGCACTGAAACTCTGGGTTTATCATCTTCTTCACCAGGTGTAAAGGCCGAAGAGCCTTGCCACTGCATAGGGATGGAGAAGGAGCAACTGTCTGAGAATCTGCAGCAGCAAAATGGTTCCTTCAGAAAACTGCTGCAGAAAAGGCTGTGTTGAGGATCACTCCCACCCCCACAAACCTCTTGGGGCTGCACACAGCACTGACCATCCCAGGGAACACAGTGAGAGGCTGGAGAATGACAGTACAAACGATACATTTACATTTCCTGACAATGACAACCCTGATTTTCCTCCTCTGTGCCCTCTACTGCTGGTCTCTGACCCACAACCCCCTGTTCCTCTAGCTCTTCCATGCCCCTCACACCTGCCTCTTCTGCTCCACAGTTCCTCTACAGCTCTGCCAAACATTTACCATTCTATCTATATTTTTCCTACCATCCTGTTGCTCCTGACAGGCCTAAAGATGCTTTATCTGAATTATTCTTGGGTCATTGGCAAACTGCAGAAAGCTTTTGTGAATAGGTTAGACCTGCCAAGCTCGCTCATTAGCAACACCAGTATACAAGGCTCTAGATGTCTGGAGGTAAAAAAGATGATCTCTATTTCCCCCATGCTCCATACACCTTTACAATATCCATCAATCCAGTCCCTGTATGATCTGTTCCTCAACAGCCAATGCTAATATAACTCCCATTAACACCACATTCCCCCCAAACACCTGCAATTGCAACCTCACATGCTCAGCATTTTCCATAACCCCAAAAGATTGCATCTGCTATTTTATTATCTCCTTTTGTTACTACATTCCCATGTATACATTCCCCTACAGCCACATCACTGTATCACACATACCAAAATCTCATTCTTTTATACCTTTGCCTTATTGTTCTCACTGACTGCCATCCTGAACATTGCCTCTCTGACATCTATATTCCTGTCCCACATATATCCTTCTCTTTGTTCAAGCCCTTCTCCCTTTGTGTTTGCAGATGCAATTTGATGGAAGGATTTGTGCAGAGGGTGGGGGAGGGAAGAAGGAAGGTGGGGAGGGACAAGAGGGATTTGGCTATAAAAAGACCATGTAATTAATCTCTAGTAACTGGTACCCAGTCTGGACCACTCATCTCAGTAATTAAAAGTAGTAATTCCTCCATTCCTAGATAACCTTTCTCGTCTGATCTGTGAAAAAGAGGCAGGGAGAAAGCATTCATTTACACAGCCAGCACAGACACGCCCTGGGCAACACAAAGGACTCCAGCCTGCACGGAACCCAGTGTATCTCTTAGCAGAAGAGCAGGGTTTTACCTGCCACACTATTTTATCCTAACACCTTTTGAGCAATTGATTTACCAGTATTTAAAAAAAAAAAAAGAAAAAAAAAGGAAAAAAAAGCTACAAGCCACACTGACAGCAGCCTTTCCTCTGTGTCCTTTGTTTCTGGCTTTTCATGGAAGCGCTGTCTGTCAAAACAGCTTTTGAGCTGCACAGCAGCATCACTGCCAGGGATGCACAGAGAACATTGTAGCTCGTGGGACCAAAACAATCCATGTGGGCTCAGCTGTCATGGAAGACACAACGGAGAGCTGTGCGACTGCATTGTCGGGGTGAAGCACAGCTTGCCTCTGCACAACCAGCTCCAGACATGACAACCGCTATTTCATAGCTACAATGGACAAACATGCATTCTGCGCAGCAATACCAGCCTCCTCACTCTCTTCCATCAATTATAATCACAGCAGCTCCAAAGCAATGCAACCTCTGAAGAGACAAAGCAATCCTAAAATCTTTAAGCTTCATTGAGTAGCTGGCAATCTCTACAAAAACAAACCAGCCACTTTGCAGGACAATGAATGGCCTGAAAACCATCAGTACAACTAACGCCCACCCCGATCATTTCTCCATCTCACCTTTCCACAGATCCTCTGTTCCCTGTCTCCTCTCACTGAACACGCTCTGCTCCGGCACTGCTGAGCACTCAGATTCCAGCGGGCTCCATGCTCTCTCATCAGGATGCTATGGGAAACACAGTATCAATTTTTTTTTTTTTTTTTCACAGCTGCATCCCTGGCAATGCAGAGGGTCTGTGCAATCACATCTCCAATGCTCCTGCTGCTGTTGTGACGTTGCTGCGTGTGAAGGAGCAAGCATGCCCACAGCATCGCTGCTCTGGCTTGCAATCAGTCCCTGTGGGACCTCAGACAAGGCAGGGGATGGGAGGGAGCAGAGAAGGAGAGGAGGGGAGAGAACAAGTCGAGCTGGAAGATGGAGGATTGATTCTTACAGGAACTGGGAAATCAGGAAGGTAGCATGAGGAGAAATATAAAGACTAAAGCCTATGCCATAAAATAGAGCTGCAGCACCTTATTCTGTGATGAGCTTTGGTTTCAGGTGCTGCGTGGCTGCAAGCTGTCTGATCTCTTCTCCTAACTTTGCAAAGGAAAGCAAAAGTAACTGGAGTGCTATGTTCCTACGGTTGATAATGGCAGCCAGAGCCCTTGGAGATAAAATGCTAGTCTGCAAAGCAACGCACAGGAGGAGGAGGATGGGAGGCCTTATTACTAAGAGATCAGGAAGACTACAAGAAGCTTCCTGAAGCTTCTTTTACATTTCTGTAGTGCCTTATCCTAAAGAACTTCACCAACAGAATCTACACAGCATCCCTGAAACGCAGCCACCCCCGGAGTGAGATGCAACCATAGAATCATAGAATCATAGAATAGTTTGGGTTGGAAGGGACCTTTAAAGGTCATCTAGTCCAACCCCCCTGCCATGGGCAGGGACATCTTCAACTAGATCAGGTTGCTCAGAGCCCCATCCAACCTGACCTTGAATGTTTCCAGGGATGGGGCATCTACCACCTCTCTGGGCAACCTGTTCCAGTGTTTCACCACCCTCATTGTAAAAAATTTCTTCCTTACGTCCAATCTAAATCTACCCTCTTTCAGTTTAAAACCATTCCCCCTTGTCCTGTCACAACAGGCCCTGCTAAAAAGTCTGTCCCCATCTTTCTTATAAGCCCCCTTTAAGTACTGATAGGCTGCAATAAGGTCTCCCCGAAGCCTTCTCTTCTCCAGGCTAAACAACCCCAACTCTCTCAGCCTCTCTTCATAGGAGAGGCGTTCCATCCCCCTGATCATTTTTGTGGCCCTCCTCTGGTCCTGCTCCAACAGGTCCATGTCTTTCTTGTGCTGAGGGCTCCAGAGCTGGACGCAGTACTCCAGGTGGGGTCTCACCAGAGCAGAGCAGAGGGGCAGAATCCCCTCCCTCGACCTGCTGGACACGCTTCTTTTGATGCAGCCCAGGATACGGTTGGCCTTCTGGGCTGCAAGCACACGTTGCCGACTCATGTCCAGCTTTTCATCCACCAGCACCCCCAAGTCCTTCTCAGCAGGGCTGCTCTCAATCCCTTCATCCCCCAGCCTGTATTGATACCGGGGGTTGCCCCGACCCAGGGGCAGGACCCTGCACTTGGCCTTGTTGAACCTCTTGAGGTTCACACGGGCCCACTTCTCGAGCTTGTCCAGGTCCCTCTGGATGGTATCCCGTCCCTCAGGCGTGTCGACCGCACCACTCAGCTTGGTGTCGCCTGCAAATTTGCTGAGAGTGCACTCGATCCCACTATGTCATTGATGAAGATATTAAACAGTACTGGTCCCAATACGGACCCCTGCGGGACACCACTCGTCACCGATCTCCATCTGGACATGGAGCCACTGACAACTACCCTCTGGATGTGACCATCCAGCCAATTCCTCACACACCGGATGGTCCACCCATCAAATCCATACCTCTCCAGTTTAGAGAGAAGGATGTTGTAGGGGACCGTGTCAAAGGCCTTACAGAGGTCCAGAGAGATGACATTGGTATCCCTTCCCATGTCCACTGATGTAGTCACTCCATCATAGAAGGCCACTAGGTTGGTCAGGCAGGACTTGCCCTTGGTGAAGCCATGCTGGCTGTCTCGAATCACCTCCCTGTCCTCCATGTGCCTTAGCGTAGCTTCCAGGAGGATCTGTTCCATGATCTTCCCAGGCACAGAGGTGAGACTGACTGGCCTGTAGTTCCCCGGGTCTTCCTTTTTCCCCTTTTTAAAAATGGGGGTTATGTTTCCCCTTTTCCAGTCAGCGGGAACTTCACCGGACTGCCACGACTTCTCAAATACGATGGATAGTGGCTTAGCAACTTCATCCGCCAGTTCCCTCAGGACCCGTGGATGGATCTCATTGGGTCCCATGGACTTGTGCACCTTCAGGTTCCTTAGATGGTCTCGAACCTGATCTTCTCCTACAGTGGGCGGCTCTTCATTCTCCCAGTCCCTGCCTTTGCCTTCTGTGGCTTGGGCGGTGAGGCTCGAGCACTTGCTGGTGAAGACCGAGGCAAAAAAAGTCATTGAGTACCTCCGCCTTCTCCATATCCCGGGTAACCAGGTCTCCCGTTTCATTCCAGAGAGGGCCCACATTTTCCCTAGTCTTCCTTTTATCCCCGACGTACCTATAGAAGCTTTTCTTGTCGCCCTTGACGTCCCTGGCCAGATTTAATTCTATCAGGGCTTTAGCTTTCCTAACCTGATCCCTGGCCGCTCGGACAATTGCTCTGTATTCCTCCCAGGCTACCTGTCCTTGCTTCCACCCTCTGTAGGCTTCCTCTTTGTGTTTGAGTGTGTCCAGGAGCTCCTTGTTCATCCATGCAGGCCTCCTGGCGTTTTTGCCTGACTTCTTCTTTGTTGGGATGCATCGCTCCTGAGCTTGGAGGAGGTGATCCTTGAATATTAACCAGCTTTCTTGGGCCCCTCTTCCCTCCAGGGCTTTTTCCCATGGCACTCTACCAAGCAGATCCCTGAAGAGGCCAAAGTCTGCTCTCCTGAAGTCCAGGGTAGTGAGCTTGCTGTGCGCCCTCCTCAGTGCCCTAAGGATCTTGAACTCCACCATTTCATGGTCACTGCAGTCAAGGCTGCCCTTGAGCTTCACATTCCCCACCAGCCCCTCCTTGTTGGTGAGAACAAGGTCCAGTATAGCACCTCTCCTCGTTGGCTCCTCTACCACTTGGAGAAGGAAGTTATCATCGACGCATTCCAGGAACCTCCTGGATTGCTTATGCCCTGCCGTGTTGTCCCTCCAAGAGATATCAGGGTGGTTGGAGTCTCCCATGAGGACCAGGGCTTGTGAATGTGAGGCTGCTCCTATCTGTCTATAGAGGGCCTCATCCGCTCAGTCTTCCTGGTCGGGTGGCCTGTAGCAGACCCCCACCGTAATGTCACCTGTCCCTGCCCTCCCTTTAATCCTGACCCATAAGCTCTCAGTTGGCTCCTCATCCATCCCCAGGCAGGGGATGGATGAGGACCACCAGCACTTCCCCCAGTGCTGAACACACCTAGCAGGGATAGGATGTCTGAAGTCCATGCTGTCACAGGGAATCTCAAATCAAGATCCCAGCAACTATTAACTTGTGATTAACTAAGCTAACTTATTAGCTTGTGATTAAAGTGCTGCCTGTAACCTGGGCATCTCTGCAAAGCAATCCACGGCAGATCTTCCTTCCTGAAACAAGGGATCACCACCTGCAAAAGTCCAGGCTCTCTTGCTATCCTGGGGCCACGTGAAAGGATTTTTCCATCACCCCCTTTTCACCAGATGCAGCTGCAACCTGCTCCATAGGCAAGTCAGTGCAGTTCCTGACAGGGCACAGGTAGCTTTGCCAAGGGACATGTGTAGCTACTTTTGTTTTTCTGTCACAGTCTGGGCATGACCACACACCCCAGAAACTCAGCTGTGCTCCAGGCTGTGCCAGGGGAGATGTTCCTAGTGCTAGAACAGCTCCCTTGAGACAACCATCCTGGAGGGACCATTTACATTATTGCACTTTGCCATCTAACCCCGCTCAGAGGGCTGAGGTGCCATCACGGCTCCTACAGCCACCGCCCTGCTCTGAGCTAAGCAGAGCTTGGAAAACAGAATGTCCACATTGGAAAAAGGTCTACACTGGCAATCCCTACAAGCCTGAACCAAACCCCATCTCCTAAACCGAGGCTCCGTGGGGAGCGGGCAAGTCAGAGAACATGTAGAAATGTCACACAGACACACAGTTCAAAGAAATGAAGAACTGTCACATGCCTGAGTACTTTTTGCTCTATGCCATGATACACTCAAAGCAGCAACCAAATAAAACAAATACAACAGCCTGGACAATACAACACTTTGCAGAAGCTTCTGCCTCTGGAGAGGCCAACATAAAAAGTTGTGACAGAAACATGTTAGACTCATTACTGGAAGTGGCTGCCAGTTGTCTCGGATCCCAGACCACTAGAAAACTTTAAAATATCTCTTTGGGTAATGTTCAAATCAGATTTCTGACTGAAAACCCAGTGACTGGTGGGTAGCTCCCACCAAGAGCTACGAAGGGCTCCAGAGGCAGGAGTCCAGGACTCCCCCCAGCACAGAGAGACCCTTACAGCGAGAAAAGAGAAAGGGCCTTGGGCTGGCTGTGGGCTGTGCAGCCCATTCACAACATACTGGAGCCAGCATCGCAGATGCATCTCTGCTACTCACCTCCGAAACACTGGAAACGATCCATCAGCCCATCCCAAAGCTCAAGCTCTGCAGGTCCTTCCCGAGAGGCCGATGCACATGCCCCATCTGTGGTATTTCATGCTCCTCAGCCCACTGCTTGCCTTTCCTTGGATGCTTGGGACCCACGCCACAACCTTGTCCCATTCAAGCAGCAGGGACAAGCCCCAGGGACGACGCAGGAGCAAGGGATGTACCTCCACGCCTGGCCATTACAGCAAGCAGAAAGCTAGTCCTGGCGGGCTCTGTTCCACCCGAGCTGCAGTAAATGAGACTATTAGCAGTCGCAACAACGTACTCCCATTAGAGTGCAGCCCCCAGACCCCCATACGGCCAGTCCCATTGTATTGTCAGAGTTAATTAAGGCAGGCTCAAGCAGATGTCTCCAGCCCATTCAGCTGGGACAGTCCAGGAGCAGCAGTGAGGAAGGAGACAGCCTCAGCTGCGGAGCTCTGTGCAAAACAAGGAGTGTTTGTTACCCAGGAGACTCATTCCCACAGCAGAGAGGAGAATGGAAACTATTTCGGTGCCCTCCCCAGTCCTCCACAAGCATTGCCAATGCTGACGCCAGGAGGTATAAATGCTGTCAGGCTGAGTGCTTGCCTGCATCCCTGTCCCTGCCACAGGACACTGGCATTAACCAATTCACTGACAGCAATACCTCCCTTGTGTAGCAGACATGCACACCAGAGCAGATGGAGGGGGCCGTTTTGTTCAAAAACAGAGCAATGCAGCAGACAAGGGGCTCCCTCAGAAACACTCCTATTTACATATCTGTTCCCAACATAAACATTTGTATCTTCCTCCCCAAAACAGTTATTCAGCACCTTCCCTCCACCCCAAGCTCACGTGGCCTTGCACCTCTGCAGCAAGCACTCCTTTGCTGCATCTCCCTCCCAGGATCTGCCCCTCTCAGCAACAGTGGTAAAAACTGATGGGCTGTCCCAAAGCTTCGTAGGTAGTAAGAGATTACAGGCGCTAATGAGGAAGAAGAAAGCTCTTTCTTGGGGACTGTCTTCTAGGAGATGACTTCTCTTTGATCACAGAGATGAGTCAGTGTCAGAAGGGGAGCGTGGCTGACTCCACAGTCTCATGCAAGGAGGGGAGCAGGGGTACTGCAGGCTGGTGACGGCGCTCCTTAGAGAAGCAAGGCGAGGGAGATGCAGGTGCCAGAACATGCCTGCCCCTACAGTAACAGGGGTCCCCCTCCTGCTTCCCACACATCCCAGCATTGCGGGGTGCAGCTTGGCAAGAGAAAACTGCTTATCAAGCAATGTTAGTCTCATTACTCACAGGCATCCCAGGTGTAGGGCAGTGTTTTTGCCATCTCGCCTCCTTCCTCCTTGCTCCAAGGGTGTGAGAACTCAATGCACAACACGTTCTCCCACCCATGAATTCCAGTAAGGAGGAGCATCCCATTCCCAGCGCTGGGCTGCATCAGAGCTCACCACTTCGAGGGAGCCCCATGTGCTGCACTCACGCTGGACATGAGCTGTGTGCATACCTGGAGCGCTTGCTGACAACAACCAGGACATGAATAGATCATCTAGGTGGAAAAAAGCCCAACACACTTCTGCCTTGGCCTTGGTCACCTTCCTTCACCTGCCTACACGTACCGTGCAGGAATTGGCCACTAAGGTCAGCACACCCCCACATACAAGAAGGAAGAAACCTTTCCACTTTTACTGCAATTGTACAGCAAAATCACCCACCAGCAGCCCAAGCCTCCTACCTATTTGCTGCAAATCTGCTCTGGTGATCCGTGAACTGGAAACAGCTCAGCCCCAAATCCCAGCCGGCTGCCTGGGCTGTAGCTCTGACACCAAGCACTGGGCAGGAACAGGTCTTTAATCACACCTCACCGTCAGGCGTGGTGCACAATTTGCCCACTCTTGTGACAGCCTGACAGCCTCAGGGCTGCCGCCTCTCCACCGCAGCTCACAGCTATAACCCAGCATGGGGAGCTGCCTGCCGCCTCCTCCTAAAGGATGGATATTTTGATCTAGTCCTCATTAACTTCAGTGTGTCCATGCCTCTCAAGAAAATAGAAAGTGGTATGAGCAACAGCAAGCTCATCGCCACAGTGGACAATCTGTGCCTTGCTATCTGTGGGTAAAACAGCAAGAACATGCCTAGGCTATAGCAATGGCCACAGGAGGGAGAGACATCATCACTCTTTCCCACATGCTGGACCACTCAGGAGCAAGGCGGGAGCAGCTCAGTGCCTTTCCACCTCGCTCACTGTCCTGGTTCCAGCTGGGACAGGGTTAACTTTCTTCCCAGTAGCTTGGGGGGTGTGCTGTGTTTTGGGTTCGGTGTGAAAGGAGCGTTGATGGCCCATTGATGCTTTGGCTGTTGCTGGGTGATGCTTGCACCGGGAGGGGGGAGCACAGCCGGGGTGGTGGACCCAGCTGGCCAATGGGGTATTCTATACCATGTGACATCATGCTCAGTATAAAAACCAGGTGTGTGGGGGGGCTCGCCCCCCCGTTCGTGACACGCGGTCGGCGGTCGGTGAGCGGTTGTGTTGTGCATTGCCTGCTTTGTGTATTCTGTTATTGTTGTTGTTCTCATTGTTATTATTACTGTTCTACTTTTAGTTTTATTTCAATTATTAAACTGTTTTTATCTCAACCTGGGAGCTTTCCTACTTGTGCCCTCCCGATTCACCCCCATCCCACCGGGGGGGGTGTGATCGAGCGGCTGCGTGGCGTTTATTTTTGCTGGCTGGGGTTAAACCACGACAGTCCTTTTTGGCGCCCAACGTGGGGCACGAAGGGTTGAGATAACGACAGATTATTTAGAGCATATTAAGCAATTTATATCTGGTAACATATTAATTTGTTCTGCACCATGCTCTTGTTTTTACTGTACCTGTTAAAAATTGGAGTTGGGTTTTGTAGTCTGTTGTGCTCTGCCGTGATTAACGATGTTTTGCCTGGGAGATTTGTTACTAAAACGCTGGCATTGGGGGTGATTTGGTATTTGGGATTCGTAATGAAGCCGTTTCTGCATTTCGGGTACCACCTCATGGAGACCATTAGCAATTATACCTCTTCCTCCGAGAGATTTTTTATGGAGGAAATAGAGAATGGCACCCTCACTACCTTCATCTCCTTTGTTAAAATAACTTGCCAGTACCTTGAACATCCCTGGGTAGTTAAGATACATCTATTGGTACTCCTTGGGAATATTGTTGTGGTTTTATCCAAGGTTAGTAAGCAATTTAAGAATGTCATCCAGAGATCTGCCCCAAGGCTGGACAGTTATGAGTGGCAGGGCGAGTGGGATAGCATGGGCAAATGCCTAGGGCGATGGGCACCCCCAGTGTTCTGGAACTTTACCCCTGAACAAGTGCAGAACCCTGAAAAATTAGTAGAATATTTGGAAGAAGTATGCTGTCACCCTGGCCATTCTAGGGAGACACAAATCGCTACAATGTGCTGGGGCCTGGCCCACGCCTACCGAGCCCTGTTTAACACCACTGAGAACCCCCAAGGGGAAGGAAACTGCAGCTGATGACAAAGCAACAGGCCCTGTGGCTACTCCACCCCTCACGGCAAGCACAGTGGCTACCCCACCCCCCAGGGCAGGCACGGCAGCTACTCCGCCCCCTGCGACAGAGAACCAACCCATGCCGGTATCAGTCGCCCCTATACAAAAAAGAAAATGCACAAGAAAATCAGCTCATCTAGTAAGGGATGAAGATGAACCAGGGCCATCACGAGAACAGGAGGAGGAGGAGGCAGAACCCGTAAATGAGATGGTGACCACGCAATCCCTATCTCTGGCTGAGCTGCAAGATATGCGAAAAGACTTCAGCCGTCATCCAGGCGAGCACATTGTCACCTGGCTGCTCCGATGCTGGGATAACGGGGCCAGTAGCCTGGAATTAGAGGGTAGGGAAGCCAAGCAGCTGGGATCCCTTTCTAGGGAAGGGGGCATTGACAAAGCAGTTGGACAAGGGGCACAAGTCCTCAGCCTCTGGAGGCGACTCCTGTCAGGCGTGAAGGAAAGGTATCCCTTCAAGGAAGATGTTATATGTCACCCAGGCAAATGGACCACCATGGAGAGAGGTATCCAGTACCTGAGAGAATTAGCCGTGCTGGAAGTGATTTATGATGACCTGAACAACGAGCAGTTATCCAAAGACCCAGATGAAGTCAAATGCACCCGACCCATGTGGCGGAAGTTTGTACGGAGCGCACCAGCATCACATGCAAACTCATTGGCAATAATGACCTGGAGAGATGGAGAGGAACAAACAGTGGATGAACTGGCTGGCCAACTCCAGCAATATGAAGAAAGTCTCTCTTCCACCCTACGGGCCTGTGTCTCTGCTGTGGAGAAACTGTCTCAGGAGGTCCAGCAACTCAAAGAGGATATGTCCTGCTCCCCACCTGCACGGGCCAATGTCTCAGCCATTAGGAGCAAGCGTCCCTCTGCTCAAGAGAGGAGACATCGTGGGTACACACCCCGGGGCACCCTGTGGTTTTACCTGCGTGACCACGGAGAGGACATGAGGAAGTGGGATGGAAAACCTACCTCAGTCCTACAGGCACGGGTACATGAGTTGCAAGGGAAAACAACCACAAAAGGGGGTTCTTCCAGGAAAACCGCTGCTCCAGTCTCCAGTGAGTTCCCCAGACAGAGTAGAAGGGCTGATTCCACTTCCGACCTTAATAAAGGGACTTCTGACTCATACTTACAAGAAGTGGATAGCGAATATGATGACCAGGACTAGAGGGGCCCTGCCTCCAGCCAGGTGGAGGAAAGGGACAACCGGGTTTACTGGACTGTGTGGATTCGATGGCCTGGCACATCAGATCCACAGGAATATAAGGCTCTCGTAGACACCGGTGCACAGTGTACCCTGATGCCATCAGGCTATAAAGGGGCGGAACCCATTTGTATTTCTGGAGTGACAGGGGGATCCCAAGAGTTAACTGTGTTGGAGGCCGAAGTGAGCCTAACTGGGAAGGAGTGGCAGAAGCACCCCATTGTGACTGGCCCAGAGGCTCCGTGCATCCTTGGCATAGACTACCTCAGGAGAGGGTATTTTAAGGACCCAAAAGGGTACCGGTGGGCTTTTGGTATAGCTGCCCTGGAGACGGAGGAAATTAAACAGCTGTCCACCTTGCCCGGTCTCTCGGAGGATCCTTCTGTTGTGGGGTTGTTGAAGGTCCAAGAACAACAGGTGCCGATCGCTACCACAACAGTGCACTGGCGGCAATACCGCACCAACCGATACTCCCTGATCCCCATCCATGAGCTGATTCGTCGACTGGAGAGCCAAGGATTGATCAGTAAGACTCGCTCACTCTTGAACAGTCCCATATGGCCAGTGCGAAAGTCCAATGGAGAGTGGAGACTAACAGTAGACTACCGTGGCCTGAACGAAGTCACGCCGCCACTGAGTGCTGCCGTGCCGGACATGCTGGAACTTCAATACGAACTGGAGTCGAAGGCAGCCAAGTGGTACGCCACAATGGATATCGCTAATGCGTTCTTCTCCATCCCTTTGGCAGCAGAGTGCAGGCCACAGTTTGCTTTCACTTGGAGGGGCGTCCAGTACACCTGGAACCGCCTGCCCCAGGGATGGAAACACAGCCCTACCATTTGCCATGGACTGATCCACACCGCACTGGAACAGGGTGAGGCTCCAGAACACCTGCAATACATTGATGACATCATCGTGTGGGACAACACAGCAGAAGAAGTTTTTGAGAAAGGGGAGAGAATAGTCCAAATCCTTCTGAAGGCCAGCTTTGCAATAAAACGAAGTAAGGTCAAGGGACCTGCACAGGAGATCCAGTTTTTAGGAATAAAATGGCAAGATGGACGTCGTCAGATCCCAACGGATGTGATCAATAAAATAACAGCCATGTCTCCACCAACTAACAAAAAGGAAACGCAAGCTTTCTTAGGCGTTGTGGGCTTTTGGAGAATGCATATTCCAGATTACAGTCAGATCGTAAGCCATCTCTATCAGGTGACCAGGAAGAAGAACGACTTCAAATGGGGCCCTGAGCAACGACAAGCATTTGAACAAATTAAACAGGAGATAGTTCAGGCAGTAGCCCTTGGGCCAGTCCGGGCAGGACAAGATGTGAAGAATGTGCTCTACACCGCAGCCGGGGAGAATGGCCCTACCTGGAGCCTCTGGCAGAAAGCACCAGGGGAGACTCGAGGTCGACCCTTAGGGTTCTGGAGTCGGGGATACAGAGGATCCGAGGCCCGCTACACTCCAACTGAGAAGGAGATATTGGCAGCATATGAAGGGGTTCAAGCTGCTTTGGAAGTGGTTGGTACTGAAGCACAGCTCCTCCTGGCACCCCGACTGCCGGTGCTGGGCTGGATGTTCAAAGGGAGGATCCCCTCTACACATCATGCAACCGATGCTACGTGGAGTAAGTGGGTCGCACTGATCACACAACGGGCCCAAACAGGAAACCCCAGTCGCCCAGGAATCTTGGAGGTGATCACGAACTGGCCAGAAGGCAAAGATTTTGGAATATCCCCAGAGGAGGAGGTGACGCGTGCTAAAGAGGCCCCACCATATAACAAACTACCAGAAAACGAGAAGCAGTATGCCCTGTTCACGGATGGGTCCTGTCGCCTTGTGGGAAAACATCGGAGGTGGAAGGCTGCTGTATGGAGTCCTATACGCCAAGTTGCAGAAACTGCTGAAGGAGAAGGTGAATCGAGTCAGTTTGCAGAGGTGAAAGCCATCCAGCTGGCCTTGGACATTGCTGAACGAGAAAAATGGCCAGTACTTTATCTCTATACTGACTCATGGATGGTGGCAAATGCCCTGTGGGGGTGGTTGCAGCAGTGGAAGCAGAACAACTGGCAGCGCAGAGGTAAACCCATCTGGGCTGCCGCATTGGGGCAAGATATTGCTGCCCGGGTAGAGAACCTGACTGTAAAAGTACATCACGTAGATGCTCACGTACCCAAGAGTCCGGCCAGTGAAGAGCACCAAAACAAACAGCAGGTGGATCAGGCTGCCAAGATCGAAGTAGCTCAGGTAGATCTGGACTGGCAACATAAAGGTGAATTATTTATAGCTCGGTGGGCCCATGACACTTCAGGCCACCAAGGGAGAGATGCAACATACAGATGGGCTCGTGATCGAGGGGTGGACTTAACCATGGACACTATTGCACAAGTTATCCACGAATGTGAAACATGCGCTGCAATCAAACAAGCGAAGCAAGTAAAGCCTCTTTGGTATGGAGGATGATGGTTGAAGTATAAATATGGGGAGGCCTGGCAGATTGATTATATCACACTCCCACAAACCCGCCAAGGCAAGCGCTATGTGCTCAGCATGGTGGAAGCAACCACCGGATGGCTGGAAACATATCCTGTGCCCCATGCCACTGCCCGGAACACCATCCTGGGCCTTGAAAAACAAGTCCTATGGCGACATGGCACCCCAGAAAGAATTGAGTCAGACAACGGGACTCACTTCCGAAACACCCTCATAGACACCTGGGCCAAAGAGCATGGCATTGAGTGGGTCTATCACATCCCCTACCATGCACCAGCCTCCGGGAAAATCGAACGATACAACGGGCTGTTAAAGACAACACTGAGGGCAATGGGCGGTGGGACATTCAAACATTGGGACACACATTTAGCAAAGGCCACCTGGTTAGTCAACACTAGGGGATCTGTCACTCGAGCTGGCCCTGCCCAATCCAAACCCTTACGTACTGTAGAGGGGGATAAAGTCCCTGTCGTGCATATGAGAAATATGCTGGGGAAGACGGTCTGGGTTGCTCCTGCCTCTGGCAAGGGAAAACCCATCCATGGGATTGCTTTTGCTCAGGGACCTGGGTGCACTTGGTGGGTGATGAGAAAAGATGGGGAAGTCCGGTTTGTACCTCAAGGGGATTTGATTTTGGGTGAAAATAGCCAATGAACTGAATTGTATGATGTTAGTTACTATATAATACTATATGTCATCACTTCTATGGTTACCATATGCCATATTAACAGTATTACAGTAAGAATCACCCAGATTAATGTAGGATGAACTCCGATGAAACTGAGCAAGGTGCAACAATGATAGAACCGGACGAGCGCCCAGAACTGGCCTCCGCATGCAACAGTCCCACACCACACACCATCTCTCCTGCCCTGAAAGACTGTTATGACAGGTGGAACCCGAAGTCATGGACTAAATGAACTCAACGGATGTTTTAGAGGGATGGCCCATGGACTAAGGGAATGATATCTCTGTGTGTGTATATATCAAAAGGCCGGGAAAAGTAGCGGTGACTAATTGGAATGTATGGGAAAATATGAGACCTGGGCATGATGTAGATGGTATAGAATAAGGGGTGGATATTGTCCTGGTTCCAGCTGGGACAGGGTTAACTTTCTTCCCAGTAGCTGGGGGGTGTGCTGTGTTTTGGGTTCGGTGTGAAAGGAGCGTTGATGGCCCATTGATGCTTTGGCTGTTGCTGGGTGATGCTTGCACCGGGAGGGGGGAGCACAGCCGGGGTGGTGGACCCAGCTGGCCAATGGGGTATTCTATACCATGTGACATCATGCTCAGTATAAAAACCAGGTGTGTGGGGGGGCTCGCCCCCCGTTCGTGACACGCGGTCGGCGGTCGGTGAGCGGTTGTGTTGTGCATTGCCTGCTTTGTGTATTCTGTTATTGTTGTTGTTCTCATTGTTATTATTACTGTTCTACTTAGTTTTATTTCAATTATTAAACTGTTTTTATCTCAACCCGGGAGCTTTCCTACTTGTGCCCTCCCGATTCTCTCCCCCATCCCACCGGGAGGGGGGTGATCGAGCAGCTGCGTGGTGTTTATTTTTGCTGGCTGGGGTTAAACCTCGACACTCACTGATTGCTTGTGGCAGAAATCTGAATCCCCAAGACATGGCAACCCCATCCATCACCATTGAGGCTGTTTCAGGAATGCCAGAGAGGGATGTTGGTCAGAGCTGAACTAATAGTGTGGTCCTGCTCAACTGGAGCAAGGGGGACCAGAGCACAGAGGCCATCAGGAAAGCAGGAGGTGCTGAAAACTTTATAAAAGTCCTCAGAAAGGAAAAGGCCGGGGGGGAAATCATTCCCCATCCCTGCAAGCCCTGCCCCTCAAGGTCAAACAACATCTCTCTCTAAAACACACATAGATCAATACAGGCTGATCATTACCAATATGCACTTGACAACTTTTCTATTCAGTGTAAGGTGGGAACAAATATGGGAGTTTTTGAATGAGGGGTCAAAAATCCAAGCAGATTGAGAAAAGCACACGTTAGCGTAGTGGCAATGCCTGCCCTCAGTCCTCACATTTCCCCAGGGGGTCACTAACCGATCCCCACTGAGCCTGCCTTCCGAGAGGATCTGAGGACAGAGGCATAGGAGTCTGTGGGGTTATGCCGGTCACAGACACGTTCACAACAGCAGGATTCACCAGCCCCCCATGATGATCCTTCAGCAGTGAGCCCTGCCCACTGCCCAGAACAGCAGTACTGATTTCTTCAGGGCTAGCAACCCAAGGCAGTAGTCATACCTCCAGAATAAGAAAATTACTTGAAAAGAGAAAGTTGTTGCTGGTTTGTTTTTGTTTTTGTTTTTGTTTTTTAAAAAACAGACATTTCTTGTTGCTTGCTAACCTTTTTCTAACAGAGTTAATTCCCCAAATTCATTCCTCTGATGTTTAAGAACATTCTCTAAATTTCCAGCTTATCTTTATCCATGCACAGCTCACCCCTATTCACTCATGTTCCAAAAATGAGCTTTAACGTCAACGTTTATCCAGTCTGTGTTTAAAGTTATATCATCTGAGTTCTTTAATCACTTCACATTAGGTAGGCTCTCCATTTCTTTGATCATACCAGTATCCTTTCTCTGGACCTGACGCAGTTTGCATACAGCCTTCAGAGAGTGACTGGAAATATACACAATCTTCCAAGCAAGATCTTACCATGCCTTAATACACTAGAATTTCCCCATCTCTGCTACAAATATTTTGTCCAACATGCCACATTGGATGACATTTATCTTTTTCATGGCTGCATCATACTAGCTGCTCACAGTTATCCTGCATGTCACTGATAGACCCTGGGTTTTCCCCCATCTCTCTCACTTTCCCCAATGAGCTCCCAGCTGGAGCTGAACTTTTTGCTTATTTCTCATGCACAAAACCATGCAATTTTGAACTATCCAATTCCCATTTGTATTATTCCTTAAGGACATCCAAGCTCTTCCTGCTGAATAACATCATTAGCAAAATCTTACTTTTTAATGCTCAGAGCATTATTTGACATATTGAATAGCTTCCATTTCAAGGCTACTCTCTACTAACAACTTCCCTTCAGACCAGTAGTTCCTCTTTCAACATTCCTGTTATCTTTCTCTAGTCTGTTTGCTGTTCCTTACTTCTCAAAGGGTATTATGGATGGAAGAAGTCCACATGGGTTCAAGGGGAGGCAGGACAAGCACTTAAGAGATCCATTTCAGGTTACTAAACAGTTAAAATATAATAGACTTAGCAAATCCCCTGGAAAAAGAAATTATTAAGGTATGATATCTGCTTGCCCTGCTCCCACTCTTCCCTAGCTGACCATCTGCAACCACTTCTGGAAAAATAATACTGGGCAAGGTGGATCCTTCACCCCAATCACTATCTTGATTTCCATCTTCCTGTATTAAGGTTGAATCCTTCCTATTGCTAGCGGCTGATGCCTCACTGCCCAGGAACAGAGGTTTTACAAGCTCCATAAAAAGTCACAACTACCAGATAGGTCTAGTTCTGGCAAGGTTCCCCACAGGGCTGGGCTGAGTTTCACATACCTCTACAATACTGAGACATCTATGGGAAAACTAAACCCAGCCCACAACCAGCTGTCTGTCTCCAGTCCCTTCCAGCCCAGGATTCCAGTATGTTCGTACTGTTTTTCTAGGAAAGTGCTGCTATCAACATTTTACATGCAGGAGACTGGGGCAACAAGGAGATGTAAACCACTTGGAAGTCTGTGGGAAAGGGATAACCTATCCTAGAACTCCAGAGCCCATCTTTTAGCCTTAATACTTAGTACTCCCCAAGCAGGAGCACAAAGAAATAGCTGAACACATTTAGGCAGAGGGAAATCAGGACAGAAACAACAGAGCAGCTCCTGAATCATACCTAAGTCTCAGCTTCAATCTGATAAACAAAGCTCATAAAGCTGTACAGAAAACCTTAAATTAAAGCAAAGCCTGGATGTAACTGATGCAGCCTGAGATTTCAGAGCGTCTGAAGCAGGAGCTCAGCTGTAATAGCAATCCTGTTTCTTCAAGCACTCACTCAAACATTGATGATACACTGAGTGGGAATATAAACTCT
The DNA here is from genome assembly GCF_964195595.1 of Calonectris borealis. Classification (NCBI taxonomy): domain Eukaryota; kingdom Metazoa; phylum Chordata; class Aves; order Procellariiformes; family Procellariidae; genus Calonectris; species Calonectris borealis. The sequence continues at coordinate 36,746,196 of NC_134351.1, read as the reverse complement.
TTTACCAATCAAAGCCTTGGCAAAAGGAGCAGAAAGGGTATTATTACAAAAAAGATATGCCTTCTAATCTGGCAATCGCTCTGAGCAGCCCATGGCAACAATGGATATTAAGGTGTTACTGGCTTCACTCATATTAAAATTAGTTTTCAAAATGGGATCAATGCTTACTCTACAGCGCAATTTACCTAAACCATTAGTACATTTTCACCATAACTTAATAGTTCCCCTCTGCCATGAGGAAAGCCTTAAGTTGCCACATTACATACTATATTGAAGCTGGTGAATTTGGCAGACGCAGTTCTGCTGTATTCACTGGTTTGTATTCTGACCTCAAATAAAAATCACATATTTCCAACTAAGCAGCTGAAAAGCTGCAGGGCTGAGCTGAATCCGCAGCCCTGAAATGGTTCACTGTCTACACACTAAGTACAACCACAGATTGCTGTGTACACAGCAAGCACTGCTCAATGAAGGTGACTGCTTATGGTTCCCATGATGTATACCAAAGTAACATTCCCTTCCCACTCCAGGGGCATCTCCTGGCTGACTCAAAGTGAGGGTGACTGCACTGCAAACAAGTCTCAGCTCACAGAGACTGCAATGGAAGGGATGCAGCAGGAAAGGGGCAAGCAGAGAAGACGAAAAACATCACTGTTGGACACAAGAGAGGTCACATCCAAGAATGGAAAAAAGCCTCCTGCCCTCCTGATTCAGTACTGTCATAAATATTCCAGTTTTCCAAGGCAACAGCAAGTATGAAAGCTGCTCTGGATTTCACGCAGAAAACCCATGCTCACCTCCCTCTGCGCATGCCAAAGCACTTCTGTGCCATCACTACTCAGAGAAACAGCAAAAGTCAAGCAGTGAGATCTGTCAACTCACCACAAAGTGTTCCCAGCAGACCTCCCATTTCTCAAACACTCCCACCTTTGCAACAAAACCCAGGGAGCACATAACCACCAGCTGATTTATTAGAGACACGTGATATTAATTATGGTTGTTTATACTGCTTTTTTTCCTAAGTTTCTCCATTTACCACCCAAACTGGACATGTAGTGCTGCTCTGCAGTGTTATCTGCCCCAGCTGGCTATGTTTTAGTGGCAAATAAAGCAATCCCTAGATAGCTTGTGCTTCTGCAAAGCACTCTCTGATTTAAAGAGACTATTGAAGGTACACTCAAAAACCACCCACTAGCAGCAATCCTACAGCACAAGATTGGCAGGCATAGGACTCCAGTGCCACCCAAGAGACTGCCCGTGCTCCTGAGCACCCACATCCCAGTAGGCACGTAGAAAAGCTGCAAAGGGGAGAGGAAACAGGACAGTTAAGGGAGAATCATTGAAAATTTCTGCTAAAAAGCCTCCGTAATGCAGGCTTGTAACTAAATCCTGGAGACCCTATTCACCTCTTGTGCATTTAACCTGCTGGCTCTCAGATGGAGCAGTTGTCTTTTACTCCTCATCTGTACCATCTTTAGTACTGATACTGTTAGCTGAAGGGATAAGGTCTATACATAAACAGCAAATTGACATAAATTGTAATCATTACCATGACACCTCACACAGCACAGATTGCACATCCCCACCCATGATCATCATGCATGACCTGCTCATTCAGAAGGGATCTGTGGTTACCATAGATCACAGGCTGAACTTGAGTAATAGTGGCATTTTGCTTTGAAGCAGACAAACAGTATGGAGGACTGTATGAATAGGCACGTCATATGCAAGACATGGAGTAATCCTTCCTCTCTGCCCAACACTGGCACATGCCTCAGCCTCCTATATGGACAAATTGGTGAGAGTTCAAAGAGAGCAAGGAAAAACAGAAAGGAGTAAATTGCAAAGCAAGCTGGTTAGTTGTCTGTAGAAAACTAGGGGGTACATGAAAGCAGTTCTGAAATGTATAAAAGGCTGCTGCCAAGAGCAAGTGAATAAGTTGTTCTCCACATCCCTGACAACAGGAATAGGCTGCCTGAGGGGCAGCCAGGGAAGTTTAGGTTAGACATCAGGTATAACAGATAAAACTAGCCATTCATTATTCCACCAAAAAAGCACAGCAGTCAGGAGATAAGACTGGTTTTCTTAATATTTTGCATGATAAATAAGTAAAGCTCTTTCCTTTATTTAGAGGCATGCATTCCTGTTAGTTTTCACAGGCCCTTAGTGTCAGAAATTGGAAATAATTTCTTTTTCTGGGTTTGCCACTGAAGAAATGCCCGTCTTAGGATCTTGGCCAACCCAGTGTGCCATGGCATCAGGAGATACTGATAGAGGGAAGGGACTGGACTGCTAAGATGTGGGATGCAGCAGATAATGTCCCAATCACTGGGAGCTTCTAGAGAGAGATGAAATGAAGAAACACAAGGAATGGCATAGCCTGAGTCCACTATGCCTGGGTCAGGGAGATGTAATTATATGGCTTCTGGAGGTCTTATTCTTGTATGATTTCTGTTTGACTCAGAGGAGCAGGAAGCCTCTAATGCAGGATTAAAAACCTAGAGCAGTTTATTCTGTGAGGCAGTATACCTGGAGAAACAGAAACATGCTCCTGGAAAGACACAGCAAATCTACAGGTGAAGACTGAGAGTGGAAAAGCATCCCATGCCAGCTGATCCGGTAGCTAATCCACCTGACTGTTAAAAACATACTCAAGGGTTTTTTTTTCTAAGTGGAATATGCTTAATACCAGCTTTCAGCCAGTGGATTCATCCTTTCATCCACCACAGTGAAGAGATTTTTTTCTCATTAATTCAGTCTTGCTGAAGATGATCCTTGACCACAGCTGAGAACCCTCCTAACTTTCTCTTTGGTTATTATAACCTCTTCCCATCTAATACAGCAGGCTGCACTGGATCATCAGTCAGCTGTACTCGAGGTCTCCATGTCAGGTCAGCCCATGATTAAACAACTGTTTGGCTGTATGTGCTTATAGGTGTATGCTTAATCGGCACAAAGAGTCTAATCAGCAGCATCTAGCTGGCATGTGGCCAGTTGTGCAAGGTCTACCTCCTCTACAGACATGTTCAACCAACAGGCAGCAATACCATATGCAGACAGGCACACAGAGCCAGAAATGGGAAGTTCGTACCTGTCCACTGTGTGCAACAATTTTGCTCAGGTTGGAGAAAGACCCACAGCAAAGGAAATGCTATAGGGATAAAGGGAATCCGTGCATGGGAGGAAAACCTGCCATGTTCTTTAAAATAGAAAACAAAAGCTGGTAGAGGCAAAGCCCATGACCTGGCACCATCAACAAGGCAGGCCATGAAGGCAAAACAGGTCACAGGAGATGCCTGACAAACACGTCAAGCTTGGATTGTGTTGTACAGACTGAAACAGGGCTCAATCTCATGTGAAGCAGATGAAAGAGCTGGAGCACATTGCTCTACGGGGTTCCTTGTGGAGACATCTCAGCACTTCAAGAACTGCTGGAAACCGTGGTGTGGGGCTCTGGCACCTCACAGAAGACTATTGAGAAACATCCAGCAAAGAGGTGCTTAAAGATGACAAACAAGGTCATGTGTCCTCATGCATCCGAAACACATTCCAGTCAGGGGCACAAGAGCATACCAGGGTGGAAAGAGCCCTGAAAGAGCCCTCAGGAGCTCTGTAACGTATGATGATACACAGAGCCTTGGCTCAGGCCTAATGATAAACAGCAACGATGATGACTCAGAGACCTCCTTTGTTGGCTGGACATGGAAGAGGAGCAGGAGGAGCAGGAAGGAGCAGAGGAATAGAGGAGCAGGAAGCCCCTGATGAAGGACTGATTGCCCAGAGCATGTTTCTGGAAAAACAAAAACATGCTTTTCATCTCTGTGACATATTTCCATCTCCGGACAATTCTGAAGTCTGTGCTTTCAATACACACTTAAGAAAGCACTCCAGCCTGTGCACAAACCCAGCACGTGCCTTTCAACACAAAGCACAGAAAAGAGAAGCCCAGCTAAATGGCGAGATGGGGAGGAGGGCTAGCAAGGGCTGAGCATGCTAGATATGACAGTCAAAGCCAGAACACAAGTGTCTGCTCTGCTCTCACTCATTCTCAGTGCAACAGCTGGAGAAAACTCTTGGTCACAGTGTTCTAACAGGACCTGCTCTCCATCCCTGGGAACATCTGCCAGAATTAGTAATCCCATATCAGAGGAGGTGAAGCACGGAGCACCAAACAGCACTTGTGACCTTTTTAGCAATTTTTGCATGCCTGCTGCTTTCACAGCAACTTTATGTATCAGCTTAAAATAAATCCATCCTTCAGAAAGTAAAGTACTCGGAGATTGCAGAAGTATCTGTCCCTTCCTCTACAAAGCCAGAAACTAGCACAGATGTATCTGGGGATGCAAATGTGGAGGCAAAGGAGCTATAGAGGGGATTTAATGCTGTATTTCTGAACCCCAGCATCTGAAAGAGAAGTGTGGTCTCCCCTGTCCATGACACTGCTGCCTTCAACTCAGAGCAAATAGGTAAGCCCAAGCACTGTCCCCAAGCTTGCAGCCAGGAGACATCTCAGCTCTTTTCATCTTCTTCTGTGTGCAAGGCTCCAAGTATTAAGCCATGTAACAGCAATGGGGGCTGCACTCCCACAGGGGGTAACTTCTCCTACATCCCATATTAGACCAGGCAAGAGTGGAGCCACATCATCTATCTGCAAGAGGGAGCATCTCTGTCTTCAGATGGGGCTGCTTTGAGCATGAGCCCTCCAAGAAGCATTTCTGTGAGCTCTGGGCTCCAAACACTGAACACAAGGACTCAGTGGGGTCTGCTGCTCTGGCTCACACAGCTGGAAAACAGGAGAGAGGCTAATGGTCCAGCAGCATGAGAGCAGCTGAATTACATACCTAGCATGGGACTTGACTGTGGAGGGATTTTTATTAAATAACGGTCATCCTATGAACATTCCAAGCACTGAGGATTTGTTAGTAATAGTATAAGGCTGCTAAAGAGCAATTGTAGTTTTAGAGTCTCTGAAGTGATAGTAGAGTAGGAAAAACAGGCTGAGGAATGTAAATATCAGTAGATTATGTAACAGAATGCAGGCGCAGGAAGCGTTCGCGTGGACACCTGCTTTTGACCAATCTGTGTATGTTAAGATTCGTGTGCTTGCTGACTGTAAACCAATAGAGGATTCGTAGGTGCGCGTGTTAGTGTGGCTAGCTTATAAAAGTAGCACAATATCTTGAAATAAAGGAGAATGACCATACCCACATTGGGACTCCTCATTACTCCGGGAACGCGCTCCTATTCCGACCCATGGTCACTCCAACATCTGGTAGCAGAGGATGCGGAAACATGCTGGGCTCGTAACCCAGAGGTCTGGTAGCAGAGACTACAATTCTTCGAGCGAGAGAAGGGGAGTGGGAAACCAGCGACTGGGAGTTGTACTATTCTATTGCTCAAACAGATAGAATAGATATCGGTGCAGAGTGGCCAACTGCCTCCCAGAGGGTGCACTGCTATTACGGAGAATGAGGCAGCAGCTGCGTTGCTCGTAGGACTACTCTCTAAGAGAGGGATCGAGACAACGGTGAAACAGCTTATCAAGCTAATTGAGTTAGGACAACGTTTGGGACATTTTAAAGACACTCACACGTTGTTTTCTGTGTCTGAATGGCGGGAGCTGGGAGAACTAATGTGGCAGAAGCTTACTGGAGGTGATAAAAAATTTGAGAAGGACATTAAGTCTGTGTCAGACTTGTGGGGAGACGTACTAGACACTTTAAAAGCTATGAAAGCTGAACGGGAGGTGGCGTGTGCGGCTGTTCAGATGCTGGCTCCGGACCCCATGCCGGAACAGTCTAAGAGCATGGAATCCAAGGCGGGACCTTTCGCGCGATTTTTTGGGCTGCCTGCTGTGAAGGGTATGACGGGGTCCACCTGTAAGACTGTTGCCGAATTGCGCGATAGAGTTGAGCAGGACTTAAAAACACCCGACAGTCTATGTTCGCCATCTTGCCCGACAATATCATCTGCGCCACAGCAGCCGGAAGTTGCCGGAGCTAAAGCGGAGCAGCAGTGTGAGGCGAAAGCGGAAGAGCAACCGCTGGGCATGAAGGGGGAGGAGTGGCCAGCTCCACCCACCCCCCCGATTCCAGGCGGGGAAACGTGCCGCCCTCCTCCCACCGCCCCTCCTCTCTGCCCCCCCTTGCCACTCTCCGATGATTCCTCCGGTGCTGCCACACCGCCATCTAGCGGAAAAGAGAAAAATTCAACAGACAGTATTAATCAGCTGTTAAAAGAGGTTGTGCAACAACTAAAGGACTTGACTACACAGACTCAGCAAAAAAGAGAACCTTGGTCAACCGCCGGTTCGAGAGACAACTTGCCACCCTGTTTCTCCGGACCTACCGCGGCTACCCATCCCGGCCGATGGAGAGGAATTGTTCGAGATGCTATTTTGGATGGACAGTGGGGGGTTGCATCCAACATTGGCCCCATGGCTTTTCCGGTGGTACAGGACAACGGTCAAGGAAAATGGGAACCGCATGATTGGAAGATTCTACAACAAGCCAAAAATACTATATCGCAGTATGGTGTTAAATCGGAAGCCTCGCGACAAATTGTTATTTGGATTTTTTCTGCTGATTTGATGTGTCCTCATGATTGTCAAAGTCTGATGAGGCTTCTGTTGACACCTACGCAGTTTTTGTTATGGGGATCGTCATGGTCTCAGAGGGCAGTGAATGCTGCTGCCCAACATCAGCAGCCAGGGGATCCATTATATGGGATCACAGCAGAAATGCTCATTGGTGGGGGACGTTATGCGGATATAAATGTCCAACTAACTTTTCCTGTCAATATGTTACAGTTATCTTCTAAGCTTGCTTTAGATGCGTTTCTTTCCTTACCAGGATCGGAAGGCCCTTCTTTCAGCTCGGTGACGCAAGGGGCAACTGAGAAGTATAGCAACTTTATTGATAAGCTTTGGGATGCAGTAATGAACCACCCAGATTTGGGAGAGAACAATAAACAACAAATGTTTAGAATTTTGGCCTTTGATAACGCCAATAACACTACCAGGGCCATTCTAGCCAGTCTGCCCAAAGGGGCAGGAGTGGAAGAAATGCTTTCTCGGGTGGAAAGAGCAGGAGTTCAACAACAAAATGAGTCGATGGCAGCTGTGCTGCAAAGTGCTGTCAAAGAAGTAGTACAACCATTGGCAGCTGTTGTTAGGCGAAAACACTCTCCAGGAATAGTTCAGCCCTTTAAAGGCATCTGCTATCGTTGCGGGGAACAGGGGCATAGCAGGCGAAATTGTCGTGCTCCCGTATGGTGTGATAAGTGTCAAAAAAATACCCATGCTACTAAGGCCTGTTCGGGAAACTTCAAATTGAGCGCGGGGAGAGGTCGCGTGCAGAAACGAATGCCCCCTCAGAACAACAGCAGCAATCAGGGTTTTTACTAAAACACTCGGCTGCCACTAAAGGAAGTTTGGAAGTCGACCTGGAAACAACAATAGATTTCACTTTAACCAATACAGAAGTGTGCAAAATCCCTAGCAATGCAGTAGGGCCTTTAGTAGCTGATAGTAATAGGATAGGTGGAATCCTTTTAGGTCGATCTTCTACAGGAATAAAAGGATTGATCGTAATTCCTGGAGTCATTGATGCAGACTATACTCGTCAAATTCATATTATGGCCTATACAATTAGTCCTCCTCTCTTCATCCCAAAAGGCAGTCGGATAGCCCAGATATTAGCTTTTAAAAATCCTTTAAATCAATCAAACCAAGATTGGGAAGAACGTGGGTGTAAAGGATTTGGTTCTACTGGACCTGCTGTATGTTTCACTACAAAATTAGACCATCGCCCACTCGAAACTGTGACTTTGACTCAGGATAACCTTTCAATAAGAATCAATGCAATGTTAGACACTGGTGCCGACATAACTATTATAAATCGAGCAAATTGGCCGTTGCAGTGGGAAATAGAAACCCCAAAGGCATTAATTGCAGGAGTGGGAGGGAACTCAGCCCCATATATAAGTAGTAAACCGGTTCAAGTGAGTTTCCCAGAAGGCCAGAGGGCAACACTGAAGGTCCATGTTTTGTCACTCCCTGGAAATTTGGAAGCATTAATTGGACGTGATGTTCTCAGTCAGATCGGGGCAATGCTGACTACAAAGCATTTTTAGTCATGGGCACTGGGGAGCAATCGCCCAACCCACCGTTAACATGGATCTCCAATGACCCTGTTTGGGTTGACCAGTGGCCCATGACTAAAGAGCGATTGCAAATAATTAAACAACTGGTATCCGAACAACTTATAGAGGGACATATCAAACCATCTGTCAGTCCATGGAATACTCCTATTTTTGTCATCCCTAAGAAAAGTGGGAAGTGGCGTTTACTACATGATTTGAGGAAAATAAATGACCAAATGTTGCCTATGAGAGCCTTACAACCTGGAATGCCATCACCTAATATGTTACCTGAAAATTGGCACATACTTATAGTTGATTTAAAGGACTGCTTTTTCACAATCCCACTGCACCCTCAGGACACTCAGAGATTTGCCTTTTCCATACCCTCGATAAATAAAGCAGCACCAGCAGAGCGGTATGAGTGGGTGGTACTTCCACAAGGGATGAAAAACTCTCCTACATTGTGCCAATTATATGTCGCCTGGGCGCTGCAACCGATAAGAGAAAAATGGCCTGAAACTATCATCTATCATTATATGGATGATATTTTGTGTTGTCAACAAGTTCCTTTTGAAGTGCATCATATACAACAATTAACAACCATGCTAGCAGGCAAGGGACTTGTAATTGCACCAGAAAAGATCCAGAGGTCTCCACCTTGGAAATACCTAGGGTGGATCATTGAACAGGCAAAAATTCGTCCTCAAAAAATAGCACTAAAAACTCCTCTTAAAACATTGGCTGATGTGCAGACGGTCTTAGGCGACATCCAATGGGTTCGCAATTGCGCTGGCATTACCAATGCAGACATTAAACCACTAATTGAATTACTGCGAGGCACTCAGCCTGCAGCTGAAATTCATATGACGGACAAACATCACGTAGCCTTACAGCACATTATAAACAAACTTACTATAGCCTGGACTGCAAGAAGAATTCTTGAACTGCCACTTTCTTTGCTTATCTGTAACACCGAAGAATCACCTTTTGCCGTTATATGTCAATGGCAAAACAAGAAGGGGGAGATGAAGGGACAACAGGGAATGAACTCTGTGACTGCCATTGACAACAAGAATAATGATAACTCGCCAAATTCCTCCCTTTTTCAAATTTTGGAATGGGTTTTCTTACGGGTACAACCACGTTGCAGTATACAAACTCGTCCTGAAGCCGTAGGGGAATTAATCCGAAAAGGGAGAACGCGAATTATAGAGCTGACAGGACAGGAACCAGCAGACATCAGTATTCCTGTTAACGCTGTAGATTTAGAATGGTGGATACGTCACATGCTGGCCATTCAAGAATCTCTGTTAGGATTTAGCGGAAAGGTGCATTCTCAGCAACCTCAAGGGAAATTGTGGCAGATTCTAAAACTAAATCAGTGGCTAGAAAAACCTAAAGTGATTGTTAGCCCGATACTCGAGGGGTTGACGGTATATACAGATGCGGGAAAATGTTCTAGACAAGCTGCATGCGTATGGTGGGAAACAGATCAATGGTGCAAAAAGATTTTGCAAGGGCAAGCTGGAGATACCTTACAGACTTTAGAATTAATGGCGGTGGTATGGGCATTAGGGAACTGGCTTGATCATCCTTTGAATGTGGTGACTGATTCTCTATATGTAGCTGGGCTTATACCAAGAATTCAAGACGCACTGATTAGGGAAACAAATAATCCTCAGCTAGGGAAATTATTTATTCAATTAAGATCGACCATCTCCCAGCGAGTGGCTCCGTGTTGTGTCATTCATATCCGTAGCCATCAATGGGAGTTGGGTTTAGGACAAGGCAATCAGATAGCGGACAATCTTGTCAGTCCAGCGTGTCATGTACCACCTGTAGATAAATTTTTACAAGCTAGGCAGGGTCATGAAATATTTCATCAAAACTCAAAGGGTTTAAGAAGGCAATATGGGTTATCAGAAAACGAAGCTCGCTCTATCATACAGGCCTGTCCCAAGTGTGGAAATCATGGACCTGGAATAGGGCTGGGTGTTAATCCAAAAGGTCTCAAGGCTTTAGAGCTCTGGCAGACTGACGTCACTCACATTGCTGAATTTGGACAGCTCAAATATGTGCATGTCACCATAGATACCTTTTCTAAAGTAATACGGGCCACGGCTTTATCGGGTGAGAAGGCTCATCGTGTGTAAGCACCTCCTTGCTTGCTTCACGGTGTTGGGTGTGCCAGAACAACTGAAAACAGACAATGGCCCTGCTTACACCAGTCAGAAGTTGAGAACCTTTCTGATGAGATGGGGGGTCAAGCATATTACTGGCATCCCACACTCACCGACGGGGCAGAGCCTTGTAGAACGCACGCATCAGGTATTGAAGGACTATCTAACAAAGCAAAAGGAGGAAGAAAAGGACCCGCAGATGAGACTGCATAAAGTCCTATTTACTCTAAATTATTTGTGTCTGATGGGAGACAGAGAAGAGCCATCGATTATAATACATCACCAAAACCTTAAGTTTAACTCTCATACAACGCTTCCAAAACTAAAAGTAATGTATCGAGACCCAATCACTGGCATGTGGCTGGGCCCAGTTTCGGTAATATTTAATGGAACAGGATACATGTGTGTTTCCACAGATAAGGGACCAATATGGGTGCCTAGCCGAGCGGTGAAGCCTGCACTCTCACAAGAAGAGGTTACCTGGGCAAACAAAACAGATCAATCTGCGTTTTGTTTTGTCTCTTGCTACGGCAGCTGAGCCTTTCAGAACCTGTTTGGTGTGCCTGGTTTCTGGGTAGAAGAGTTTATGTGTTGCATGAACCTATCCGATCATGGTGAGTCTACACATAAACAATTACAATGGTTAAAAAACCATGTAAGCATGATACCACAAAATCATGGCATTTTAGATTAATGGCTCATGAATATTTTTAGAGAGTTGCTGCAATGGCTGATAGCTCTGATAAAAGAAGGCTTGCGTATATTGATTATCATCTTAATATTGTGTGTATGCTTTTGTATTGCTTTTAGTTGTATAAAAAAGGCTGTATCGAAAGTAGTAAATCAGGCTTGGATTGTTCAAAAACAAAAAGGGGGAATTTGTGGAGGGATTTTTATTAAATAACGGTCATCCTATGAACATTCCAAGCACTGAGGATTTGTTAGCAATAGTATAAGGCTGCTAAAGAGCAATTGTAGTTTTAGAGTCTCTGAAGTGATAGTAGAGTAGGAAAAGCAGGCTGAGGAATGTAAATATCAGTAGATTATGTAACGGAATGCAGGCGCAGGAAGCGTTCGCGTGGACACCTGCTTTTGACCAATCTGTGTATGTTAAGATTCGTGTGCTTGCTGACTGTAAACCAATAGAGGATTCGTAGGTGTGCGTGTTACTGTGGCTAGCTTATAAAAGTAGCACAATATCTTGAAATAAAGGAGAATGACCATACCCACATTGGGACTCCTCATTACTCTGGGAACGCGCTCCTATTCCGACCCATGGTCACTCCAACACTTGACCACCAACAGGCAAAACCCAGCCTGAGGGAAACAAACTGCAGCTCCCAGCTCCTCGGTGGGAAGGTGCATCCTGCACTGACTACATAGCCCAAGGAGCATGGCTCCCCAGTATCCCAGCAGTTTCTGCAGTGTGGTCCGGTTTTCAGTTATAGGCACTGACCACACCATGAAAAGGGCAGAATTTTGGAATTACTTTTGTGTTTATATGGATAGCAAGAATGTCCAGAGCTATAGCTGTTAATTCAACAAATAGATTTAATATGCCTTCCACAGTTAAACCAATCTCCAGCTACCAGTCCTCAGGATAAACCTAACATAGGGCCAGAATCCCTACATATGTCATTGCTACAGCCCAAGACTTTTTAAAGAAGCAGCTAGATCTGGCCACTGGCAGGGACCTGGCAGCGGGCTAGATTAAAGCTCAGGTTAACCCCTCCTGGCATTTCCTGTACCTCTCATTAGACCTAGAGATAATATTCAGGGAAACACACAGGGAAAGCTCAGTAGCAAATAACCTAATTAGAAGTAAAAGTCTCACATCCTCTTGGTGACCAGCAGATCTGCTCAACCTGAGGGTCAGTGTCCTCTGCATTCAGCAGGGCAGCAAGAACAGAAAAACACAGAGAGCCCTGCTGGACCCCATCCTGCTGCCCCCACCCAAGGGGCCAAGGCTGCTCTCTATGGAAGATTCCCAACACTTTGGCTGAAACACCACCAGCATTTGGGCAGGGCTTGGTGTTATTTTTAACACTTGCTCACATAACTCTTTGGATGAATCCTGGCAAGAGCTCGTCACCAAAATAGTATACTGTAGGCAATATTTATACACCCACTGGCAGCAGAGCAGGGTATGCTAATGAGGGAAAGCTAAAGGACCCTCTTCCCTCCTCAAAGCTTAGGAACTAGGAATATAGGGGGGAGCCTAAAACATGGTTTGTTGTTTGGGTTAGTCCTCAGAAGGAAACCGTTGCCTGCAGAAGGCTAGATATCCTTGTCTGTCCTGTTTAGGAGACTCTCCTCCACATAGGAGGGAAGCCCAGGTACAACAAGCTTGGGGAAGATGGATGCCTGTGTATATGCAGGGGCAGGCACACCCCAGCAGCTGTGGACTAAAAAGGGAACAGTTGTGTCTAAACACCAGCTAGGTCAGAAGAAAATGCTTCTGCCCTCCTATTTTATCTATTCTTGGTTACTACAGGGAAATCCAGCAGGGGTAGGGCTTCTTGGTCATCACCTCTTTTCCCTATACCAAGCTGACACCAAGCTGAGTGGTGCGGTTGACATGCCTGAGGGACGGGATGCCATTCAGAGGGACCTGGACAGGCTAGAGAGGTGGGCCCATGTGAACCTCATGAGGTTCAACAAGGCCAAGTGCAAGGTCCTGCACCTGGGTCAGGGCAACCCCCAGTATCAATACAGGCTGGGGGATGAAGGGATTGAGAGCAGCCCTGCCGAGAAGGACTTGGGGGTACTGGTGGATGAAAAACTGGACATGAGCCGGCAACGTGTGCTCGCAGCCCAGAAGGCCAACCGTATCCTGGGCTGCATCAAAAGAAGCGTGGCCAGCAGGTCGAGGGAGGTGATTCTGCCCCTCTGCTCTGCTCTGGTGAGACCCCACCTGGAGTACTGCATCCAGCTCTGGAGCCCTCAGCACAAGAAAGACATGGACCTGTCTTTCTTGAGTGGGTCCAGAGGAGGGCCACAAAAATGATCAGGGGGATGGAACACCTCTCCTATGAGGAAAGGCTGAGAGAGTTGGGGTTGTTCAGCCTGGAGAAGAGAAGGCTCCAGGGAGACCTTATTGCAGCCTTTCAGTACTTAAAGGGGGCTTATAAGAAAGATGGAGACAGACTTTTTAGTAGGGCCTGTAGCGATAGGACAAGGGGTAATGGTTTTAAACTGAAAGAGGGTAGATTTAGATTGGACGTAAGGAAGAAATTTTTTACAATGAGGGTGGTGAAACACTGGAACAGGTTTGCCCAGAGAGGTGGTAGATGCCCCATCCCTGGAAACATTCAAGGTCAGGTTGGATGGGGCTCTGTGCAACCTGATCTAGTTGAAGATGTCCCTGCTCATTGCAGGGGGGTTTGGACTAGATGACCTTTAAAGGTCCCTTCCAACCCAAACTATTCTATGATTCTATACAGCCCCAGTAAAGGTGTGTAGTGGTGGGGGAAGGTGAAGCATTAAATGACAGTGAGGTTCGCTGGAAAGAAGGCACCAGACTAGCAAGACTGACTCCACTCCACCCCTAGGGATAACAGCAGCCTCAGGCCTTTCCATATCAAAACAGCTTGCTCTAAGGGACTGAAGGGAAAAAAAAAGATACCCTTTTGAGACTATCCAGGGAAAGGAGGCTCTTCCCCTGTCTAATTTTCTGGGGTAAAAATAATTTCTCTCAAGCCATTTCTGTGCCTATTGAACTTCCTCGATTTTTGTCTTCTGTGGGTTTCTTTTCCCTCCGCCTTTCTCTCTCCCAAGACACATTCAGACTGCTCTCTACTTTCATGTCACCTGGAGAAGCAGGTGACGACCTGTAGAACATGCACAGGATGCTGCACGAGAACAGAGAAGACAGACAGGCTCTGGAGCACCAGCACACCATACTGGAGTAGAAAGGGAGCCAGAGTTTGATTTTCCAGTGTGTAAGTAAAAAGAAAATGGATATATGCATTTTCCTTCCATGTAATAGAGGCTACAGCCTGAGCAACACACTGACTGTTCATCGGAGCTACAGAACAATGCAGAATAAAACCACATATACACTACTAATTGAAGCATATCTCCAGGTGGGGACAGGACTGGACACATTACTTTTAGCAGAACAAATGGAAGGGATCAGCTCTTACCTTGCCAGATACAATCTCCCCAGATTGTGGGCTCAGCTTGCTGCAGCTGGAAGCCAGGTGCAGCAGCAACAGCATGAGAGCAGCAGGAAGAATATAGCATGTAGGGCCAGCGATAATCCAAAGCAAAACCAGCTTGTCCCTGTGTCAGCTCAGGGATCAGCGAGCCGTGCTACAGGGAGTCTCTGCAGGCAGCTCCCTGTTGCTGCAGGATGGCGGGCGAGAGGCAACATGACAAGGCACTCCTTCCAGATGGGAGCTGGCTCAGGGATTCCTCCTGCTGCCAGTCACCTGCCTCTCCTCGGGCACAGCAGTGCCAGGGTGTTTGTCTCACTCACAAAGCATGTGGGCAGGAGAGAAAAGCAAGGGCTGCGGGCTGCTGGCAATGCAAGGGCCAGATTGCTAATGAAAGTCCCAGTGTAAATACAGATGCACTCTGGAGAGGACTGTGGCAGAAATGCAGTTCGTGTTACAGAGAGCCGTTTACAGCAAGCTCAGAAAGAAGCAAGCGTGATGGGGCTGTGCGGGCTGATTCCATGGCCTGCCTGCTCAGGCAGGGGGGTGGGAGGGCAGCTGCCTGCGAGGGGAAGCCATGGGGTGAAGTGACCGCTAGCAAGGGGAGACCCACTCCAACTCCACACTCTCTAGCAGCTCCATACACAGCATCTGCTAGCAGTAATGCAGACCTATGCAATTTTCCATCCCATGCCCCACTTGAGACAGCCCCAGCTCCACACCTTCTCTGGTGCACAGTGCTATAGTAGCCCATCACACCTGGGAGAAAGGCTGATCAGAGCATTGCTCCATCCGTGTGTGTGACCAGCTCATGGTGCAGCAGCCCACCCCCATAGTTCAGGCGCTCTCTCCCCATGCACAGGGGCTCCACAGTCACTGGGACTTACCCTCTCTCTCTCTAGTTCACTTGCCTTGGGCACCTCCTGCTAGGATTCTTCTTTCCCTCCCATTTCAGGATAACTTACAAACTGTATTGCAGCTGGATTTACACCAAATAAGGAAGATGAGGGGATAGGGACTAGCTCAGCAAAGCAGCAACATTTCAAAGGATTTGGGGGCTTTGCCTTCATTGTCCCCACAGCTGGAACCAGCAGTAGAGGGGGTTTGCAGGTTTCAGCTACTGCCCATTAAACTAGCACAGAAAGACCTCAGCAAGAGGCTGAGGAGCTGTTTCAGGATGTATACCACAGCGGGCATAGCCTATTTTCAGTAAGCCCGGTGCCAGACAGGCATAGAGCTTACACCAGTGACCTCTGGGTACAACCGGTGACAAAGAACAGGGAGTTCATGTAGTTCTGTAGCAACTGATGTCTGTTCTGTAGAGGTTGGGGGGACCTCCTTTGAAAAAATATTGCCTAGCCTCAAAAGAAAAAGGTTGAAAACAGTTGACATAGGCCGATCGCATCAGTGAGTGCTGTTAAAAACCTAGCTTCAAGGAGAGCACAGGGTCCCCAAAGTAACAGGTCTATGTCCTGGTGATACCTACAAGAGGAGTGAAGCCAGCCAGGTGTTAAGCCATCCTGAAATTCTCCCTGTTAATGAGAGCAGACAGGTTGTATTATCTATTGTCTCCTCTCTCCAGCAAACTGCTGGTACAGCCACTACCCCTCCACACAGCTGGGAAAGGACAGGTTATTGGAGTTAAAACTCCCTGTTCCTGCACATGCTGATATCCTTTCCCTGGTCTGCCGGTGCCTGCAATGAGGAAGGTACTTTATGCACTCCATGGTGCAGAGATTCTCCACCGCAGCCCAGCCCAGCTGACCTTGGGATGAGATAACTCTCCTGACATTGGGCTACCATTGCACAAGAAAAAGGGAAAGCTTCCCAATGTAACAACAGTAAATCTTGTGCCAGGTGCAGCTCCCCAGATCTGTCTGAGACAAAATACGGCCACAACTTAATCTCCAAGTATTCATCAATATGGGCAAGAGGGCTCCACACAGGGGGCTGCTTCTCCAAACATGATGAGCCTTCATGACTTATTCCTGCATAGTGACAAACCGGGACAGGTCTCTCCTGGGGTGAAGCGACTCTACACTGACAGGCTGGTTCACTAGTAAGCAAGACAACACTGAAGCCATGTCTTCAACCAAGCTGCTTCTGCAGCCAAACTGGTCTCAGCCAGGGAATGGCTGTCCTGGTTTCGGCTGGGATAGAGTTAATTTTCTTCCTAGTAGCTGGTATAGTGCTGTGTTTTGGATTTAGCATGAGAATAATGTGATAACACACTGATGTTTTAGTTGTTGCTAAGCAGCGTTTATACAAAGTCAAGGACTTTTCAGCTTCCCATACTCTGTCAGCGCGGAGGTGCACAAGAAGCTGGGAGGGAGCATAGCCAGGACAGCTGACCCAAACTGACCAAAGGGATATTCCACACCATATGATGTCATGCTCAGTATATAAGCTGGGGGGAGTTGGCCAGGGGGAAGCAATTGCTGCTCGGGGACTGGCTGGGCGTCGGTCAGTGGGTGTTGAGCGGTTGCATCACTTGTTTTTTCCTGGGTTTTGTTCCCCTCTCTCTCTCATTGTTTTACTTTTCATTACATTTTTTAAAATTATTATTATTATTATTATTAATATATTATTTTATTTCAAGTATTAAACTGTTCTTATCTCAACCCACGAGTTTTCTTACTTTTGCTCTTCCGATTCTCTCCCCCATCCCACTGGGTGCGGGGAGGGTGAACGAGCGGCTGTGTGGTACTTAGTTGCTGACTGGGGTTAAACCACGACAATGGCTAACCACCAGATGATCCCAAAGGGTTTAAAAACCATTCACAACAACCCAGGCTCAAACAAGGCAGTTGAGAGTGAGTGTGTTTAGATCAAGGCTGCAATAAGGCTCACCGCATGTGCAGCAACAGCAATTCTGCCAAGGCACAAGTGACAGCCCTGCAGCATCCACAGCCTGCCAGGAGCATGAGCATTGACCTTGGCTGGGGAACCCTGTCTACAAGCTCTCCCCTGTGCTTTCTGACCACACCTGGAAAGATGGAGGAAAGTGATACCCACAGAAAATGTGGTTTAGCAATCTGTACAGCCTGGCCTCGTCTCACATTGGAAGCTGCTCTTCCCTACAAGCACTGCTCCACCTCAGTCTGACCCACTGCCCACGTTCATCATTCACTGGAGGAATCCAGCCGTTACAGCTGCACAGTCAGCACCACTTCATGGGAGTTTACTTTTCTAGCTCTAGCTGCATAAAACCTCAAGCAGACCACCTCCCTGCTCAGTGCCTCAGTTTCCCTACCTGTGAAATAAGGATCATAACACTTACCAAGTTGCTGCAGATGTTGTAAAGTTAACTTCATTATGGGATGCTGGCAGTCTGTAAACAGCAATGAGAATTCTGCAAGACTGATTTTCCGCCCATAAAGCAGAGACTCCTTGTGGCTTTCCCAGGCATACAAGCTACTGCACTCAGCTTTCTTCACCCTCACCAAGGCAGGTATGCTGCAAAGACAAGGATCTCTATTATCCCCAAAAGCAGGAGCTTTGGTCCCTCTACCAGCTGCATCCAGGCCATCTGCCAGGCAGGAATGCAATGCACCAGGCGAGCCTCAGCGTGAGCTGTCAAGGCACTGGAAGGGCTGGAGCTGCACCGCTCCGGAATTCCAGCAATGCACAAGCACTCCATCAGCCTGTACCAGGAATGACTCCTCCCTGCCCCAGACCAGGCTGAATCACTGGAAATACCAAAACAACAATGAGGTCATGTTCCCAGAGCAAGGAACTGGAGCCAGATATAGCCGCGCAGAAAGCATGCTAAAAAGGGACTCGGTGTACAGGCTGGAGCCTCTAGCAGACAGGCACCACAGGCATTTGTCTTGTTTAAAAACAGCTTGAGGTTGCCAGGAGACTTTTTTTTCTCTACAGGGAGCAGGGAACTGGGCAGCACTACAGGGGCTTTAAAACTCTTTATCTGGCCCATTGAAAGAGGCACAAACATTAGAGCTCATGAGTGTATAGATTTGGGTTCAGCTCATTACAGGAACGAGGCAGAGGAAAAATTATGACTGGATTCCAAGATCAGTGTTCCCAAAATCTCAGTCCTGCTGTGATAGCAGGCTCAGGCTTAAGCAGTTCAGAATCCCCCTGCAGCAAGCTGAATGGCAGACAAAAATCACATGCCCATTACTGTCTGGTTGCTTTTGCTACAGCCTCAGCCAGCTTCCACGAAAAAACCCATTAGTTTGGTAAGTTTTCAATGGGGTGAGCAGCAAATAACAGTGGCTC
The DNA here is from genome assembly GCF_964195595.1 of Calonectris borealis. Taxonomy (NCBI): domain Eukaryota; kingdom Metazoa; phylum Chordata; class Aves; order Procellariiformes; family Procellariidae; genus Calonectris; species Calonectris borealis. The sequence goes on along the minus strand of NC_134351.1, from coordinate 36,727,478 downwards.
CTGCTATTGCTCCTAAAATGAGCATCTAAGGCACTCCTCCATCAGCAAATAGACTTTTCAAGGCAGTGCAGTTCCAGCCTTTCCCAGTTCTCAGTGGAGGGAGACTGGAGACATTTTACTGCTTAGACTATGAAGGAAATTGCAACATAGGAAAAGATCGAGGAATTCACAATAGAATTCACAATAGCCTACTCTTTCCCCTCTCCGTAGGACGAGACATTTGGATGGATAACAAGAACACCCACAGTTATATGAAGAAGAGGCTCTAAGAATCCAGATTTTGTTCCATCAGGACATAAACCAGATCCTAATCAGAAGCCAAGGGGGAGCAAAGATAGGACCAGACAGCTAACGCCAGGCATCTCACCTGGCTGGCTGGGCAGTAGTGATTGAGCTGGCATACTCTTTGCAACAACCACAACAGTGTCTGGCACACTGAATTGGTGGGCTATGCCTGTACCAGTCTTTTTCTCCTGCAAGTGCTTTCAGATTTGCTAATAAAAGATATAAGAAAATCTGTGGTGACCTGTGCATAACTCCCACAGGAGAGCCATTAGACCATAAGTGCTCAAAACTAATTCAGTTTATTTTCACCCCACTGTTTCAGCACGTTCTGGTAATAAGAACCACCATACTGGGTCACACCAAGAATTCTTCTGGTCTAGTGCCCTATCCTTGACATTTTGGCACTGGCATATACATATCACAGAGTACAGAGTGATCTCTCCTAAGGCCATACTCTTCCAGCTTGCAACAATCAGCAGTCAAGGAACTTCTAGACCTGGAGGTTGCATACTGACCATCATGTATAATAGCCACTGAAACACATCTCTGCCATTGAGGTGTCTGGTTCCTTTTGGAATCTGTGTATATTTTCAGCCTTCATGACATCTCGTAGCAGCATGTTCTGCAAATCAACTGTGTTGAAAAAGGACTTCCTTAACCTCCTACATAATAAATAATTTTGCTGGATGTGCTGTTTCTGTGCTGTGAGAAATAGCAAATGCTCATTCCTTACTCAACTTCTCCCCACTGTACACTATTTTATAGGCCTTTACTCTTTCCTACTATCATATACTTTTCCCAGGGGAAGTCCTTATTTAATCTCTTCCTACAGAAGCTATTCCAGTCCCTTAATCATCCTCATTGCCCTTTTCTGTATCATGTCCAGGTCTATGCCACTCTTTTTGAGAGAGGGTGACTAGACTGTATGTGGTACTCAAGATGCAGGCACAACATGATTGTATACCTAAGTATACAAGAATATATACCAGCATTTTTTGATTTATTCTTTATTTCCAGTATGAGGTCTGCCTTTTTGGCTACAGCTGAACATTGAGCTGACATTCTCAGATAACTATCCACAGTGACTCTGAAGGCTTCTTGTGGGCAGTGAGAAACTGTTCACAAATCACCATTACATGCATAAAGTTGTGGCATTTATCAGCATGGAATCCCATTTGCTGTTTTATCATGCTAAAAGTTTTGCAAGATATTCATAGAATCATAGAATCATTTAGGTTGGAAAAGACCCTTGAGATGATCGAGTCCAACCGTTAACCTAACACTACCAAGTCCGCCACTAAACCATGTCCCTAAGCGCCACGTCTACACCTCCAGGAATGGTGACTCAACCACTTCCCTGGGCAGCCTGTTCCAATGCTTGACAACACTTTCAGTGAAGAAATTTTTCCTAATGTCCAATCTAAACCTCCCTTGGTGCAACTTGAGGCCATTTCCTCTTGTTCTATCGCTTGTTACCTGGGAGAAGAGACCGACGCCCACCTCGCTACAACCTCCTTTCAGGTAGTTGTAGAGAGCAATAAGGTCTCCCCTCAGCCTCCTCTTCTCCAGACTAAACAACCCCAGTTCCCTCAGCCGCTCCTCATAAGACTTGTGCTCCAGGCCCTTCACCAGCTTCGTTGCCCTTCTCTGGACACGCTCCAGCACCTCAATGTCCTTCTTGTAGTGAGGGGCCCAAAACGGAACACAGTATTCGAGGTGCGGCCTCACCAGGGCTGAGTACAAAGGGACAATCACTTCCCTACTCCTGCTGGCCACACTATTTCTAATACAGGCCAGGATGTCGTTGGCCTTCTTGGCCACCTGGGCACTCTGCCGGCTCATGTTCAGCCGGCTGTCAACCAGCACCCCCAGGTCCTTTTCCTCTGGGCAGCTTTCCAGCCACTCTTCCCCAAGCCTGTAGCGTTGCCTGGGGTTGTTGTGGCCCAAGTGCAGGACCCAACACTTAGCCTTGCTGAACCTCATACAATTGGCCTCGGCCCATCGATCCAGCCTGTCCAGGTCCCTCTGCAGACCCTTCCTACCCTCCAGCAGATCAACACTCCCGCCCAACTTGGTGTCGTCTGCAAACTTACTGAGTGTGCAATCAATCCCCTCATCCAGATCATCGATAAAGATATTAAACAGAACTGGCCCCAGTACTGAGCCCTAGGGAACATCACTTGTGACCAGCCGCCAACTGGATTTAACTCCATTCACCACAACTCTTTGGGCCCAGCCATCCAGCCAGTTTTTTATCCAGCGAAGAGTACGCCCGTCCAAGCCATGAGCAGCCAGTTTCTCCAGGAGAATGCCGTAGGAATTCCTGTAATTCTTCAGGCAGTTTTCAAACCAATGCCCTGGTTTCAGCTGGGATAGGGTTAAATTTCTTCCTAGTGCTGTGTTTTGGATTTAGTATGAGGAGAATGTTTATAACACTGATGTTTTCAGTTGTTGCTAAGTGCCCTCCTAGTCCAAGGACAGCTCCCGTGCCTACTGACTGAGCTAGGTACACAAGATGGGAGGGAACGTAATCAGGACAGCCAGCCCAGCTGGCTAAAGGGGTATTCCATACCATGTGACGTCATGCTCAGTATATGAAGGGTAGGCGTGATCCAGGAAGTACCGATCGCTACTTGGTTATCGGTCAGCGTGGGTGGTGAGCAATTGCATTGTGCATCACTCATTTTGTATATTCTATCATTATCATTATTATTTTCCCTTTTCTGTTCTATTAAACTGTCTTTATCTCAACCCACGAGTTTTTCTCACTCTTACCCTTCCGATTCTCTCCCCGTCCCGCTGGGGGTGGGGGAGTGAGTAAGCGGCTGCGTGGTATTTGGCTGCCTGCCAGGTTAAACCACGACAGTCCTTTTTGGCGCCCAACGTGGGGCTCAAAGGGTTGAGATAACGACACATCTGACCCGAACGGGTTAAAACAAATTTGTTATAAGCATTCATTATATCATTTTAGTACTCGATGTTCACAATGTTGGTTTATTTGCTCTCAGAGTTGTTGGATCTGCTTTTGGAGTTGTGGTATATAGCACCTTACTGGCTGTCTATACTGCTGATTATCAGTTTTTATGTGGGGTTGGTCATCTCTGGGAAATGGATTAAGGTCATTGCTTTGCTATACTGTGTGACACTGGTTTATGTTATGATAAAATTATTGGTCACGAGCCTGTACTCAGCACTGCCATCATTCCTGTTCTTCGGGAGCTATCTTTTGGAAACTATTAATAATTACACTTCCTACGTCTTCACCTCAGAGGATGAATTTAGGGGGGAGACAGGATGGGACACTTTCTCCCACTTGTTCACCTTCCCTTCCATATCTTCAGAAACTCCTTTTTCTTCTGTCCTCTTCATGAAGACGTCCACAATATTCCCTGAGAATTTTGAATATCCTTGGGATGTTCAAACAAGCATGATCATATTGCTATGTCTCCTGAATGTGGTTCAGGCCTTGTTTAGAGTTAAACAACTATTCAGGAATACTGTCCAGAGATCAACCCCGGCAACAGACACAGTGACTACTCAAACCCCCACGACAGGCACTGTAGCTACTTCAACCCCCACGACAACCACTGTGGCTACTCAAACCCCTGCGACAGGCACTGTGGCTACTTCAACCCCCATGACAACCACTATGGCTACTCAGACCCCGGCAACAGTCACTACAGTTACTCCAACCCCCGCAACAGGCACTGCAGCTACCCAAACCCTCGCGACGGGTACTACAGCTGAACCAGAGGACCAAATGTCGCTGGTATCCGTCGCCCCTGTACAGAAGAAGAAATCTTTGAAGCGGAAGTCAGGTCGTTTAGAAAAGGATGATGGAAAACCAGGGCCATCACGAGGAGGGGAGGAGGAAGAGGAAGAACTCATAAACGAGATGGAAACCACCCGATCCTTATCCCTGAATGAGTTGCGAGATATGTGGAAAGATTTCAGCCATCATCCAGGCGAGCATATTGTTACCTGGCTGCTCCGATGCTGGGATAATGGGGCCAGTAGCCTGGAATTAGAGGGGAAGGAAGCCAAACAGCTGGGATCCCTTGCTAGGGAAGTGGGTATTGACAAAGCAATTGGAAAAGGGACACAGGTCCTCAGCCTCTGGAGGCGACTGCTGTCAGGCGTGAAGGAAAGGTATCCCTTCAAGGAAGATGTTATATATCGCCCAGGCAAATGGACCACTATGGAGAGAGGTATCCAGTACCTGAGAGAATTAGGCGTGCTGGAGGTGGTTTATAGTGACCTGGACAACAACCAAACGCCCAAAGATCCAGATGACATCCAGTGCACGTGATCCATGTGGCGGAAGTTGGTACGGAGCGCACCAGCGTCATATGCCAGTTCATTGGCAGTACTGTCCTGGGCAGAGGAAGAAGCACCAACGGTGGATGCATTAGTTAGCAGACTTCGGGATTTTGAACAAACTATCTCCTCCTCCCTTGTCTCGGCTGTGGAGAAACTGTCCCGGGAGGTCCAGCAACTCGAAGAGGGTATGTCCTGTTCTCCACCTGTACGGACCAGTATCTCAGCCATTAGGAGTCAGCGTTTTTCTCCTCAAGAGAGAGGATATAGAAAGCACACACCACGGGGCACCCTGTGGTTTTACCTGCGTGACCACGGAGAGGACATGAGGCAGTGGGATGGAAAACCTACCTTGACCCTAGAGGCACGGGTACGTGAGTTGCAAGGAAAAACAATCACACAAGGGGGTTCTCCCAGGAAAAATGCTGCTCCAGTTGTCATGAAAAACCTGTCTCACGACAGTCCAGTTACCAGTGAACAGTTCCCCAGACAGAGCAGAAGGGCTGATCTTACTTTGGATTGTAATTGCGATGAAGAAATTCTTAACTCACGTTTGCAAGAAGTGAGAGATGGATACCATGACCAGAACTAGAGGGGCCCTGCCTCCGGCCAGGTAGAGGAAAGGGACAACCGGGTTTACTGGACTGTGTGGATTCGATGGCCTGGCACATCAGACCCACAGGAGTATAAGGCTCTGGTAGACACTGGTGCACAGTGTACCCTGATGCCATCAAGCTATAAAGGGGCAGAACCCATTTGTATTTCTGGAGTGACAGGGGGATCCCAAGAGTTAACTGTATTGGAGGCCGAAGTGAGCCTAACCGGGAAGGAGTGGCAGAAGCACCCCATTGTGACTGGCCCAGAGGCTCCGTGCATCCTTGGCATAGACTACCTCAGGAGAGGGTATTTCAAGGACCCAAAAGGGTACCGGTGGGCTTTTGGTATAGCTGCCCTGCAGACGGAGGAAATTAAACAGCTGTCCACCTTGCCCGGTCTCTCAGAGGACCCTTCTGTTGTGGGGTTGTTGAGGGTTGAAGAACAGCAGGTACCAATCGCTACAACAACGGTGCACCGGCGGCAATACCGCACCAACCGAGATTCCCTGATCCCTATCCATGAGCTGATTCGTCGACTGGAGAGCCAAGGAGTGATCAGCAAGACTCGCTCACCCTTTAACAGTCCCATATGGCCAGTGCGAAAGTCTAATGGAGAGTGGAGACTAAGAGTAGACTACCGTGGCCTGAACGAAGTCACGCCGCCACTGAGTGCTGCCGTGCCGGACATGCTAGAACTCCAATACAAACTGGAGTCAAAGGCAGCCAAGTGGTATGCCACAATTGACATTGCTAATGCGTTCTTCTCCATCCCTTTGGCAGCAGAGTGCAGGCCACAGTTTGCTTTCACTTGGAGGGGCGTCCAGTACACCTGGAACCGACTGTCCCAGGGGTGGAAACACAGCCCTACCATTTGCCATGGACTGATCCACACTGCACTGGAACAGGGTGAGGCTCCGGAACACCTGCAATACATTGATGACATCATCGTGTGGGGCAACACAGCAGAAGAAGTTTTTGAGAAAGGGGAGAGAATAGTCCAAATCCTTCTGAAGGCCGGTTTTGCCATAAGACAAAGTAAGGTCAAGGGACCTGCACGGGAGATCCAGTTTTTAGGAATAAAATGGCAAGATGGACGTCGTCAGATCCCAATGGATGTGATCAACAAAATAACAGCCATGTCCCCACCAACTAGCAAAAAGGAAACGCAAGCTTTCTTAGGCGTGGTGGGTTTTTGGAGAATGCATATTCCAAATTACAGTCAGATCGTAAGCCCTCTCTATCACGTGACCAGGAAGAAGAACGACTTAAAATGGGGCCCTGAGCAACGACAAGCCTTTGAACAAATTAAACGGGAGATAGTTCAGGCAGTAGCCCTTGGGCCAGTCCGGGCAGGTCAAGATGTGAAGAATGTGCTCTACACCGCAGCCGGGGAGAATGGCCCTACCTGGAGACTCCAGCAGAAAGCACCAGGGGAGACTCGAGGTCGACCCTTAGGGTTCTGGAGTCGGGGATACAGAGGATCCAAGGCCCGCTACACTCCAACTGAGAAGGAGATATTGGCAGCATATGAAGGGGTTCGAGCTGCTTCGGAAGTGGTTGGTATTGAAGCACAGCTCCTCCTGGCACCCCGACTGCCGGTGCTGGGCTGGATGTTCAAAGGGAGGGTCCCCTCTACACATCATGCAACCGATGCTACGTGGAGTAAGTGGGTCGCACTGATCACACAACGGGCCCGAATAGGAAACCCCAGTTGCCCAGGAATCTTGGAGGTGATCACGAACTGGCCAGAAGGCAAAGATTTTGGAATATCCCCAGAGGAGGAGGTGACACGTGCTGAAGAAGCCCCACTGTATAATAAACTACCAGAAAACGAGAAGCAATATGCCCTGTTCACTGATGGGTCCTGTCGCCTTGTGGGGAAGCATCGGAGGTGGAAGGCTGCTGTATGGAGTCCTATACGCCAAGTTGCAGAAACTGCTGAAGGAGAAGGTGAATCGAGCCAGTTTGCAGAGGTAAAAGCCATCCAGCTGGCCTTGGACATTGCTGAACGAGAAAAATGGCCAGTACTTTATCTCTATACTGACTCATGGATGGTGGCAAATGCCCTGTGGGGGTGGTTGCAGCAGTGGAAGCAGAACAACTGGCAGCGCAGAGGTAAACCCATCTGGGTTGCCGCACTGTGGCAAGATATTGCTGCCCGGGTAGAGAACCTGACTGTAAAAGTACGTCATATAGATGCTCACGTACCCAAGAGTCGGGCCACTGAGGAACATCAAAACAACCAGCAGGTGGACCAGGCTGCTAAGATTGAAGTGGCTCAGGTGGATCTGGACTGGCAACATAAAGGTGAATTATTTATAGCTTGGTGGGCCCATGATGCCTCAGGCCATCAAGGAAGAGATGCAACATATAGATGGGCTCGTGATCGTGGGGTGGACTTAACCATGGACACTATTGCACAGGTTATCCATGAATGTGAAACGTGCGCTACAATCAAGCAAGCCAAGCGAGTAAAGCCTCTCTGGTATGGAGGACGATGGTTGAAATATAAATATGGGGAGGCCTGGCAGATTGATTATATCACACTCCCACAAACCCACCAAGGCAAGCGCTATGTGCTCACCATGGTGGAAGCAACCACCGGATGGCTGGAAACATACCCTGTGCCCCATGCCACCGCCAGGAACACCATCCTGGGCCTTGAAAAGCAAGTCCTGTGGCGACATGGCACCCCAGAAAGAATTGAGTCAGACAACGGGACTCATTTCCGAAACACCCTCATAGACACCTGGGCCAAAGAGCATGGCATTGAGTGGGTCTATCACATCCCCTATCATGCACCAGCCTCCGGAATAATTGAACGATACAATGGACTGCTAAAGACTATGCTGAGAGCAATGCGTGGTGGGACATTCAAGCACTAGGACACACATTTAGCAAAAGTCACCTAGTTAGTCAATACCAGGGGATCTGCCAATCGAGCTGGCCCTGCCCAGTCAAGACTTTTACGTACTGTAGATGGTGATGAAGTCCCTGTCGTGCACATGAGAAATATGCTGGGGAAGACAGTCTGTGTTACTCCTGCCTCTGGCTAGGGAAAACCCATCTGTGGGATTGCTTTTGCTCAGGGACCTGGGTGCACTTGGTGGGTGATGCGAAAGGATGGGGAGGTCCGGTGTGTACCTCAAGGGGATTTGATTTTGGGTGAAAATAGCCAATGAACTGAATTTTGATGTCAACTGTTACATGATATTGTATATCATTATTTCTATGGTTGCTATCAATGGTATAGCAGTGAAAATCACCCAGATTAACGAAGAATGAACTAACTCCGATGAAACCGAGCAAAGTGCAACGATGATAGAACTGGACGAGCGCAGCAGTACCGAAATGAGAACTGGCTTCAGGATGCAACAGCCCAACACCACACACCATCTCTTTGCCCCTGAAAGACTGTTATGACAGATGGAGCCCAAAGTCATGGACTAAATGAACTCAGTGGACATTTTAGAGGGATAGTCCATAGACCAAGGGAATGATATCTGTGCGTGCATATATATATATGTGTGTATATATAAAGAAAGATAGTGGTGGTTAATTGAAATGTATTAAAAAAAGATGTGAGACCTAAGCACGACGTAAATGGTATAGAATAAGGGGTGGATACTGTCCCGGTTTCGGCTGGGATAGGGTTAAATTTCTTCCTAGTGCTGTGTTTTGGATTTAGTATGAGGAGAATGTTGATAACACACTGATGTTTTCAGTTGTTGCTAAGTACCCTCCTAGTCCAAGGACAGCTCCCATGCCTACTGACTGAGCTAGGTACACAAGATGGGAGGGAACATAATTGGGACAGCCAGCCCAGCTGGCTAATGGGGTATTCCATACCATGTGACGTCATGCTCAGTATATGAATGGTAGGCGTGATCCAGGAAGTACCGATTGCTACTTGGTTATCGGTCAGCGCGGGTGGTGAGCAATTGCATTGTGCATCACTCATTTTGTATATTCTATCATTATCATTATTATTTTCCCTTTTTCTGTTCTATTAAACTGTCTTTATCTCAACCCACGAGTTTTTCTCACTCTTACCCTTCCGATTCTCTCCCCGTCCCGCTGAGGGGGTGGGGGGAGTGAGTGAGTGGCTGCGTGGTATTTGGCTGCCTGCCAGGTTAAACCACGACAACCAACTCCCCTGATTAACTTAGAATCATCAGAAAATTATTTTCTTCACTTCCTCTTCCAAACCATAGCTATATGTGTTGCAGAGCATGTGTTCCACACAGATCCCTGTGAGACCCAGGTACTGCAGGTACCAGAGCTTTGATGCATTGCAAAGCCTGGCGTTTGACAAGGAGTACTCTAAGCACAGTAACCAGGGATGCTCTGTCTCAGTGGGATATCCCACCGCGGCCTGATGCAAGGAGCTGTGGAGCTGTAATGCCTGTGCACTGCATCTGAACTTGTGCTGACACAGGGCCATGCATAAGTAGACACCTGTACCAGGAGGCCAGACTGTCCTCAAAACTTTTAATACAGCTGGGGTTATTCTGTTGACAATGGGTTAAGGTGCACAGGCACTTCCCCTTCTTCCTGCTTTCCCTTCAACATCCAATTACAGTCTCAAAAGAAACCTCCCAACCCTTCACCCCATCACAGACACCTGCCCATAGGCTTTGCCAGGCACAGTCTCAATGCCGTGTATATGTAGCACAACCGTTACAGCAGTAGGATGGCCACACTCCACATCCCAGTGCTGGGATGAGATTAGCAGCACATCAAATTTGTGCTTACACACTGCCATCTGAACCACTGTCTTGCCCTGGCACTTATGGAGGATCCTGGTGCAGTTTGAACCAGCCATCGTGAAACCAGACAACAAGTTCTTCTTGTGAAAGACACTAACGAGTTGCCCGAGAGACACCACCACTGTACTGCATATACAGTTTCTTAAGCAGAAAAATCTGAAGTCTCAAAGCAACTGAACTAGCAGAGAGGTTGAAAGCATCCTAAGGCAGTGTCCTCCAACAACAGCCTTTATAGCTTGTGCCAGACAGATACTGGTGTCAGCAGAACATTTGTAATGATAGACCAAGAGCTGCCCACAGGGGAGACTGTTCAGATAGGAGTGGTCCTGAGGAGGGGACACACTCCCATCCCCAGCTCCACTGAGGACTCAGTCGGAAGTGCAGAGTCCAGGGCAAGGCTTAAGTGAGACAAGGGATTAAGGAATTTTAGTAGTTGAATGATTAATAGTAGTTAGAAGATTGAATCAGTAGGTAGGGGCTTGATACTTTGTTCCTCACAAGGCCGGCTCAGCCTGATAAGGCCGACTTAGCTATGGTGTAAATTAACTGAGGCGCCTCACAAGGACAGCTCCTGATAAAGACTAAAAACTTGTCTCAAGAAGCCAGCTAAAACTGACCCTGCGGTATGGACAAAAGTAAGAAGACAACTGAGCCTGCGCAAGAACAAAAGGTTACTAGCGGTGACGAAGAGGAACTATCAGCCTTCATCCCCACGACCCCCGACGACCACCACTAGGAGGCAATGCGCAAGCGCAGATGGGAGGGGTCTATGGAAATGACTTCTTAGAACTCATTTTAATACAAAGCGGGGACAGGTCATGCATATGTATAGGCGTAATACGAAACGCTATGAATATGTAATATTTTACTGTATATATTTATGGTGAGTGCCGCACTGGCGCGCGCACGATTTTGGTGGGATACTCCCCCGTGCCGCCCAGCGCTGAATAAACATACCTACTTTACAATCTCATAGATTGTGGAGTCCGGTTTCCGCAAGTCATAAGGGCTACAAAGATGCTCAGCAAATACCCACCCCAGGCACAACAGACGTGAGTTGTGGAAACCAACATTCCCAGTCCAGGCAAGCACACATGAGAACGGGAAGAGGGGGAGAAACTGTGGGCTTCAGATGAGCATTAGTTATCACAAGCAAAACCCCAACCAGGCTTCACGTTTCTGAATCAATCAGAGGAACAGAGACCTATACCCAACAAACCTCAGAAAACACCCTGCTATGTGTCCAGGGCTTTGGTGAAGAACTGGGAATTAAGTGTTCAGCAGAAGGCAGGTTGCATGAGGCCAAGCAGAATTGGGGTAACCAGCCTCCCTGAACATCTGGGAGGGATACACCAAGCAGAAAAATTCCTCCCAGCCAAGTTTATCCTGAAGCACTCCAAGTTGAGCTGGCAAACCAGCAGGATCTGATGCCTGGCCCAGCTTCAACAGAGCTAACCACAGGAAAGAGCATCAGGCAGCTACAGATACACACAATATCTTAATTTCATTTATTCCCAGAGCTCAAAGGTACCCTTGCCACACAGCAGCTTGATGGTGTGGGGAAGGGTGAAGGAGGCACTTCATCTATCCCTCATCTGTTTCATGAAAAGTATTGCCTGCAATCCCAGCAGAAAGACAGAAAGGAGGTTTCAGTGAACCATAACCCCTATATAATATCCCAGTCTGGGGTATTACATTCTCCAGCTCACATAAAAAGAGATCAGATGTATTCCTGCACATTGACCATCGTACATTGCCCAGTCACCAGCTCCACCAAGCCATCCAATATGCAACACAACCAAGCCACTGAGTAAAGAAAACTCAGGATGCCAGGCATCCTGCACAGGAAAAAGTGTCAGACAGCATCTGCTGCCACAACAAAAACTGAACCAGAAGTAGAACTGCAGGCAGAATATCAGGCAACCATAAATCAGGCTTGCACCTTTTGAATATTATATGTTCCCTTATCCTTGTTGTCGATTTAAAGCCCTCAAAACACACGAACGAGCATGTTTAGAGAGGAGATATTGCTTTATTCTGCGCAGGGTGCAGGGTGGATATTTTCCACAAATCAAGCACACCGCCACAAACTCCAGGCTCTCCTTTATAGTACAAAATTAGCAAAACCACACCTAAAGCCATGCCTAACTAATACATATTCATGAGATTATGTAAGCGTTACTTCTTATCTTCCTTGGCATTCTTCTCAGTCCTTCTGTGCTTGCGCGGGGGTCTCTGGTGGTCATCGGTGGTCGTTTGGGGAAGTGCCCCCTCCTCATTTTGAAGCAAAGTTCAGTTTTAGGGCACAGGTTTGCTGCTTTATCAGGGATGACCCTGGCAACCATTCAAGTCTTATTAAAACAGTCTTTGAAATACAGCCTTTTCTATATGTTCAAGTCATCTTGACACTGCTTATCTCAGGGACTAAGGATGATGTATTCCAGGAAGGTTTGGGAGGAACAGAAGAGCTACATCCTTGATAAGAGAATGACAATTCATCGCACTCCTCAGAAGTAGTGACGAACATTAACCTAAGAGTACATATTGTTTAAGCTTATAACTGTCTTACACATTATTTACATAATTTGCAACTGTCCAAGGCTTCATCCTCAGCCTGAAGGTTTCTGAGGGACAATTGCCAGCAGGTAAGGAAGCCTCTGAAGCAGCTGTTCTAGGTGTTGCTGTCTAAGGCCAAAGGATGCAAACCCACTGCTGCCAGCAAAAGGCCACAAGACTGGGACCTGGCCCAGAAGCTTCTATGAAGCACACGAACTAGGAGACTTTCAGACTACAATTTTTCAACATGAGAGTACAAATTAGTTATCTAAATACAGACCTGTATTCTACATGGAATGAATGGCCTGGATGCCTGCAGGGCTGATGGAGGGTAGCACTCTACTCCAGATGACACAAAAGACAGGTTTAAAATTCAAGGCAGCTACTGACTCCCTGAGTCACCTTGGTCTTCAGGCCACAGCTCCCTGCTGAACAAGAAGATACTGATCCTCCCTGCCTCTCAAGGGGCGAGGGAATGCAATAAGGCTGAAAACATCGCAGGATCTCTGCCATAAATTCCAAAGTTAAGGGAGGCAAACGGGGTTGTTCATTATGTATAAAAGCCAGGCTTCTTTTATTAAGTGCCTAATATAGATGTGAAAGCAGGATGCAGTCAGTAACAAAAACATTGGCCTTCCCTTGAGACACAACTCTCAGATCAGACAGCGCTTTGTTTGTGGGGTGATGCATGGGGCTGGCCACTGGAGATAGCACCTATACGTCTGGGAATAACCGCTCTCGCAGTGCAAACAAACAATTCAACAGCACAGCCCTCACCAGAGCACAGACAGCTACCCCCAAAGCCAGGCACGATGCTTCCAGAGAACCTACTATCCTGGTTCCGGCTGGGACAGAGTTAACTTTCTTCCCAGTAGCTGGGGGGTGTGCTGTGTTTTGGGTTCGGTATGAGAAGAGCGTTGATGGCCCATTGATGCTTTGGTTGTTGCTGGGTGGTGCTTGCACGGCGCGGAGCGGGGGTGGGGGTGGGCACAGCCGGGGTGGTAGACCCAGCTGGCCAATGGGGTATTCTATACCATGTGACATCATGCTCAGTATAAAAACCAGGGGGGTGGGGGGGCTTGCCCCCCATTCGTGACACGTGGTCGGCAGTCAGTGAGCAGTTGCATTGTGCATTGCCTGCTTTGTATATTCTGCTATTGTTGTTGTAATCATTGTTATTATTGTTCTACTTTTAGTTTTATTTCAATTATTAAACTGTTTTTATCTCAACCCGCAAGTTTTCCTACTTGTGCCCTCCCGATTCTCTCCCCCATCCTACTGGAGGTGGGGGGGTGAGCGAGCAGCTGCGTGGGGTTTAGTTGCTGGCTGGGGTTAAACAACGACAGTCCTTTTTGGCGCCCAACATGGGGCACGAAGGGTTGAGATAACAACAGATAAACTAGCGCGTATTAAGGAATTTATATATTAATTTATCTGATCTGCACCATACTCTTGCTTTTGCTGTATCTGTTAAAGATTGGAGTTGAGTTTTGTAGTCTGCTGTGCTCTGCAGTGATTAATGATGTTTTGCCTGGGAGATTTGTTATTAAAACGCTGGCATTGGGGGTTATTTGGTATTTGGGATTTGTAATGAAGCCGTTACTGTATTTCGGGTACCACCTCATGGAGACCATTAGCAATTATACCTCTTCCTCTGAGAGGTTTTTTATGGAGGAAATACAGAATGGCACCCTCACTACCTTCCTCTATGATGCCGTCTCCTTTCTTAAAATAACTTGTCAGTACCTTGAACATCCCTGGGTAGTTAAGATACATCTATTGGTACTCCTTGGGAATATTGTTTCAGTTTTGCCTAAGGTTAATAAGCAATTTAAGAATATCATCCAGAGATCTGCCCCAAGGCTGGATAGTTATGAGTGGCAGGGTGAGTGGGATAGCATGGGCAAAGGCCTAGGACGGTGGGCACCCCCAGTGTTTTGGAACTTCACCCCTGAACAAGTGCAGAATCCTGAAAAATTAGTAGAATATTTGGAAGAAGTATGCTGTCACCCTGGCCATTCTAGGGAGACACAAATCACTGCAATGTGCTGGGGCCTGGCCCACGCCTACCGAGCCCTGTTTAACACTACTTAGAACCTGCAAGGGGAAGAAAAGGTCTCTGCATCTGATGACAAAACAACAGGCCCTGTGGCTACCCCAACCCCCATGGCAGGCATGGCAGCTACCCCACCCCCCAGAGCAGACACAGCGGCTACTCCACCCCTTGCGACAGAGAACCAACACATGCCAGTATCCGTTGCCCCTGTACAAAAAAGAAAATACACAAGGAATTCAGCTCGTTTAGTAAGGGATGAAAATGAACCAGGGCCATCATGAGAACAGAAGGAGGAAGAGGCAGAACCTGTAAATGAGACAGAAACCACCCGATCCCTATCCCTGAGTGAGCTGTGAGATATGCAAAAAGATTTCAGTCCTCGTCCAGGCAAGCACATTGTCACCTGGCTACTCCGATGCTGGGATAACAGGACCAGTAGCCTGGAATTAGAGGGTAGGGAAGCCAAGCAGCTGGGATCCCTTTCTAGGGAAGGGGGCATTGACAAAGTCATTGGAAAAGGGGCACAAGCCCTCAGCCTCTGGAGGCGACTGCTGTCAGGCGTGAAGGAAAGGTATCCTTCACGGAAGATGTTATATGTCACCCAGGCAAGTGGACCACCATGGAGAGAGGTATCCAGTACCTGAGGGAATTAGCCGTGTTGGAGGTGATTTATGATGACATGAACAACGAGCAGTTATCCAAAGACCCAGATGAAGTCGAATGCACCCGACCCATGCAGCAGAAGTTTGTACGGAGTGCACCAGCATCACACGCAAACTCATTGGCAATAATGACCTGGAAAGATGGAGAGGAACAAACGGTGGATGAATTGGCTGGCCAACTCCGGCAATACAAAGAAAGACTCTCTTCCTCCCTACAGGACTGTGACTCTCCTGTGGAGAAACTGTCTCGGGAGGTCCAGCAACTCAAAGAGCATATGTTCTACTCGCCACCTGCACGGGCCAGTATCTCAGTCATTAGGAGCAAGTGTCCCTCTGCTCAAGAGAGGAGATATCATCGGGCACGCTGTGGTTTTACCTGCGTGGCCATGGAGAGGACATGAGGAAGTGGGATGGAAAACCTACCTCGACGCTACAGGCACGGGTACGTGACTTGCAAGGAAAAACAATGACACAAGGGGCTTCTCCCAGGAAAAATGCTGCTCCAGTCTCCAGTGAGCAGTTCCCCAGGCAGAGTAGAAGGGCTGATTCCACTTCCGACCTTAACAAAGGGACTTTTGATTTGTACTTACAAGAAGTGGATAGCGAATATGATGACCAGGAGTAGAGGGGCCCTGCCTCCGGCCAGGTGGAGGAAAGGGACAACCGGGTTTATTGGACTGTGTGGATTCGATGGCCTGGCACATCAGACCCACAGGAGTATCAGGCTCTCATAGACACTGGTGCACAGTGTACCCTGATGCCATCAAACTATAGAGGGGCAGAACTCATCTGTATTTCTGGAGTGATAGGGGGATCCCAAGAGTTAACTGTATTGGAGGCCGAAGTGAGCCTAACCGGGAAGGAGTGGCAGAAGCACCCCATTGTGACTGGCCCAGAGGCTCCGTGCATCCTTGGCATAGACTACCTCAGGAGAGGGTATTTCAAGGACCCAAAAGGGTACCGGTGGGCTTTTGGTATAGCTGCCCTGGAGACGGAGGAAACTAAACAGCTGTCCACCTTGCCTTGTCTCTCGGAGGACCCTTCTGTTGTGGGGTTGCTGAAGGTCAAAGGACAACAGGTGCTGATCGCTACCACAACGGTGCACCGGCGACAATATCGCACCAACCGAGACTCCCTGCTTCCCATCCATAAGCTGATTCGTCGACTGGAGAGCCAAGGAGTGATCAGCTCAGTCAGTAAGCATGGGAGCTGTCCTTGGACTAGGAGGGCACTTAGCAACAACTGAAAACATCAGTGTTATCAACATTCTCCTCGTACTAAATCCAAAACACAGCACTAGGAAGAAATTTAACCCTATCCCAGCCGAAACCAGGACAGTATCCACCCCTTATTCTATACCATTTACGTCGTGCTTAGGTCTCACATCTTTTTAATACATTTCAATTAACCACCACTATCTTTCTTTTTATATATACACATATATATATATGCACGCACAGATATCATTCCCTTGGTCTATGGACTATCCCTCTAAAATGTCCATTGAGTTCATTTAGTCCATGACTTTGGGCTCCATCTGTCATAACAGTCTTTCAGGGGCAAAGAGATGGTGTGTGGTGTTGGGCTGTTGCATCCTGAAGCCAGTTCTCATTTCGGTACTGCTGCACTCGTCCAGTTTATCATCGTTGCACTTTGCTCGGTTTCATCGGAGTTAGTTCATTCTTCGTTAATCTGGGTGATTTTCACTGCTATACCATTGATAGCAACCATAGAAATAATGATATACAATATCATGTAACAGTTGACATCAAAATTCAGTTCATTGGCTATTTTCACCCAAAATCAAATCCCCTTGAGGTACACACCGGACCTCCCCATCCTTTCGCATCACCTACCAAATGTACCCAGGTCCCTGAGCAAAAGCAATCCCACGGATGGGTTTTCCCTTGCTAGAGGCAGGAGTAACCCAGACTGTCTTCCCCAGCATATTTCTCATGTGCACGACAGGGACTTCATCTCCATCTACAGTACGTAAGAGTCTTGATTGGGCAGGGCCAGCTCGATTGAAAGATCCCCTGGTGTTGACTAACCAGGTGGCTTTTGCTAAATGTGTGTCCTAGTGCTTGAATGTCCCACCACCCATTGCTCTCAGCATAGTCTTTAGCAGTCCATTGTATCGTTCGATTTTCCCGGAGGCTGGTGCATGGTAGGGGATGTGATAGACCCACTCAATGCCGTGCTCTTTGGCCCAGGTGTCTATGAGGGTGTTTCGGAAATGAGTCCCGTTGTCTGACTCAATTCTTTCTGGGGTGCCATGTCGCCACAGGACTTGCTTTTCAAGGCCCAGGATGGTGTTCCGGGCAGTGGCATGGGGCACAGGGTATGTTTCTAACCATCCTGTGGTTGCTTCCACCATGGTGAGCACATAGCGCTTACCGTGGCGGGTTTGTGGGAGTGTGATATAATCAATCTGCCAGGCCTCCCCATATTTATATTTCAACCATCGTCCTCCATACCAGAGAGGCTTTACTCGCTTGGCTTGCTTGATTGTAGCGCACGTTTCACATTCATGGATAACCTGTTGAATAGTGTCCATGGTTAAGTCCACCCCTCGATCATGAGCCCATCTATATGTTGCATCTCTTCCTTGATGGCCTGAGGCATCATGGGCCCACCAAGCTATAAATAATTCACCCTTATGTTGCCAGTCCAAATCCACCTGAGCCACTTCAATCTTAGCAGCCTGGTCCACCTGCTGGTTGTTTTGGTGTTCCTTAGTGGCCCGACTCTTGGGTACGTGAGCATCTACGTGACGTACTTTTACAACCAGGTTCTCTACCCGGGCAGCAATATCTTGCCACAGTGCGGCAGCCCAGATGGGTTTACCTCTGCGCTGCCAGTTGTTCTGCTTCCACTGCTGCAACCACCCCCACAGGGCATTTGCCACCATCCATGAGTCAGTATAGAGATAAAGTACTGGCCATTTTTCTCATTCAGCAATGTCCAAGGCCAGCTGGATGGCTTTCACCTCTGCAAACTGGCTCGATTCACCTTCTCCTTCAGCAGCTTCTGCAACTTGGCGTATAGGATTCCATACAGCAGCTTTCCACCTCCGATGCTTTCCCACAAGGCAACAGGACCCATCAGTGAACAGGGCATATCGCTTCTCATTTTCTGGTAGTGTGTTATACAGTGGGGCCTCTTTAGCACGTGTCACCTCCTCCTCCGGGGATATTCCAAAATCTTTGCCTTCTGGCCAGTTCGTGATCACCTCCAAGATTCCTGGGCGACTGGGGTTTCCTATTCGGGCCCGTTGTGTGATCAGTGCGACCCACTTACTCCACGTAGCATCGGTTTCATTGATGTGTAGAGGGGACCCTCCCTTTGAACATCCAGCCCAGCACCGGCAGTCGGGGTGCCAGGAGGAGCTGTGCTTCAGTGCCAACCACTTCCGAAGCAGCTCGAATCCCTTCATATGCTGCCAATATCTCCTTCTCAGTTGGAGTGTAGCGGGCCTCGGATCCTCTGTATCCCCGACTCCAGAACCCTAAGGGTCGACCTCGAGTCTCCCCTGGTGCTTTCTGCCAGAGGCTCCAGGTAGGACCATTCTCCCCAGCTGCGGTGTAGAGCACATTCTTCACATCTTGACCTGCCCGGACTGGCCCAAGGGCTACTGCGTGAACTATCTCCTGTTTAATACGTTCAAAGGCTTGTCGTTGCTCAGGGCCCCATCTGAAGTCATTCTTCTTCCTGGTCACGTGATAGAGAGGGCTTACGATCTGACTGTAATTTGGAATATGCATTCTCCAAAAGCCCACAACGCCTAAGAAAGCTTCTGTTTCCTTTTTGCTAGTTGGTGGGGACATGGCTGTTATTTTGTTGATCACATCCATTGGGATCTGACGACGTCCATCTTGCCATTTTATTCCTAAAAACTGGATCTCCTGTGCAGGTCCCTTGACCTTACTTTGTTTTATGGCAAAACCGGCTTTCAGAAGGACTTGAATTATTTTCTTCCCTTTCTCAAAAACTTCTTCTGCTGTGTTGCCCCATACGATGATGTCATCAATGTATTGCAGGTGTTCCGGAGCCTCACCCTGTTCCAGTGCGGTGTGGATCAGTCCATGGCAAATGGTAGGGCTGTGTTTCCACCCCTGGGGCAGTCGGTTCCAGGTGTACTGGATGCCCCTCCAAGTGAAAGCAAACTGTGGCCTGCACTCTGCTGCCAAAGGGATGGAGAAGAACTCATTAGCGATATCCATTGTGGCGTACCACTTGGCTGCCTTTGACTCCAGTTCGTATTGGAGTTCTAGCATGTCCGGCACGGCAGCACTCAGTGGCAGCCTGACTTCGTTCAGGCCACAGTAGTCTACTGTTAGTCTCCACTCTCCATTGGACTTTCGCACTGGCCATATGGGACTGTTAAAGGGTGAGCAAGTCTTGCCGATGACTCCTTGGCTCTCCAGTCAACGAATCAGCTTATGGATGGGGATCAGGGAGTCTCGGTTGGTGCGATATTGCCGCTGGTGCACTGTTGTGGTAGCGATCGGCACCTGCTGTTCTTCAACCCTCAGCAACCCCACAACAGAAGGGTCCTCCGAGAGACCAGGCAAGGTGGACAGCTGTTTAATTTCCTCCGTCTCCAGGGCAGCTATACCAAAAGCCCACCGGTACCCTTTTGGGTCCTTGAAATACCCTCTCCTGAGGTAGTCTATGCCAAGGATGCACGGAGCCTCTGGGCCAGTCACAATGGGGTGCTTCTGCCACTCCTTCCCGGTTAGGCTCACTTCGGCCTCCAATACAGTTAACTCTTGGGATCCCCCTGTCACTCCAGAAATACAAATGGGTTCTGCCCCTTTATAGCTTGATGGCATCAGGGTACACTGTGCACCAGTGTCTACGAGAGGCTTATACTACTGTGGGTCTGATGTGCCAGGCCATCGAATCCACACAGTCCAATAAACCCGGTTGTCCCTTTCCTCCACCTGGCCGGAGGCAGGGCCCCTCTAGTATCTCATAGTATCCATCATAGTATCTCATAGTATCCCTCATAGTATCCATCTCTCACTTCTTGCAAACGTGAGTTAATAATTTCTTCATCGCAATTACAATCCAAAGTAAGATCAGCCCTTCTACTCTGTCTGGGGAACTGTTCACTGGAAACTGGACCGTCGTGAGACAGGTTTTTCCTGAAAACTGGAGCAGCATTTTTCCTGGGAGAACCCCCTTGTGTGATTGTTTTTCCTTGCAACTCACGTACCCGTGCCTCTAGGGTCAAGGTAGGTTTTCCATCCCACTGCCCCATGTCCTCTCCGTGGTCACGCAGGTAAAACCACAGGGTGCCCCGTGGTGTGTACTTTCTATATCCTCTCTCTTGAGGAGAAAAACGCTGACTCCTAATGGCTGAGATACTGGTCCGTACAGGTGGAGAATAGGACCTATCGTCTTTGAGTTGCTGGACCTCCCGGGACAGTTTCTCCACAGCCGAGACAAGGGAGGAGGAGACAGTTTCTTCGTTTTCCCGCAGTCCGATAACCACGTCATACACTGTTGGTGCTTCTTCCTCTTTCCAGCACAGCACTGCCAACGAACTGGCATGTGACGCTGGTGCACTCCGTACCAAATTCCGCCACATGAGTCGCGTGCACTGGATGTCATCTGGATCTTTGGGCGTTTGGTTGTTGTCCAGGTCACTATAAACCACCTCCAGCACGCCTAGTTCTCTCAGGTACTGGATACCTCTCTCCATAGTGGTCCATTTGCCTGGGCAATATATAACATCTTCCTTGAAGGGATACCTTTCCTTCACGCCTGACAGCAGTCGCCTCCAGAGGCTGAGGACCTGTGTCCCTTTTCCAATTGCTTTGTCAATACCCGCTTCCCTAGCAAGGGATCCCAGCTGTTTGGCTTCCTTCCCCTCTAATTCCAGGCTACTGGCCCCATTATCCCAGCATCGGAGCAGCCAGGTAACAATATGCTCTCCTGGACGATGGCTGAAATCTTTCCGCATATGTCGCAACTCATTCAGGGATAAGGATCAGGTGGTTTCCGTCTCGTTTATGAGTTCTTCCTCTTCCTCCTCCCCTCCTCGTGATGGCCCTGGTTTTCCATCATCCTTTTCTAAACGACCTGACTTCCGCTTCAAAGATTTCTTCTTCTGTACAGGGGCGACGGATACCAGCGACGGTTGGTCCTCTGGTTCAGCTGTAGTACCCGTCGCGAGGGTTTGGGTAGCTGCAGTGCCTGTTGCAGGGGTTGGAGTAACTGTAGTGACTGTTGCTGGGGTCTGAGTAGCCATAGTGGTTGTCATGGGGGTTGAAGTAGCCACAGTGCCTGTCGCAGGGGTTTGAGTAGCCACAATGGTTGTCGTGTGGGTTGAAGTAGCTACAGTGCCTGCCGTGGGGGTTTGAGTAGTCACCGTGTCTGTTGCCGGGGTTGATCTCTGGACAGTATTCCTGAATAGTTGTTTAACTCTAAACAAGGCCTGAACGACATTCAGGAGACATAGCAATATGATCATGCTTGTTTGAACATCCCAAGGATATTCAAAGTTCTCAGGGAATATTGTGGACGTCTTCATGAAGAGGATAGAAGAAAAAGGAGTTTCTGAAGATATGGAAGGGAAGGTGAACAAGTGGGAGAAAGTGTCCCATCCTGTCTCCCCCCTAAATTCATCCTCTGAGGTGAAGTGGTAAAAAGTGTAATTATTAATAGTTTCCAAAAGATAGCTCCCGAAGAACAGGAATGATGGCAGTGCTGAGTACAGGCTCGTGACCAATAATTTTATCATAACATAAACCAATGTCACACAGTATAGCAAAGCAATGACCTTAATCCATTTCCTAGAGATGACCAACCCCACATAAAAACTGATGATCAGCAGTATAGACAGCCAGTAAGGTGCTATATACCACAACTCCAAAAGCAGATCCAACAACTCTGAGAGCAAATAAACCAACATTGTGAACATTGAGTACTAAACTGATATAATGAATGCTTATAACAAATTTGTTTTAACCCGTTCGGGTCAGATGTGTCGTTATCTCAACCCTTTGAGCCCCACGTTGGGCGCCAAAAAGGACTGTTGCGGTTTAACCTGGCAGGCAGTCAAATACCACGCAGCCGCTTACTCACTCCCCCACCCCCAGCGGGACGGGGAGAGAATCGGAAGGGTAAGAGTGAGAAAAACTCGTGGGTTGAGATAAAGACAGTTTAATAGAACAGAAAAGGGAAAATAATAATGATAATGATAGAATATACAAAATGAGTGATGCACAATGCAAATGCTCACCACCCACGCTGACCGATAACCAAGTAGCGATCGCTACTTCCTGGATCACGCCTACTGTTCATATACTGAGCATGACGTCACATGGTATGGAATACCCCATTAGCCAGCTGGGCTGGCTGTCCTGATTATGTTCCCTCCCATCTTGTGTACCTAGCTCAGTCAGTAGGCATGGGAGCTGTCCTTGGACTAGGAGGGCACTTAGCAACAACTGAAAACATCAGTGTTATAAACATTCTCCTCATACTAAATCCAAAACACAGCACTAGGAAGAAATTTAACCCTATCCCAGCCGAAACCAGGACAAATGGAAGCAGAACAACTGGCAGCGCAGAGGTAAACCCATCTGGGCTGCCGCATTGTCGCAAGATATTGCTGCCTGGGCAGAAAACCTGACTGTAAAAGTACGTCACGTAGATGCTCACGTACCCAAGAGTCGGGCCACTGAAGAACATCAAAACAACCAGCAGGTGGACCAGGCTGCTAAGATTGAAGTGGCTCAGGTGGATCTGGACTGGCAACATAAGGATCATAGAATCATAGAATTATTAAGGTTGGAAAAGACCTCTAAGATCATCAAGTCCAACCGTCAACCCAACACTACCATGCCCACTACAGCATGTCCCTAAGCGCCTCATCTACACGTCTTTTAAATATTTCCAGGGATGGTGACTCAACCACTTCCCTGGGCAGCCTGTTCCAAGGCCTGACCACTCTTTCAGTAAAGAAATTTTTCCTAATGTCCAGTCTAAACCTCCCTTGGCGCAACTTGAGGCCATTTCCTCTTGTCCTATCGCTAGTTACTTGGCAGAAGAGACCAACACCCACCTCGCTACAACCTCCTTTCAGGTAGTTGTAGTGCGCGATGAGGTCCCCCCTCAGCCTCCTCTTCTCCAGACTAAACAACCCCAGTTCCCTCAGCCGCTCCTCATAAGACTTGTGCTCCAGGCCCTTCACCAGCTTCGTTGCCCTTCTCTGGACACGCTCCAGCACCTCAATGTCCTTCTTGTAGTGAGAGGCCCAAAACGGAACACAGTATTCAAGGTGCGGCCTCACCAGTGCCGAGTACAGGGGCACGATCACCTCCCTACTCCTGCTGGCCACACTATTTCTGATACAGAAATAAGGGTGAATTATTTATAGCTCGGTGGGCCCATGACACCTCAGGCCATCAAGGAAGACAGAGAACATATAGATGGGCTTGTGATCAAGGGGTGGACTCGACCATGGACGCTATTGCACAGGTTATCCATGAATGTGAAACGTGCGCTGCAATCAAGCAAGCCAAGCGAGTAAAGCCTCTTTGGTATGGAGGACGATGGTTGAAATATAAATATGGGGAGACCTGGCAGATTGATTATATCACACTCCCACAAACCCGACAGGGCAAGCGCTATGTGCTCACCATGGTGGAAGCAACCACCGGATGGCTGGAAACATACCCTGTGCCCCATGGCACCACCCGGAACACCATCCTGGGCCTTGAAAAGCAAGTCTTATGGCGACATGGCACCCCAGAAAGAATTGAGTCAGACAACGGGACTCATTTCTGAAACACCCTCATAGACACCTGGGCCAAAGAGCATGGCATTGAGTGGGTCTATCACATCCCCTACCATGCACCAGCCTCTGGGAAAATCGAACGATACAATGGACTGTTAAAGACTACACTGAGAGCAATGGGTGGTGGGACATTCAAGCATTGGGATACACATTTAGCAAAAGCTACCTGGTTAGTCAACACTAGGGGATCTGTTAATTGAGCTGGCCCTGCCCAATCAAGACTCTTACGTACTGTAGATGGAGATGAAGTCCCTGTCGTGCACATAAGAAATATGTTGGGGAAGACAGTCTGGGTTACTCCTGCCTCTCGCAAGGGAAAACCCATCCGTGGGATTGCTTTTGCTCAAGGACCCGGGTGCACTTGGTGGGTGATGCGAAAGGATGGGGAAGTCCGGTGTGTACCTCAAGGGGATTTGATTTTGGGTGAAAATAGCCAATGAACTGAATTGTATGATGTTAATTGCTATATAATACTGTATATCATCACTTCTATGGTTGCTATATGTCATATCAACGGTATTGCAGTAAAAATCACCCAGATTAATCAAGAATGAACTTTGAAGTGAGCGGCTGTGTGGTGTTTGGCTGCCTGCCGGGTTAAACCACAACAAGCTGGGACCAAGGCTGAGATTATTTAGATGTGGATTAGATTGCACTGGAGCGAGGAAACCGCACTATATTTCAGTGCAGGGTTTAAGTGTTGTGGCTCAGTGGCAAAGGAGTGGCGTGTTTCAGTCCTCCCGCCCTGCTGCCGTACAGTTTTTAGCCTGGCAGACCATGGCCCTTCACCCTCCACCCAGCCGTACGTGTTTGCTGGGGATTTTTTGACTTCAGAATTTACTTCGCTTGTAGCCAATGGTTATATGCCCCCTCTGAAACCGGCTGCCCTCCCATCCCCAGGAATATGAAGATGAGGCCGTTAGGGCAAGGAGAGGCTGGGAGAGATGGCGTGGGCAGAGAGCGCACAGTTCACTACAGCCAATGCACGCCTCAACAAGATTGGCATAAACACAGCTCCTGGCTGCCTTTCAAACAAGAGCATCTGCTAAATGCTGCCACCTGGTGCTTCCTTCCTCTTCCTGCATTGAGCTGCGAGACACCAGTGTCTCTGAGCAAAGTCCCAAGGGCATGCACCTCAGTGCTCCCCAGTGACTGTCTTGATCATCCTTGGGATGTCTGTGAAGCTCCCCATGTGCTCCAGGACTGTTGGAGAATGAGTGAAGGGGAATTCTCAGCCCTTGCAGAGGGGGTAGGTGGGTGCTAGAGAAGACTGCTAGGAAGGAAGGTCCTCAGCACACAGTTAGAGGCAGTTCAGATGTGTAAAAATGGGCTGAGTTTACCCTTCAGCTGAAGAGAAGTCCGACACATCTGTGGCCCAGAATCCCAGCCTCAGTGCTTGGGTTGAGCATCTCTCTCTAGTGCAAAATCACTTTACTTTTCTACCTCCTCTGGGAAGTGAATTGTCACAGGAGAGGAGCGTTTGTGTTTCCTGCTGTACGGAGATCCCCAGCTGGCAGTATGAGAGGAACTTAAATACAGACCTGAAGCTTAGAGAGGACAAGTACTTACAGCTGCTATTGTCCCAAGCAGGAAGGACAGGGGTTCGGCGGCTGGGGATTCTGCCGAGCATGGCACTCAGTACTGGCCTCCTGCCTTTGACAGCCCCTTTCTGAAAAGATGCCTGTCCGCAGATGATCTTGGTGGCCACGTGGGAGCAGAGCGCCCACTACCTGCAAATAAAATGCATTATTTCGTTCCCTTCTGCCAAGGAATATGAGAATCTATTGATCACCATTCTCATCATAAAAAGCTTTTACGTATCGGAGATCCCCTTTAGTAGTCTGTTTTCTAGATTAAGCAAGCCATTTTTTCAACGTTTCCCTATAGATCTTGTTTTCTGGACTTTTGACTATTGTTGAGATGGCTTTCACATTTTGGGTTATTTGACTGAAGTGTCTAAAAGAGCTGCAGTAATACTCCAACTGAGGCATCACAGAGCTGTGAGGAACAATACACTGAAATAATCCCCTCCCACGTCTTACAGACGACACTCCCATTAATGCCTTTTAGAATAAGATTTGCTTTTCCTTCTACCAGGCTGCCACCCTGTGCTGCAAGTTCAGTTCCTGCTCTGCAACCCCTCCTGCCATCCTCCTGTTTTGGCAATCATTTTTGGCTTTGGACCCCTGCTTCTGTTTCCCTTTCTTTGCTCTTCTTCTACTGTGCTTGTGAATAATGATGCATTTCCCACTTTTTCCATCTTATTTTCTGATTTCAGGTCCTGCTCAAGATCAAAGAAGCCAAAAAGTGGCCACCTCCACCCTCACCCAAGAGACGCCTGCGTCGGACCAGCACCTGCCACTCTGGCTATGCCTTCTCCCATCAGCATGGCTTTGGAGCACTCATTATGTCTGGGAGAAACATGCGGCCAAAATCACCTTTTGCCACAACAGGAACATTTTCACCAAATAGTGACAAACATAAACACAAAGGACTGTAAAAAAAACCAACCCCCCAAAAAAAACCAACCCCAAAAAACAAACCAACAAAGCAAACCAAAGTAAAGGGCTTTCAGGAAAGGAGGCTGTGCTCCCTGCAAAGCACCGCGCCAGTGGCCGCCCAGAGCTCTGCCCTCCAGGCTACCAAAGCAAGGATTTGGGCCTTTCCTTTCACCCATGTGCACCCTCTGACTTCAGCTTCTCTTCCAAAGACATGTACTGCTCCTGGGGAAGGCGGGCAGAGTGAATTAGAGCTGTTATATGGTATCCCAGAGGGCCTCCCTGGAACAAGAGAGAACACGCTGTGGGAGGCATCTCCACTCCCTGAGATTGTTTATAACGCTATTTTTTTTTTCTCCATTTAACTACATACTTCAGAGCAAAGAGAAGTCCAGGCTGAGGAAAAGGCTGAATTGGCAATGTCTTTCTCATTCACGTGCCTTTGTTTCTGTCATGAATCCACTCTGGGCTGTATTACTGGGGTGACAGTATTGACCCTAGGTGTGCCTTAGGTCCAGCCATACAACCCCCAAATCCCCAATCTTTGTAATATGTGTAATTTTGTAGCCTTTTGACTGTACACAGGCACTTTGGAAAGCATGAGTTGGAAATAACCTCCTTCCAAACTAACAGTTAATCCAATGGGCCGGTGAGTATTTAGGTATATCTATCAAATACAAGAGCTTCATAAGAGACTAAATTATCATCCTCAAACACTGCACAACAGATGACACGAGATCTGACCCCACGGGACCGAGCAGAGCACCGTGCACACACACACCAGAAATGCCGACACACCCAGGCAGCTGCCAGCACCACCAACCGCCCCGCAGGGCTGCCCGCTCTGGTCACGGACGAGCCCCCGCAGGCGGCGGCAGCAACCACCGCCACCCCTTACCGGCTGTCCGCGCCGCGCCGCTGTTTACAGCCGGGCGGCGGGGCGGCACCTCGGCGCTGCCCGCCCCACCCCCACCCCCCCGCCGGGGCCGCCCGGGAGTCGGCGTCCTCCGTCCCCGCCGAGCGGGGCGGTGCTGGGGCCTCGGGGCGCCCGAGGGAGAGAGCTGCGGATGGCAGAGGATGGGGCAGAAGCCCGGTCCCACGAGCCGTTACTTACAAGGCTGTATAGCAGCTTGGAGAAAATATTGCTACAAAGCGCAATCTGTAGGACAGACATCACTGCCAGCCGATATGTTTCAAATTCTGATCTTGTCAAAGCACTGAAATATTTGTATCTGGAGCAAGTTCACCAACAGATCTATTACCCCCTGCATGTCCTATGCAGCATTTGCAAGTCCCCTTCAGCCAGAAGGTGAGTGCTTTGCATGTAAACCATATAGGAAGAGTGACACAGTCTCAGTGTTTCCTTGCTCTGTCAGCAAAAGGTCTGCCTCTGCTGCTCGGCATTATATTCTGCTGCATTACATGCTAGGAACAGCTTTGATAGGACTCTCGGTCCACAGACCAGTCTGGGTATCATGGGGATGTCTGCTTACCTGCATAAATTCTCCTTTTTCCTCTAGCCCCAGGAAGGCTGACTGTGAAAGACATAATCCTTATCAGAAAGCCATGATTGTCTCTGCAAAGTGAATGATAAATCAGAGGGAGGTGACAAGCACTATCACAGTGGTTTCCTCAATCAGGGTGCAGGCTCTCACTTTACCTAGGTATCTCCTTGCAGGGGAGATCACTGGATTAGAATTTGCTTCTTCCCTAGCAAGCAGCTCCTGGCTGCTGAAGTCTGGATCCAGTCCCAGCTCCAGTTTGCACTGGCTGTGCTGAAATTTAATACCACAGTTTGTAACGAGCCTCCCAAAGCAGCAGGTGCAACATACTGTTTTTTTCTGTGCTGAGTTAAACCCAGGGAGATGAAACCTTCTATTAGAGCTTAAACAATCTTATACAGTAACTGCTAAAACTGGGACCACAGGCAGCAAGGTGTTATATGCAGACCGGATGAAATGGGGACATGGCTGTCCTGTTGCCATCATACATTGCCTCCACTGATAGCTCAGAGATTCAAGGCAGAGAGCTCCCAATAAATACCAGATGGTTACTGTGCAAAAAATCCAATTTAAAGCAAGGAAAGAGTCTAAATTTGTAGAAAGGAGCCGAAAAAAATATAACAGCCAACGCTGCTTAGTCCTCTGCGCAAAAAAAGCTTCATTTAGACAGCTCAGCAGTGCTGGCAGGACAGACTCTCACACTGCCACACTGGCCTTCCACCCAGTAACCCTGCTGATTATGGAGCTGGTGTAACAAAACAGTGAGCAAATCCCAGTCCCTCAAGATCACCATGTCTTTGTCTGTGTCTATGCATCTTAGGTCCCTCTGCTGGCAGTCTGATAGGATTTTCAGCTCTCTGGAACTCATGACTGACAGATGAACTGTTCCCAAATAAAATATTAGCCAGCACAGAGAAACTCTGCAGAGGCCCCTGAGCCCTCACTAAGTTCCTCTGAAATTTGACCACACCACTCATCAGGGAGGGTGAGGGAGCCATCAGGTCACGCTTCATCCATTACACTGAGCAACAGCACCAGCGGAGTAAAGGGCAGGACACCCTACGCTAGTGGTGAAATAGCATCTTTGCCTCTGATACTTCTTGTGTGATTTCCATCAAGTCAGATGTGCGTGTGCCTCAGAAGACAGATATTGCCTCAGTCTCTTATGGTGGGAAAGTCGCCTGGTGCTGGTGGCTCAGATGAGCCTTAACCATGACACGGTCTTCTCAGGGCTAGAATTTATGGCTTGATCTGTATGGGAGCCTGAGCTTCTTTTGCCCTTTTATTTTAAGTCTAAATGAAATAGCTGGTGCCCAGCTACAAAACCTGAGATGGCTCTGAGGACAATGATCTTTTACAACAAGAGCAGATTTGCAATGCAGATAAAACCGGGCTTCTGCCCCATCCTCTGCCATCCGCAGCTCTCTCCCTCGGGCGCCCCGAGGCCCCAGCACCGCCCCGCTCGGCGGGGACGGAGGACGCCGACTCCCGGGCGGCCCCGGCGGGGGGGTGGGGGTGGGGCGGGCAGCGCCGAGGTGCCGCCCCGCCGCCCGGCTGTAAACAGCGGCGCGGCGCGGACAGCCGGTAAGGGGTGGCGGTGGTTGCTGCCGCCGCCTGCGGGGGCTTGTCCGTGGCCAGAGCGGGCAGCCCTGCGGGGCGGTTGGTGGTGCTGGCAGCTGCCTGGGTGTGTCGGCATTTCTGGTGTGTGTGTGCACGGTGCTCTGCTCGGTCCCGTGGGGTCAGATCTCGTGTCATCTGTTGTGCAGTGTTTGAGGATGATAATTTAGTCTTTTATGAAGCTCTTGTATTTGATAGATGTTATAAATGATTTAGTCCCAAACAGGATTCCAATTTAAGTTTACAATTTATTAAATGAATAGAGGCAAGCAAACAGCGCTGGGTGTGCCGGGAGTCTCCGCTCCACCAGGACACACACCATAACGCGGCACTCATCATAAATATATACAGTAAAACATTACATATTCATATAATTTTGTAATATGCCTATACATATGCATGACCTGTCCCCGCTTCGTATTAAAATGAGTTCCAAAAGTCATTTACATAGTCCAAGCATGCGCAGTAAAATTAGGGTTAGGGTCTTTTCCTCTCCGGTGGTCGTTCATAGTCTTCTTCACTGTGTCCGTTAGTTGAACTCTGGGCTTCCTTTGTCTATATATGGTCATTTAATTAACTCATCAGTTCCTTGACTCTTGGAATGTAACAAGGCATCAGGTTATCTTGTCCTTTAACACTTATCCTTTCACAGGTGTTCGTTATTAGTGATTTACATAGGACACTATCTCATCACAGCTGTTACATAGGAGGCCTAACGAGCCAGCTCAAGGCCTGTCTGCTCTTATCAAGTGGGAGGATGTACCATGGTGAAATCTCAGTCAGGAATTGTTAGTTAATTTATGGCTTAGGCTAGACAATGGCTCTGTTATTAACCCTTAAGTGTTAGTTCCCTCTATCAATCCCACCTTTTCTAAAAAGTTAATAAATTCATTTACTATACCAGAATGTTCACTAAGTGGCTTTTGCAAGCAGGAACTATATACATACTATATACATAAACCACTCTGCTAGACTTAGGCTTGTGGTCATACAAGGGTATGTAGGACAGAAGGTCACACTTCATCACACGAATCAGATTAACATATTTCACAACAGATATACCTAAATACTCACCGGCCCATTGGATTAACTGTTAGTTTGGAAGGAGGTTATTTCCAACTCATGCTTTCCAAAGTGCCTGTGTACAGTCAAAAGGCTACAAAATTACACATATTACAAAGATTGGGGATTTGGGGGTTGTATGGCTGGACCTAAGGCACACCTAGGGTCAATACTGTCACCCCAGTAATACAGCCCAGAGTGGATTCATGACAGAAACAAAGGCACGTGAATGAGAAAGACATTGCCAATTCAGCCTTTTCCTCAGCCTGGACTTCTCTTTGCTCTGAAGTATGTAGTTAAATGGAGAAAAAAAAAATAGCGTTATAAACAATCTCAGGGAGTGGAGATGCCTCCCACAGCGTGTTCTCTCTTGTTCCAGGGAGGCCCTCTGGGATACCATATAACAGCTCTAATTCACTCTGCCCGCCTTCCCCAGGAGCAGTACATGTCTTTGGAAGAGAAGCTGAAGTCAGAGGGTGCACATGGGTGAAAGGAAAGGCCCAAATCCTTGCTTTGGTAGCCTGGAGGGCAGAGCTCTGGGCGGCCACTGGCGCGGTGCTTTGCAGGGAGCACAGCCTCCTTTCCTGAAAGCCCTTTACTTTGGTTTGCTTTGTTGGTTTGTTTTTTGGGGTTGGTTTTTTTTGGGGGGTTGGTTTTTTTTACAGTCCTTTGTGTTTATGTTTGTCACTATTTGGTGAAAATGTTCCTGTTGTGGCAAAAGGTGATTTTGGCCGCATGTTTCTCCCAGACATAATGAGTGCTCCAAAGCCATGCTGATGGGAGAAGGCATAGCCAGAGTGGCAGGTGCTGGTCCGACGCAGGCGTCTCTTGGGTGAGGGTGGAGGTGGCCACTTTTTGGCTTCTTTGATCTTGAGCAGGACCTGAAATCAGAAAATAAGATGGAAAAAGTGGGAAATGCATCATTATTCACAAGCACAGTAGAAGAAGAGCAAAGAAAGGGAAACAGAAGCAGGGGTCCAAAGCCAAAAATGATTGCCAAAACAGGAGGATGGCAGGAGGGGTTGCAGAGCAGGAACTGAACTTGCAGCACAGGGTGGCAGCCTGGTAGAAGGAAAAGCAAATCTTATTCTAAAAGGCATTAATGGGAGTGTCGTCTGTAAGACGTGGGAGGGGATTATTTCAGTGTATTGTTCCTCACAGCTCTGTGATGCCTCAGTTGGAGTATTACTGCAGCTCTTTTAGACACTTCAGTCAAATAACCCAAAATGTGAAAGCCATCTCAACAATAGTCAAAAGTCCAGAAAACAAGATCTATAGGGAAACGTTGAAAAAATGGCTTGCTTAATCTAGAAAACAGACTACTAAAGGGGATCTCCGATACGTAAAAGCTTTTTATGATGAGAATGGTGATCAATAGATTCTCATATTCCTTGGCAGAAGGGAACGAAATAATGCATTTTATTTGCAGGTAGTGGGCGCTCTGCTCCCACGTGGCCACCAAGATCATCTGCGGACAGGCATCTTTTCAGAAAGGGGCTGTCAAAGGCAGGAGGCCAGTACTGAGTGCCATGCTCGGCAGAATCCCCAGCCGCCGAACCCCTGTCCTTCCTGCTTGGGACAATAGCAGCTGTAAGTACTTGTCCTCTCTAAGCTTCAGGTCTGTATTTAAGTTCCTCTCATACTGCCAGCTGGGGATCTCCGTACAGCAGGAAACACAAACGCTCCTCTCCTGTGACAATTCACTTCCCAGAGGAGGTAGAAAAGTAAAGTGATTTTGCACTAGAGAGAGATGCTCAACCCAAGCACTGAGGCTGGGATTCTGGGCCACAGATGTGTCGGACTTCTCTTCAGCTGAAGGGTAAACTCAGCCCATTTTTACACATCTGAACTGCCTCTAACTGTGTGCTGAGGACCTTCCTTCCTAGCAGTCTTCTCTAGCACCCACCTACCCCCTCTGCAAGGGCTGAGAATTCCCCTTCACTCATTCTCCAACAGTCCTGGAGCACATGGGGAGCTTCACAGACATCCCAAGGATGATCAAGACAGTCACTGGGGAGCACTGAGGTGCATGCCCTTGGGACTTTGCTCAGAGACACTGGTGTCTCGCAGCTCAATGCAGGAAGAGGAAGGAAGCACCAGGTGGCAGCATTTAGCAGATGCTCTTGTTTGAAAGGCAGCCAGGAGCTGTGTTTATGCCAATCTTGTTGAGGCGTGCATTGGCTGTAGTGAACTGTGCGCTCTCTGCCCACGCCATCTCTCCCAGCCTCTCCTTGCCCTAACGGCCTCATCTTCATATTCCTGGGGATGGGAGGGCAGCCGGTTTCAGAGGGGGCATATAACCATTGGCTACAAGCGAAGTAAATTCTGAAGTCAAAAAATCCCCAGCAAACACGTACGGCTGGGTGGAGGGTGAAGGGCCATGGTCTGCCAGGCTAAAAACTGTACGGCAGCAGGGCGGGAGGACTGAAACACGCCACTCCTTTGCCACTGAGCCACAACACTTAAACCCTGCACTGAAATATAGTGCGGTTTCCTCGCTCCAGTGCAATCTAATCCACATCTAAATAATCTCAGCCTTGGTCCCAGCTTGTTGTGGTTTAACCCGGCAGGCAGCCAAACACCACACAGCCGCTCGCTTCAAAGTTCATTCTTGATTAATCTGGGTGATTTTTACTGCAATACCGTTGATATGACATATAGCAACCATAGAAGTGATGATATACAGTATTATATAGCAATTAACATCATACAATTCAGTTCATTGGCTATTTTCACCCAAAATCAAATCCCCTTGAGGTACACACCGGACTTCCCCATCCTTTCGCATCACCCACCAAGTGCACCCGGGTCCTTGAGCAAAAGCAATCCCACGGATGGGTTTTCCCTTGCGAGAGGCAGGAGTAACCCAGACTGTCTTCCCCAACATATTTCTTATGTGCACGACAGGGACTTCATCTCCATCTACAGTACGTAAGAGTCTTGATTGGGCAGGGCCAGCTCAATTAACAGATCCCCTAGTGTTGACTAACCAGGTAGCTTTTGCTAAATGTGTATCCCAATGCTTGAATGTCCCACCACCCATTGCTCTCAGTGTAGTCTTTAACAGTCCATTGTATCGTTCGATTTTCCCAGAGGCTGGTGCATGGTAGGGGATGTGATAGACCCACTCAATGCCATGCTCTTTGGCCCAGGTGTCTATGAGGGTGTTTCAGAAATGAGTCCCGTTGTCTGACTCAATTCTTTCTGGGGTGCCATGTCGCCATAAGACTTGCTTTTCAAGGCCCAGGATGGTGTTCCGGGTGGTGCCATGGGGCACAGGGTATGTTTCCAGCCATCCGGTGGTTGCTTCCACCATGGTGAGCACATAGCGCTTGCCCTGTCGGGTTTGTGGGAGTGTGATATAATCAATCTGCCAGGTCTCCCCATATTTATATTTCAACCATCGTCCTCCATACCAAAGAGGCTTTACTCGCTTGGCTTGCTTGATTGCAGCGCACGTTTCACATTCATGGATAACCTGTGCAATAGCGTCCATGGTCGAGTCCACCCCTTGATCACAAGCCCATCTATATGTTCTCTGTCTTCCTTGATGGCCTGAGGTGTCATGGGCCCACCGAGCTATAAATAATTCACCCTTATTTCTGTATCAGAAATAGTGTGGCCAGCAGGAGTAGGGAGGTGATCGTGCCCCTGTACTCGGCACTGGTGAGGCCGCACCTTGAATACTGTGTTCCGTTTTGGGCCTCTCACTACAAGAAGGACATTGAGGTGCTGGAGCGTGTCCAGAGAAGGGCAACGAAGCTGGTGAAGGGCCTGGAGCACAAGTCTTATGAGGAGCGGCTGAGGGAACTGGGGTTGTTTAGTCTGGAGAAGAGGAGGCTGAGGGGGGACCTCATCGCGCACTACAACTACCTGAAAGGAGGTTGTAGCGAGGTGGGTGTTGGTCTCTTCTGCCAAGTAACTAGCGATAGGACAAGAGGAAATGGCCTCAAGTTGCGCCAAGGGAGGTTTAGACTGGACATTAGGAAAAATTTCTTTACTGAAAGAGTGGTCAGGCCTTGGAACAGGCTGCCCAGGGAAGTGGTTGAGTCACCATCCCTGGAAATATTTAAAAGACGTGTAGATGAGGCGCTTAGGGACATGCTGTAGTGGGCATGGTAGTGTTGGGTTGACGGTTGGACTTGATGATCTTAGAGGTCTTTTCCAACCTTAATAATTCTATGATTCTATGATCCTTATGTTGCCAGTCCAGATCCACCTGAGCCACTTCAATCTTAGCAGCCTGGTCCACCTGCTGGTTGTTTTGATGTTCTTCAGTGGCCCGACTCTTGGGTACGTGAGCATCTACGTGACGTACTTTTACAGTCAGGTTTTCTGCCCAGGCAGCAATATCTTGCGACAATGCGGCAGCCCAGATGGGTTTACCTCTGCGCTGCCAGTTGTTCTGCTTCCATTTGTCCTGGTTTCGGCTGGGATAGGGTTAAATTTCTTCCTAGTGCTGTGTTTTGGATTTAGTATGAGGAGAATGTTTATAACACTGATGTTTTCAGTTGTTGCTAAGTGCCCTCCTAGTCCAAGGACAGCTCCCATGCCTACTGACTGAGCTAGGTACACAAGATGGGAGGGAACATAATCAGGACAGCCAGCCCAGCTGGCTAATGGGGTATTCCATACCATGTGACGTCATGCTCAGTATATGAAGGGTAGGCGTGATCCAGGAAGTAGCGATCGCTACTTGGTTATCGGTCAGCGTGGGTGGTGAGCAATTGCATTGTGCATCACTCATTTTGTATATTCTATCATTATCATTATTATTTTCCCTTTTCTGTTCTATTAAACTGTCTTTATCTCAACCCACGAGTTTTTCTCACTCTTACCCTTCCGATTCTCTCCCCGTCCCGCTGGGGGTGGGGGAGTGAGTAAGCGGCTGCGTGGTATTTGACTGCCTGCCAGGTTAAACCGCAACAGTCCTTTTTGGCGCCCAACGTGGGGCTCAAAGGGTTGAGATAACGACACATCTGACCCGAACGGGTTAAAACAAATTTGTTATAAGCATTCATTATATCAGTTTAGTACTCAATGTTCACAATGTTGGTTTATTTGCTCTCAGAGTTGTTGGATCTGCTTTTGGAGTTGTGGTATATAGCACCTTACTGGCTGTCTATACTGCTGATCATCAGTTTTTATGTGGGGTTGGTCATCTCTAGGAAATGGATTAAGGTCATTGCTTTGCTATACTGTGTGACATTGGTTTATGTTATGATAAAATTATTGGTCACGAGCCTGTACTCAGCACTGCCATCATTCCTGTTCTTCGGGAGCTATCTTTTGGAAACTATTAATAATTACACTTTTTACCACTTCACCTCAGAGGATGAATTTAGGGGGGAGACAGGATGGGACACTTTCTCCCACTTGTTCACCTTCCCTTCCATATCTTCAGAAACTCCTTTTTCTTCTATCCTCTTCATGAAGACGTCCACAATATTCCCTGAGAACTTTGAATATCCTTGGGATGTTCAAACAAGCATGATCATATTGCTATGTCTCCTGAATGTCGTGACTACTCAAACCCCCACGGCAGGCACTGTAGCTCCTTCAACCCGCACGACAACCACTGTGGCTACTCAAACCCCTGCGACAGGCACTGTGGCTACTTCAACCCCCATGACAACCACTATGGCTACTCAGACCCCGGCAACAGTCACTACAGTTACTCCAACCCCCGCAACAGGCACTGCAGCTACTCAAACTCCGCCAACAGTCACTGCAGTTACTCCAACCAGTGCGACAAGCACTGCAGCCACTCAAACCCCGGCAACAGTCACTACAATTACTCCAACCCCTGCGACAGGCACTGCAGCTACCCAAACCCTCGCGACGGGTACTACAGCTGAACCAGAGGACCAACCGTCGCTGGTATCCGTCGCCCCTGTACAGAAGAAGAAATCTTTGAAGCGGAAGTCAGGTCGTTTAGAAAAGGATGATGGAAAACCAGGGCCATCACGAGGAGGGGAGGAGGAAGAGGAAGAACTCATAAACGAGACGGAAACCACCTGATCCTTATCCCTGAATGAGTTGCGACATATGCGGAAAGATTTCAGCCATCGTCCAGGAGAGCATATTGTTACCTGGCTGCTCCGATGCTGGGATAATGGGGCCAGTAGCCTGGAATTAGAGGGGAAGGAAGCCAAACAGCTGGGATCCCTTGCTAGGGAATCGGGTATTGACAAAACAATTGGACAAGGGACACAGGTCCTCAGCCTCTGGAGGCGACTGCTGTCAGGCGTGAAGGAAAGGTATCCCTTCAAGGAAGATGTTATATATCGCCCAGGCAAATGGACCACTATGGAGAGAGGTATCCAGTACCTGAGAGAATTAAGCATGCTGGAGGTGGTTTATAGTGACCTGGACAACGAGCAAGTACCCAAAGATCCAGATGACATCCAGTGTACGCGACCCATGTGGCGGAAGTTGGTACGGAGCACACCAGCGTCATATGCCACTTCGTTGGCAGTACTGTGCTGGAAAGAGGAAGAAGCACCAACGGTGTGTGATGTAGTTAACGGACTCCGGGAATACGAAGAAACTGTCTCCTCCTCCCTTGTCTCGGCTGTGGAGAAACTGTCCCGGGAGGTCCAGCAACTCAAAGACGATAGGTCCTATTCTCCACCTGTACGGACCAGTATCTCAGCCATTAGGAGTCAGCGTTTTTCTCCTCAAGAGAGAGGATATAGAAAGTACACACCACGGGGCACCCTGTGGTTTTACCTGCGTGACCACGGAGAGGACATGGGGCAGTGGGATGGAAAACCTACCTTGACCCTAGAGGCACGGGTACGTGAGTTGCAAGGAAAAACAATCACACAAGGGGGTTCTACCAGGAAAAATGCTGCTCCAGTTTTCAGGAAAAACCTGTCTCACGACAGTCCAGTTACCAGTGAACAGTTCCCCAGACAGAGTAGAAGGGCTGATCTTACTTTGGATTGTAATTGTGATGAAGAAATTCTTGACTCACGCTTGCAAGAAGTGAGAGATGGATACTATGATCAGCACTAGAGGGGCCCTGCCTCCGGCGAGGTGGAGGAAAGGGACAACCGGGTTTACTGGACTGTGTGGATTCGATGGCCTGGCACATCAGATCCACAGGAGTATAAGCCTCTCGTAGACACTGGTGCACAGTGTACCCTGATGCCATCAAGCTATAAAGGGGCAGAACCCATTTGTATTTCTGGAGTGACAGGGGGATCCCAAGAGTTAACTGTATTGGAGGCCGAAGTGAGCCTAACTGGGAAGGAGTGGCAGAAGCACCCCATTGTGACTGGCCCAGAAGCTCCGTGCATCCTTGGCATAGACTACCTCAGGAGAGGGTATTTCAAGGACCCAAAAGGGTACCGGTGGGCTTTTGGTATAGCTGCCCTGGAGACGGAGGAAATTAAACAGCTGTCCACCTTGCCCGGTCTCTCGGAGGACCCCTCTTTGTTGTGGGGCTGCTGAGGGTTGAAGAACAGCAGGTGCCGATCGCTACCACAACAGTGCACCAGCGGCAATATCGCACCAACCGAGACTCCCTGATTCCCATCCATAAGCTGATTCGTTGACTGGAGGGCCAAGGAGTGATCAGCAAGACTCGCTCACCCTTTAACAGTCCCATATGGCCAGTGCGAAAGTCCAATGGAGAGTGGAGACTAACAGTAGACTATCGTGGCCTGAACGAAGTCAGGCCGCCACTGAGTGCTGCCGTGCCAGACACGCTAGAACTCCAATACGAACTGGAGTCAAAGGCAGCCAAGTGGTACGCCACCATTGACATTGCTAATGCGTTCTTCTCCATCCCTTTGGCAGCAGAGTGCAGGCCACAGTTTGCTTTCTCTTGGAGGGGCGTCCAGTACACCTGGAACCGACTGCCCCAGGGGTGGAAACACAGCCCTACTATTTGCCATGGACTGATCCACACCGCACTGGAACAGGGTGAGGCTCCGGAACACCTGCAATACATTGATGACATCATCGTATGGGGCAACACAGCAGAAGAAGTTTTTGAGAAAGGGAAGAATAATTCAAATCCTTCTGAAAGCCGGTTTTGCCATAAAACAAAGTAAGGTCAAGGGACCTGCACAGGAGATCAAGTTTTTAGGAATAAAATGGCAAGATGGACATCGTCAGATCCCAATGGATGTGATCAAGAAAATAACAGCCATGTCCCCACCAACTAGCAAAAAGGAAACACAATCTTTCTTAGGTGTTGTGGGCTTTTGGAGAATGCATATTCCAAATTACAGTCAGATCATAAGCCCTCTCTATCACGTGACCAGGAAGAAGAATGACTTCAAATGGGGCCCTGAGCAACGACAAGCCTTTGAACATATTAAACAGGAGAGAGTTCATGCAGTAGCCCTTGGGCCAGTCCGGGCAGGACAAGATGTAAAGAATGTGCTCTACACCGCAGCTGGGGAGAATGGTCCTACCTGGAGCCTCTGGCAGAAAGCACCAGGGGAGACTCGAGGTTGACCCCTGGGGTTCTGGAGTCGGGGATACAGAGGATCCGAGGCCCGCTACACTCCAACTGAGAAGGAGATATTGGCAGCATATGAAGGGGTTCGAGCTGCTTCGGAAGTGGTTGGTACTGAAGCACAGCTCCTCCTGGCACCCCGACTGCCGGTGCTGGGCTGGATGTTCAAAGGGAGGGTCCCCTCTACCCATCATGCAACCGATGCTACGTGGAGTAAGTGGGTCTCACTGATCACACAACGGGCCCTGTCCTGGTTCCAGATGGGACAGGGTTAACTTTCTTCCCAGTAGCTTGGGGGGTGTGCTGTGTTTTGGGTTCGGTGTGAAAGGAGCGTTGATGGCCCATTGACGCTTTGGATGTTGCTGGGTGATGCTTGCACGGGAGGGGGGAGCACAGCCTGGGTGGTGGACCCAGCTGGCCAATGGGGTATTCTATACCATGTGACATCATGCTCAGTATAAAAACCAGGTGTGTGGGGGGGCTCGCCCCCCGTTCGTGACACGGGGTCGGCGGTCGGTGAGTGGTTGTGTTGTGCATTGCCTGCTTTGTGTATTCTGTTATTGTTGTTGTTCTCATTGTTATTATTACTGTTCTACTTAGTTTTATTTCAATTATTAAACTGTTTTTATCTCAACCCGGGAGCTTTCCTACTTATGCCCTCCCGATTCTCTCCCCCATCCCACCGGGGGGGGGTGATCGAGCGGCTGCGTGGCGTTTATTTTTGCTGGCTGGGGTTAAACCACGACAGTCCTTTTTGGCGCCCAACGTGGGGCACGAAGGGTTGAGATAACGACAGATTATTTAGAGCATATTAAGCAATTTATATCTGGTAACATATTAATTTGTTCTGCACCATGCTCTTGTTTTTACTGTACCTGTTAAAAATTGGAGTTGGGTTTTGTAGTCTGTTGTGCTCTGCCGTGATTAATGATGTTTTGCCTGGGAGATTTGTTACTAAAACGCTGGCATTGGGGGTTATTTGGTATTTGGGATTCGTAATGAAGCCGTTTCTGCATTTCGGGTACCACTTCATGGAGACCATTAGCAATTATACCTTTTCCTCCGAGAGATTTTTTATGGAGGAAATAGAGAATGGCACCCTCGCTACCTTCATCTCCTTTGTTAAAATAACTTGCCAGTACCTTGAACATCTCTGGGTAGTTAAGATATATCTATTGGTACTCCTTGGGAATATTGTTGTGGTTTTATCCAAGGTTAGTAAGCAATTTAAGAACGTCATCCAGAGATCTGCCCCAAGGCTGGATAGTTATGAGTGGCAGGGCGAGTGGGATAGCATGGGCAAATGCCTAGGACGGTGGGCACCCCCAGTGTTCTGGAACTTTACCCCTGAACAAGTGCAGAACCCTGAAAAATTAGTAGAATATTTGGAAGAAGTATGCTGTCATCCTGGCCATTCCAGGGAGACACAAATCACTACAATGTGCTGGGGCCTGGCCCACGCCTACCGAGCCCTGTTTAACACCACTCAGAACCCCCAAGGGGAAGGAAACGTCTCTGCAGCTGATGACAAAGCAACAGGCCCTGTGGCTACTCCACCCCCCACGGCAAGCACAGCAGCTCCCTCACCCCCCAGGGCAGGCACGGCAGCTACTCCGCCCCCTGCGACAGAGAACCAACCCATGCCGGTATCAGTCGCCCCTATACAAAAAAGAAAATGCACAAGAAAATCAGCTCGTCTAGTAAGGGATGAAGATGAACCAGGGCCATCACGAGAACAGGAGGAGGAGGAGGCAGAACCCGTAAATGAGATGGTGACCACCCGATCCCTATCTCTGGCTGAGCTGCGAGATATGCGAAAAGACTTCAGCCCTTGTCCAGGCGAGCACATTGTCACCTGGCTGCTCCGATGCTGGGATAACGGGGCCAGTAGCCTGGAATTAGAGGGGACGGAAGCCAAGCAGCTGGGATCCCTTTCTAGGGAAGGGGGCATTGACAAAGCAATTGGACAAGGGGCACAAGTCCTCAGCCTCTGGAGGTGACTCCTGTCAGGTGTGAAGGAAAGGTATCCCTTCAAGGAAGATGTTATGTGCCACCCAGGCAAGTGGACCACCATGGAGAGAGGTATCCAGTACCTGAGAGAATTAGCCGTGCTGGAAGTGATTTATGATGACCTGAACAACGAGCAGTTATCCAAAGACCCAGATGAAGTCAAATGCACCTGACCCATGTGGCGGAAGTTTGTACGGAGCGCACCAGCATCACATGCAAACTCATTGGCAGTAATGACCTGGAGAGATGGAGAGGAACAAACAGTGGATGAACTGGCTGGCCAACTCCGGCAATATGAAGAAAGTCTCTCTTCCTCCCTACGAGCCTGTGTCTCTGCTGTGGAGAAACTGTCTCAGGAGGTCCAGCAACTCAAAGAGGATATGTCCTGCTCCCCACCTGCACGGGCCAGTGTCTCAGCCATTAGGAGCAAGCGTCCCTCTGCTCAAGAGAGGAGACATCGTGGGTACACACCCCGGGGCACCCTGTGGTTTTACCTGCGTGACCACGGAGAGGACATGAGGAAGTGGGATGGAAAACCTACCTCAGCCTTACAGGCACGGGTACATGAGTTGCAAGGGAAAACAACCACAAAGGGGGTTCTTCCAGGAAAACTGCTGCTCCAGTCTCCAGTGAGTTCCCCAGACAGAGTAGAAGGGCTGATTCCACTTCCGACCTTAACAAAGGGACTTCTGACTCATACTTACAAGAAGTGGATAGCGAATATGATGACCAGGACTAGAGGGGCCCTGCCTCCAGCCAGGTGGAGGAAAGGGACAACCGGGTTTACTGGACTGTGTGGATTTGATGGCCTGGCACATCAGAGCCACAAGAATATAAGGCTCTCGTAGACACCGGTGCGCAGTGTACCCTGATGCCATCAGGCTATAAAGGGGCAGAACGCATTTGTATTTCTGGAGTGACAGGGGGATCCCAAGAGTTAACTGTGTTGGAGGCGGAAGTAAGTCTAACCGGGAATGAGTGGCAGAAGCACCCCATTGTGACTGGCCCAGAGGCTCCGTGCATCCTTGGCATAGACTACCTCAGGAGAGGGTATTTCAAGGACCCAAAAGGGTATCGGTGGGCTTTTGGTATAGCTGCCCTGGAGACGGAGGAAATTAAACAGCTGTCCACCTTGCCCGGTCTCTCAGAGGACCCTTCTGTTGTGGGGTTGTTGAAGGTCCAAGAACAACAGGTACCAATTGCTACCACAACAGTGCACCGGCGGCAATACCGCACCAACCGAGACTCCCTAATCCCCATCCATGAGCTGATTCGTCGACTGGAGAGCCAAGGAGTGATCAGTAAGACTCGCTCACCCTTCAACAGTCCCATATGGCCAGTGCGAAAGTCCAATGGAGAGTGGAGGCTAACAGTAGACTACAGTGGCCTGAACTAAGTGACGCCGCCACTGAGTGCTGCCGTGCCGGACATGCTGGAACTTCAATATGAACTGGAGTCAAAGGCAGCCAAGTGGTACGCCACAATGGATATCGCTAATGCGTTCTTCTCAATCCCTTTGGCGGCAGAGTGCAGGCCACAGTTTGCTTTCACTTGGAGGGGCGTCCAGTACACCTGGAACCGACTGCCCCAGGGGTGGAAACACAGCCCTACCATTTGCCATGGACTGATCCACACCGCACTGGAACAGGGTGAGGCTCCGGAACACCTGCAATACATTTATGACATCATTGTATGGGGCAACACAGCAGAGGAAGTTTTCAAGAAAGGGGAGAGAATAGTCCAAATCCTTCTGAAGGCCGGCTTTGCAATAAAACGAAGTAAGGTCAAGGGACCTGCACAGGAGATCCAGTTTTTAGGAATATAATGGCAAGATGGATGACGTCAGATCCCAACAGATGTGATCAATAAAATAACAGCCATGTCTCCACCAACTAACAAAAAGGAAAACGCAAGCTTTCTTAGGCGTTGTGGGCTTTTGGAGAATGCATATTCCAAATTACATTCAGATCGTAAGCCCTCTCTATCACGTGACCAGGAAGAAGAACGACTTCAGATGGGGCCCTGAGCAACGACAAGCATTTGAGCAAATTAAACAGGAGATAGTTCATGCAGTAGCCCTTGGGCCAGTCTGGGCAGGACAAGATGTAAAGAATGTGCTCTACACCGCAGCCGGGGAGAATGGTCCTACCTGGAGCCTCTGGCAGAAAGCACCAGGGGAGACTCGAGGTCGACCCTTAGGGTTCTGGAGTCGGGGATACAGAGGATCCGAGGCCCACTACACTCCAAATGAGAAGGAGATATTGGCAGCATATGAAGGGATTCGAGCTGCTTCGGAAGTGGTTGGCACTGAAGCACAGCTCCTCCTGGCACCCCGACTGCCGGTGCTGGGCTGGATGTTCAAAGGGAGGGTCCCCTCTACACATCATGAAACCGATGCTACGTGGAGTAAGTGGGTCGCACTGATCACACAACGGGCCCGAATAGGAAACCCCAGTCGCCCAGGAATCTTGGAGGTGATCACGAACTGGCCAGAAGGCAAAGATTTTGGAATATCCCCAGAGGAGGAGGTGACGTGTGCTGAAGAGGCCCCACCATATAACAAACTACCAGAAAACGAGAAGCAATATGCCCTGTTCACTGATGGGTCCTGTCGCCTTGTGGGAAAACATCGGAGATGGAAGGCTGCGGTATGGAGTCCTATACGCCAAGTTGCAGAAACTGCTGAAGGAGAAGGTGAATCGAGTCAGTTTGCAGAGGTGAAAGTCATCCAGCTGGCCTTGAGCATTGCCGAACGAGAAAAATGGCCAGTACTTTATCTCTCTACTGACTCATGGATGGTGGCAAATGCCCTGTGGGGGTGGTTGCAGCAGTGGAAGCAGAACAACTGGCAGCGCAGAGGGAAACCCATCTGGGCTGCCGCATTGTGGCAAGATATTGCTGCCCGGGTAGAGAACCTGGTTGTAAAAGTACGTCACGTAGATGCTCACGTACCCAAGAGTCGGGCCACTGAGGAACACCAAAACAACCAGCAGGTGGACCAGGCTGCTAAGATTGAAGTGGCTCAGGTGGATTTGGACTGGCAACATAAGGGTGAATTGTTTATAGCTCGGTGGGCCCATGATGCCTCAGGCCATCAAGGAAGAGATGCAACATATAGATGGGCTCATGATCGAGGGGTGGACTTAACCATGGACGCTATTGCACAGGTTATCCATGAATGTGAAACGTGCGCTACAATCAAGCAAGCCAAGCGAGTAAAGCCTCTCTGGTATGGAGGACGATGGTTAAAATATAAATATGGGGAGGCCTGGCAGATTGATTATATCACACTCCCACAAACCCGCCACGGTAAGCGCTATGTGCTCACCATGGTGGAAGCAACCACAGGATGGCTAGAGACATACCCTGTGCCCCATGCCACTGCCCGGAACACCATCCTGGGCCTTGAAAAGCAAGTCCTATGGCGACACGGCACCCCAGAAAGAATTGAATCAGACAACGGGACTCACTTCTGAAACACCCTCATAGACACCTGGGCCAAAGAGCACAGCATTGAGTGGGTCTATCACATCCCCTGTCGTGGTTTAACCTGGCAGCAGCCAAATACCACGCAGCCGCTCGCTCACCCCCCCCGCCGGGTGGGATGGGGGAGAGAATCAGAAGGGTAAAAGTGAGAAAAACTCGTGGGTTGAGATAAAGACAGTTTAATAGGGAAAGCAAAAGCCGCGCACGCAAGCAAAGCAA
The DNA here is from genome assembly GCF_964195595.1 of Calonectris borealis. Lineage (NCBI taxonomy): Eukaryota > Metazoa > Chordata > Aves > Procellariiformes > Procellariidae > Calonectris > Calonectris borealis. The sequence goes on along the minus strand of NC_134351.1, from coordinate 36,682,558 downwards.
AACAAGGAATTCATTCACCACTTCCCATCGGCAGGCAGGTGTTCAGCCATCGCCAGGAAAGCAGGGCTCCATCACGCGTAACGGTTACTTGGAAAGACACACGCCATCACTCCGAACGCCCCCCCTCCTTCTTCTTCACCCAGCCTTATATGCTGAGCATGACGTCATATGGTATGGAATAGCCTATTGGCCAGCTGGGCCAGCCGCCCTGGCCACGCTCCCTCCCAGCCCCCTGCACATCTGGCAGGGCATGGGAAGATGAAAAGTCCTTGACTAGCATAAACAATACCTAGCAACAACCAAAACATCAGCGTGTCATCAACATTATTCTCACACTACATCCAAAACACAGCACTATACCAGTTAATAGGAAGAAAATCAACTCCATCCCAGCCAAAACCAGGACATCCCCTATCATGCACCAGCCTCCGGAAAAATCGAACGATACAATGGACTGCTAAAGACTATGCTGAGAGCAATGGGTGGTAGGACATTCAAGCACTAGGACACACATTTAGGAAAAGCCACCTGGTTAGTCAATACCAGGGGATCTGCCAGTTGAGCTGGCCCTGCCCTTTCAAGACTCTTACGTACTGTAGATGGAGATGAAGTCTCTGTCGTGCAATGAGAAATATGCTGGGGAAGACAGTCTGTGCTACTCCTGCCTCTGGCAAGAGAAAACCCATCCATGGGATTGCTTTTGCTCAAGGACCTGGGTTCACTTGGTGGGTGATGTGAAAGGATGGGGAGGTCCGGTGTGTACCTCAAGGGGATTTGATTTTGGGTGAAAATAGCCAATGAACTGAATTTTGATGTCAACTGTTACATGATATTGTATATCATTATTTCTATGGTTGCTATCAATGGTATAGCAGTGAAAATCACCCAGATTAACGAAGAATGAACTAACTCCGATGAAACCGAGCAAAGTGCAACGATGATAGAACTGGACGAGCGCAGCAGTACCAAAATGAGAATTGGCTTCAGGATGCAACAGCCCAACACGACACACCATTTTTCTGGCCCTGAAAGACTGTTATGACAGATGGAGCCCAAAGTCATGGACTAAATGAACTCAGTGGACATTTTAGAGGGATAGTCCATAGACCAAGGGAATGATATCTGTGCGTGCATATATATATATGTGTATATATAAAAAGAAAGATAGTGGTGGTTAATTGAAATGTATTAAAAAGATGTGAGACCTAAGCACGACGTAAATGGTATAGAATAAGGGGTGGATACTGTCCTGGTTTCGGCTGAGATAGGGTTAAATTTCTTCCTAGTGCTGTGTTTTGGATTTAGTATGAGGAGAATGTTGATAACACACTGATGTTTTCAGTTGTTGCTAAGTGCCCTCCTAGTCCAAGGACAGCTCCCATGCCTACTGACTGAGCTAGGTACACAAGATGGGAGGGAAGATAATCAGGACAGCCAGTCCAGCTGGCTAATGGGGTATTCCATACCATGTGACGTCATGCTCAGTCTATGAATGGTAGGCGTGATCCAGGAAGTGCCGATCGCTACTTGGTTATCGGTCAGCGCGGGTGGTGAGCAATTGCATTGTGCATCACTCATTTTGTATATTTTATCATTATCATTATTGTTTTCCCTTTTTTTCTGTTCTATTAAACTGTCTTTATCTCAACCCACGAGTTTTTCTCACTCTTACCCTTCTGATTCTCTCCCCGTCCCACTGAGGGGGTGGGGGGAGTGAGTGAGTGGCTGGGTGGTATGTGGCTGCCTGCCAGGTTAAACGCCAACACATTGCTGCAACCACCCCCACAGGGCATTTGCCACCATCCATGAGTCAGTATAGAGATAAAGTACTGGCCATTTTTCTCGTTCAACAATGTCCAAGGCCAGCTGGATGGCTTTCACCTCTGCAGACTGCCTCGATTCACCTTCTCCTTCAGCAGTTTCTGCAACTTGGCGTATAGGACTCCATACAGCAGCCTTCCACCTCCGATGCTTTCCCACAAGGCAACAGGACCCATCAGTGAACAGGGCATATTGCTTCTCATTTTCTGGTAGTTTGTTATACAGTGGGGCCTCTTTAGCACGCGTCACCTCCTCCTCTGGGGATATTCCAAAATCTTTGCCTTCTGGCCAGTTCGTGATCACCTCCAAGATTCCTGGGCGACTGGGGTTTCCTATTCGGGCCCGTTGTGTGATCAGCGCGACCCACTTACTCCACGTAGCATTGGTTTCATGATGTGTAGAGGGGACCCTCCCTTTGAACATCCAGCCCAGCACCGGCAGTCGGGGTGCCAGGAGGAGCTGTGCTTCAGTACCAACCACTTCCGAAGCAGCTCGAACCCCTTCATATGCTGCCAATATCTCCTTCTCAGTTGGAGTGTAGCGGGCCTCGGATCCTCTGTATCCCCGACTCCAGAACCCCAGGGGTCGGCCTCGAGTCTCCCCCGGTGCTTTCTGCCAGAGGCTCCAGGTAGGGCCATTCTCCCCGGCTGCGGTGTAGAGCACATTCTTTACATCTTGTCCTGCCCGGACTGGCCCAAGGGCTACTGCATGAACTCTCTCCCGTTTAATTTGTTCAAAGGCTTGTCGTTGCTCAGGGCCCCATTTGAAGTCCTTCTTCTTCCTGGTCACTTGATAGAGAGGGCTTACGATCTGGCTGTAATTTGGAATATGCATTCTCCAAAAGCCCACAACGCCTAAGAAAGCTTGTGTTTCCTTTTTGCTAGTTGGTGGGGACATGGCTGTTATTTTGTTGATTATGTCTGTTGGGATGTGATGACGTCCATCTTGCCATTTTATTCCTGAAAACTGGATCTCTTTTGCAGGTCCCTTGACCTTACTTTGTTTTATGGCAAAACCGGCCTTCAGAAGGATTTGAATTATTCTCTCCCCTTTCTCAAAAAATTCTTCTGCTGTGCTGCCCCATACGATGATGTCATCAATGTATTGCAGGTGTTCTGGAGCCTCACCCTGTTCCAGTGCGGTGTGGATCAGTCCATGGCAAATGGTAGGGCTGTGTTTCCACCCCTGGGGCAGTCAGTTCCAGGTGTACTGGACGCCCCTCCAAGTGAAAGCAAACTGTGGCCTGCACTCTGCTGCCAAAGGGATTGAGAAGAACGCATTAGCGATATCCATTGTGGCGTACCACTTGGCCGCCTTTGATTCCAGTTCGTATTGGAGTTCCAGCATGTCCGGCACGGCAGCACTCAGTGGCAGCGTGACTTCGTTCAGGCCACGGTAGTCTACTCTTAGTCTCCACTCTCCATTGGACTTTCACACTGACCATATGGGACTGTTAAAGGGTGAGCGAGTCTTGCTGATCACTCCTTGGCTCTCCAGTCGACGAATCAGCTTATGGATGGGAATCAGGGAATCTCGTTTGATGCGATATTGTCGCCAGTGCACCGTTGTGGTAGCAATCGGCACCTGTTGTCCTTTGACCCTCAGCAACCCCACAACAGAAGGGTCCTCCGAGAGACAAGGCAAGGTGGACAGCTGTTTAATTTCCTCCGTCTGCAGGGCAGCTATACCAAAAGCCCACCGGTACCCTTTTGGGTCCTTGAAATACCCTCTCCTGAGGTAGTCTATGCCAAGGATGCACGGAGCCTCTGGGCCAGTCACAATGGGGTCCTTCTGCCACTCCTTCCTGGTTAGGCTCACTTCGGCCTCCAACACAGTCAGCTCTTGGGATCCCCCTGTCACTCCAGAAATACAAATGCGTTCTGCCCCTTCATAACTTGATGGCATCAGGGTACACTGTGCACCAGTGTCTACGAGAGCCTTATACTCCTGTGGGTCTGATGTGCCAGGCCATCGAATCCACACAGTCCAGTAAACCTGGTTGTCCCTTTTCCCTTTCCTCCACCTGGCCGGAGGCAGGGCCCCTCTAGTCCTGGTCATCATATTCGCTACCCACTTCTTGTAAGTACGAATCAGAAATCCCTTTATTAAGTTTGGAAGTGGAATCAGCCCTTCTACTCTGCCTGGGGAACAGCTCACTGGAGACTGGAGCAGCAGTTTTCCTGGAAGAAAAGGAAAAATTGTGGAGACACAGGCCTGTAGGGAGGAAGAGAGACTTTCTTCATATTGCCAGAGTTGGCCAGCCAGTTCATCCACTGTTTGTTCCTCTCCGTCTTTACAGGTCATTATTGCCAATGAGTTTGCATATGACGCTGGTGCGCTCCGTACAAACTTCCGCCACATGGGTCGGGTGCACTTGAATTCATCTGGATGTTTGGGTAATTGCTCATTGTTCAGGTCATCATAAATCACTTCCAGCACGGCTGATTCCCTCAGGTACTGGATACCTCTCTCCATCGTGGTCCACTTGCCTGGGTGATATATAACATCTTCCTTGAAGGGATACCTTTCCTTCACACCTGACAGAAGTCGCCTCCAGAGGCTGAGGACTTGTGCCCCTTGTCCAATGGCTTTGTCAATGCCCCCTTCCCTAGAAAGGGATCCCAGCTGCTTGGCTTCCCTACCCTCTAATTCCAGGCTACTGGCCCCGTTATCCCAGCATCGGAGCAGCCAGGTGACAATGTGCTCGCCTGGACGACGGCTGAAATCTTTCCGCATATCTCGCAGCTCACTCAGGGATAGGGATCGGGTGGTTACCATCTCATTTATGGGTTCTGCCTCTTCCTCCTCCTGTTGTCTTGATGGCCTGGTTCATCTTCTTCCCTTACTATACAAGCTGATTTTCTTGTGTATTTCTTCTTGTGTATACGGGTGACTGATACCGGTACAGGTTGGTTCTCTGGTTCAGCCGCAGTGACTGTTGCTGGGGTTTGAGTAGCTGCAGTGCCTGTCGCGGGGGTTGGAATAGCTGCAGTGCCTATCGCGGGGGTTGGTTTACCCGCGGTTCCTGTCGCCGGGGTTTGGGTAGCCGCAGTGCCTGTTGCAGGGGTTGGATTACCCGCAGTGCCTGTCGCCGGGGTTTGAGTAGCCACCGTGTCTGTTGCCGGGGTTGATCTCTGGACGGTATTCCTGAATAGTTGTTTAACCCTAAACAAGACCTGAACCACATTCAGGAGACATAGCAATATGAACATGCTTGTTTGAACATCCCAAGGATATTCAAAATTCTCAAGAACTGTTGTGGAGGGCTTCATGAAGAGGATAGAAGAAAAAGGAGTTTCTGAAGATATGAAAGTGAAGATGAAGGAGTGGGGGAAAGTGTCCCACCCTGTCTCCCCCATAAATTGGTTCTCTGAGGGGAAAAGAGTGTAATTATTAATAGTTTCTGAGAGGTGGCTCCCGAGGTACAGAGATGACGGCAGTGCTGAGTACAAATACCAGATTAGACTCACGGCCAATGATTTTATCATATCATCAAACAGTGTTACACAGTGCAGCAAAATGATACCCTTGACCCAGTTCCGAGCAGTGATAAACAGCACAACAGGGAACATATACTGCAAGCAAGGTATTACATAACCCAACACTGAGAGCCAGCCCCACAACTTTGAGAGCCAATAAATCAACATTGTGACCAGCAACTATTAAACCAATATAATGAATGCTTATAACAAATTTTGCCTTAACACACTTTGGTCAGATGTGTCATTATCTCAACCCTTTGTGCCCCACGTTGGGCACCAATAAGGACTGTTGTGGTTTAACCCGTCAGGCAGCCAAACACCACACAGCCGCTTGCTCGCTCGCTCCCCCATCCCCCACAGTGGCATGGGGGAGAGAATCGGAAGAAAAAAGGAAAATTCATGGATTGAGATAAAGACAGTTTAATAGAACAGAAAAGGAAGGGAAAATAATAATAATAATAATAATAATTATAATAATGGTAGAATATACAGAATGAGTGATACACAATGCAATTGCTCACCACCCGCCAACCGATATCTAAGCAGCGATTGCTACTTCCTGGAACATGCCTCCTATTTATATACTGAGCATGATGTCACATGGTATGGAATACCCCATTGGCCACTTGGGTCAGCTGTCCGGGCTATGCTCCCTCCCAGCTTCTTGCGCACCTGGCAGAGCATGGGAAGCTGAATGTCCTTGAGTAGCAGGGTACTTAGCAACAACTAAAACATCAGTGTTTTATCAACATTCTTCTCATACTAAATCCAAAACACAGCACTAGGGAAATAATTAACTGTATCCCAGCCAAAACCAGGACACAGCTGCAGATCGTTTCAACTGTGCCAAAATCCAAATTCAATCCTTCTCAGAGGACTATTAGACAGATGGATGGTAGCATTTGCACCTACAGGGACATACACTCTGAGCAATGCCAGGCCCCTGGAATATGGCTCCACGGTAAGCTTAGGTGGTAGTAAGCAGGGTTTCTGGTTTACTAAGGTATCTCCTTACTTTATCGCTGGCAGTTGGCTTTAACTGACCTTTCAGCAATCGAAAGCCAACTACAGGCAGCACACAGAGGGTGATGCTAAGGAAGATTGCTAGCCACATGTTTGGTTGGCTGAGGGCGTGCCCTGGTTTCAGCTGGGATAGAGTTAAATTTCTTCCTAGTGCTGTGTTTTGGATTTAGTATGAGAAGAATGTTGATAACACAGTGATGTTTTCAGTTGTTGCTAAGTACCCTGCTAGTCAAGGACATTCAGCTCAAGAAAAAAAAAAAAAAAACAAAACAAGCGTTGGGAGGGAGCACAGCCAGGACAGCTAGCCCAGCTGGCCAACGGGGTATTCCATACCATGTGATGTCATGCTAAGTATATGAATGGTAGGCGTGATCCAGGAAGTACCGATCGCTACTTGGTTATCGGTCAGCGCGGGTGGTGAGCAATTGCATTGTGCATCACTCATTTTGTATATTCTATCATTATTATTATTATTTTCCCTTTTCTGTTCTATTAAACTGTCTTTATCTCAACCCACGAGTTTTTTTCCCTCTTACCCTTCCGATTCTCTCCCTGTCCCACTGGGGGTGGGGGGAGTGAGTGGCTGCGTTGTATTTGACTGCCTGCCAGGTTAAACCATGACAGGGTGTTTTGAACTGTATCTGAAAAACAAAAGCATGATTAAAACCATAACAGAAGCACCTCTCACCATCATTCACTCAAACCTTTCACCCTCTGTGATTCCAAAGCACTTGGCGAACAGACCAAAATATAAAGTAGACACTGTCTCCAACAGTGAAATCAACTTGCTGTAGAGAGGACAGCAATACCAATATCACTGTCTGAGACGAGGAAAGAAAAATGCAATGTCCAGACTCAACTGCAGCAACAACTCAGGGAGACAAGGATGTCAGAGTGAATGCCTTATCTCTTTACAAATCTCTTTACAAGTCTCAGGAGACAGACTCATTTTTATGTTATCCTGCACTTTTTGCATGTGTTCAGAAATCTCTTATGTAGAGTAACTCCAAAGACCTGGTCATCACTGGCATTTTTTTCTTGGGCGTTTGCCATTTAACCTGGCTGAAGGCTCACAATAGTCACATGGCATTTTTCTCATGTCTAACTGGATGTTGTACTTCTATGCTTTCCTATACCAGCATGTTTACTTATTTACAAAAGAACACGCATCCTTCTGCAAACAAAATGCTCCTAGATATCTGTAAGAACTGGACACCTGAAAACAGAATATAAAAGAGCAACAGAAAGCATTCCAGCCAGCTCAGTAGGATTATTTAAAGGATTGTTCCTGTGGCTGTGTGTGAATGTGCATCCTTATGCAAGGAAGTGAACATGGCACATGTTCACCTGGATGGATGGGATTCAAAATAAGCATTCCCAGCAGCCCTCAGAAATACCCTGGCATTTCTTGTAGAAAAGGCAATCAATATATTCTGTTTCTGTAGAAAAGGCAATCAATATATTCTATATATTGCCTCTAGAGATGCATTTTGAGTGCAATCCAGATTTGTCCCAGGGCTTACCAATGAATGGAAAAGAGGCTGTGAAGATCAGGTACATGCCACCACTATACATTGTGAAGGTGATAGCAAAGTAAACAGAAAGGCTGCCTCAGATGAAGAACTGGTTCACAACTGTCCAGTAAGAGGTGTCCAAGCCAATCTGAAAGAATGGAGCGATACAGCTGTTGTCAGTGCCTTAATTATTTAGCAGATCTGTGCTGAACACAGCTACAGATCTTGTCCTCTGCTTTGTACCCCTGCCCCCAAGACCGTTATTCATTGAAGTCCCAAGAAATACCAAGCCACAGATCATAGGATACTGGGAGACCATTCAAGGCAAGCATTACTACGTTTGCCCTATTGTTGCCCTCTTCTCAAGCATTCACTAGTGGCCAGTACTGGAGACAGGATACTAAGATCAAATGAGTCATGCTTATGTCCCCACCCCAAGCTGTGATCTATCACTGAAAGTTAGGAGAAGGAGCCTACAAGATCTCAGAGAGCAGAAACTATTATCTATGGAAGTGTGATTGATTAGCTTTTCTTTTAAGAAGTTTTTCTCATCCTGCCAGTATCATTTGAATTTTGTACCACCCAAGTCTTAGCTACTTCTTCCAGCAAGTGCAGTTCTAGCATCTGTATCATGCATGGGGCCAGGCTACAGACAGCCCCATGATGGAGACCCTATAAATAACTGCCTGATAGCAGACAGACAGTCCTGTGCTTCAAACCCATCCCATAAAACTGGAATGATCCTTCTCTACTCCCAGCCTTAACTGTTTTGTCTGCTATGACTGTAAACTTCCCAAGGCAATGACTCTGCATTCCTGTGACCCTGATCTTTCATAAGATACAAATCTGTTGTTCTGTTGAACTGAGGAGAGTAATCTGGTGTCAAGAGACTTTTTTTTGCAAGAATGCAAGATGCAGCAGCAAACACAATGCTATCAGGAACCCAAGTGGCCCTCCAGATGCTGCCTTCATAAAACAATAACTAATTCCTAAAATCATTACCTGGAATGCCTTACCTGTACAGACACCACAATCAGTTAGCAGGTCTGGGCCATCAGTGCAAAGGACTGGTAGTCAGCAATGGCTTTCCCATCACTTCTCATTGTATTGCACATGGCCCCATATGGGATGAAGAAGAGAATGAGAGAACTGTAGATCCCTTGCAACATGCACTTGACAAACACTATTTTCTTAAAATAGAGATTTTGCTGTCCAGGCACATATAGCTGAGGAAACAGCATGCTCCAACGATCATCCACATCCTGAAAGCAGAGAGGAGATGGTCAGATTTGCTGGCACTTACCCAACCAACCACACAAGACCACTTAGGGTTGCCATGTCCCTGTGACATGCATTTTCATGAGAAAAGGCTTAGCAAACAATTCACTCAGTTGTGCTGACTAGCGTGCCACATCCCAAGGTCACCTAGACACATTTTCCGTGTTGAATTTCATGAGAAAACTGACAAGTGCTGCCAAAAAATTGAAGGTGTATTTCATCTTAAGTGGACTGCATGGCCTGCTCTCCTGAGAGTTGCCTGGAAGCTAAGGGATAGAAAATATCTCCACAGGGTCCACACACAGACAAGGCTGTCTGACTTGGATCCCTTAAGTGTCCAGAGCTGAACACTGTGAACCACTGCAGATTAGCAAGTTCCTACTTATTTAACTTGTAAAAGGCATATAGGAGCAGCTTTATTGCTCCTATGTCTTGCTGAACAATAATAGCATATGAGGTAGAAATGTGTATGTGAAATTACTGCAGGAAGACTTCCACTTGAAAGGCTGAACCTGGAAAACCTGGCTTCAGAGATCTAGTTCATTCATTGTTTTGTGTGGTCATTAAAAAGTCACTTGTCAGGCTTCAGGAACAGAGCTAATAAGATGTGACTACTTCAGGGGAGTGTTGCAATGGCAGCTTTTACTGTAGTCAACAGCATAACCCAAAAGTCTCATCACACACTGAAACCCACAGGCCAAATCAGGATAATACACAATCTCCTCCCTGGTGCATCCTTTTTTTGTGCTCTCAGGTCTCGCTGGCAGGAAACTGTTTTGGGGGCTATCACAATAGCTAGCCAAAGAGTCAGCTGCTTTTGCTTCATGGAACCAGCTCAAAGCACCCAGAGATAAACCCCCTATAAAAAAATCCAAGTGGTGATAGAAACAGTACCTGATCGAAGAGGCTCATTCCTAGCACTGGGAGGGAGGTATATACTAAATTATAAAGTGTAATGAACTACTCATCATAGACAGCCTAAAGAGAAAAAAACAGCATGAAGTTAGCAAAATGCTACCTTTTCCATCTCTTCAAAAGTATACACAATTAAATTCTGGAACATCTTGGTTCGAGATGCTACTGAGACCAAAAGTATAAGGTGACTCAAGCTCAGCAGCCCTAAACCGGTCATTACCATAAGCTGGGGGAATACACGGAGGAAGGATCACTTTATGCTAGTCCTGTTTGCTAAGCATCCACTGCTGGCCACAGTCAGAGCAGGATACCGCCCCAGCGCCCCGCGGAGAGGCTGGCGCAGCGGCAGGCAGGGGCTCAAGGCAACCGCCCTGCCTTCACGGTTGCACGCTCAGCCCCAGGGTTAACATTTGCACGCTATCTGCGCTTCCCCGATGCTGGGTTGGGTTGGAGATAGGTTTGTCTTTAACACCAGATCTTTCGCTGCAGGAGATTTGTTCCTCTTGCAAGCTGCTGAAGCACACAGGCATCCTGGGGTTAAACTGATTGCTTTAAATGTGCTAATAAGGCAAGCATAGGTCTTACACAGATCTTCACCAAATTGATCAGGCCTCTGTGTAATCTGTATCCTTGTTTGATGGTTGTAATCAGTTTGAACACTTTCAAAAAATCCCATGAGGTACCTATGTACTTCATAATACACCTAAATGTCTTCAGGCATCTGTCCTCTACCAGCAGTACAATGAAGGAAGTAATATCTGCTTTATACTCATACAGCTGAAGATGACAGACCTGTGTGCCTTTCAGTGGCTTAGTTTATTTCCTTTTAAAATGTTTCCAGATACTTTGCTTGAAAATGCTAGACATGACCATGAGAAAACAGAAGCTGGACCTACCTGTGCTGAGAAGCCAGAGAAGAAGCCATACCAGAAATGCACTAATGTGAAGGCAAAATTCTTATAGAAGAAATATTTGAGGAACTTGCACATGTGGATGTAGGACCGCTGGCCCTGGACTAAGAGCAGGTGCTGCAGGTAACGGTAACTTGCGGAAACCGGACTCCACAATCTATGAGATTGTAAAGTAGGTATGTTTATTCAGCACTGGGCAGCACGGGGGGTAGTCCCACCAAAGTCGTGCGCACCTCAACGCGGCACTTACCATAAATATATACAGTAAAACATTACATATTCATAGAGTTTCGTAATACGCCTATACATATGCATGACCTGTCCCTGCTTTGTATTAAAATGAGTTCCAAGAAGTCATTTCCATAGACCCCTCCCATCTGCGCTTGCGCATTGCCTCCTAGTGGTGGTCGTCGGGGGTCGTGGGGATGAAGGCTGATAGTTCCTCTAGTCACCGCTAGTAACTTTTTGTTCTTGTGCAGGCTCAGTTGTCCTCCTACTTTTGTCGGAACCGCAGGGTCAGTTTTAGCTGGTTTCTTAAGGCAAGTTCTTAGTCCTTATTAGGAACTGTCCTTGTGAGGCGCCTCAGTTAATTTACACAACAAAGTATCAGACTAATCCTTTAACTACTATCAATCACTCTACTACCTTAACCCCTTCTCTCAGTCCCCCCTTTTCTAAAAAGTTAGTAAATTCTTTTACTCTATACTAAACTCTATACTAATGTTCTTTATATTATCCCATTCTTCTCCAGGTTCTTTATAAGATTTCTGCCTGTTTCAATTTGTTGTCGGTGCTGATAGACATACATCAAGTGACTTACTTGTTTTATCATTCGCCAATTTAAAACATACAGTATTGCAGATAAAGCAATACTAATAAAAACTAGAATTAGGAGAACAACAATAGGGTGACACAAGGTATTAAGGATACCTGTAGCAGTGGGCGACCATCTGAAAAGTATTTCCCACCATTTGTGTTCTCCATCCTTCTTTACCCACTTTAGAACTTTTTATTTTGTCTACGTTGTTGTCCGAAAAGCGGATTCGTGCCCGGCGTGCAAGTAACCAATTCCACACGCTCAGGAGAGATATTGTTTTATTCAGGCCTGGGTGCTCGGTGGACTTGCCACAAATCAAGCACACCTGGTCTAGTCACCTTTCTGTTTATATCCATGCTTCTCATACATATTTTAAATTTCTCTTTTACATATTCATTACATTTCCGAGAACTAATTATAATATTACATCATCTTAAACACATGCGCACTAAAGCCTTTAGGGTCTTCTTGGGGGTCTCGGGTGGTCTCTGGTGGTCGGCAGGGTAGTGAACTCTTCATGAACTTACTTCCTCTTTACCTTATAGGGTCACGATTTGTCCCTGAGCCATGCTTGGACCACGTCTGTTTATAGTTTCCATAGCTAAAATTAATTATCACTACTTCTAAAACACACCCCTGTTAGTTACCTAACTTCTAAGCAACAAGTCTTCATTGTTTAAAATTACAGAAGCGAGCAACATAGAATCCACAACAAACCAAACCATCCATCACCATAGTACTCTTAAATTAAAACACATACATCTTGATCTCCTCCAATCAAAACCCCACTCACTAGTTTCATCATTCTGGTTTCTTATTAACTGGTCTTTTAACCCAGTTCTGGGTGAGGGCTATACACAAGATGATAACACTTTGAAGATTAATGTTGATTAAGATTAACATTAACAACGTCATGATGCACCGTTATCAAGGTCTCCTTTCCATTGTTTTTAACTTCTTCTAGTATCCGTGTTAAATTGTGATGTTGTAGTAATTCCTTCGTTCGAGCTAAATCCATCCCGAGGGATGTAGGTATCAATTCATGGAATAATGTATAATTAGATCTAAGAACCTGATGGGATATGACTGGAGTTATATAATTAAAGTCACACCCAATGATTTTAGTAAAATTGCAAATGCAAAAATTTGAGTGATTTTTAGTATCTACCTTCGTGTCCTCTACAGATATAAAACTATAAGTAGTTCTCAAACATACGCAACCTTTGCCAGTGTATATTATTACGGTTTTAAGTTCAGCATTGGGGCGAATTTCAAAATGACAAACTTTCTGATCAGTGTCAAGACAAATATCTTGCGTATCAATAGCATTATTCTCACAAATGAACCCTTGTTGTTCTCGTACAATGCAAGATTCTAAATCTACAGTCTGCCATTCATTCCCCGTTTTTCGAGCCCATGCCCTATGTTCAAAAGGGTAAAGTAGAGTCTTGTTGTGATTCAGTCCTAACGCTATAATAGGGTGGATCACATATACTGTAGCTTTGCTAATAGTTAATACAAAAGCCTCGACTGTGTTTGTAGCAGGATCATAAGTAAAATTCACTAACTTCCACCAAGACTGAAGTTTCTTTTCGAAGTCATTTGCATTGTCCCAAATTATTTTCCGAATTTCAGTGGGGAAGATTCCCTCTTCACCCTCTCAAGTATACCTGGCTTCCGTGTATGACCACAGTAGATAGATTTAAGCCTCTCAGATCAGACGATTTCCCCATGGATCTGGTATATTTGATATAAGCCTGAGACCAAAGCTGCTCAGTATTATCCTGGCTAGAAGTGCTTTCCCACCCCCAAATCATAATTATGACCGTGAAAAAAATAATTTTCCCGGTTGGGCTTGCGTGACCTTCCATGGAGATTTGTGTGCCTTCTTCACTCTGGTATGATGGATCCAGGCGCTCCGTTCTTTGATCTTGATTGCTGTGAAGGAGGTGAGGAGTACTTGGAATGGTCCTTCCCACTGCGGTTCCAAAGCCTTTTCTCTGCAAGAGACTTTACATACACATAGTCTCCAGGTTGTATATTATGTACAGGCCCATCCAAACCCCTACTTCAGGTCCCAACCACATGTTTCTCAATTTTGCTGAGTTGTTTCCCTAATGCCACCATGTAGGAGGTCATGATTTCATCCCCAACTTGTGTGGACATCCCTTTCTGTACTCTGTAGGGTCGTCCATACAAGATTTCAAAAGGGCTCAGTCCTTCCTTTGCTCTTGGCCTAGTTCGTATGCGCAAAAGAGCCAAAGGAAGAGACTGAGGCCAGGCCAAGTTAGTTTCCTGTCCCAATTTCACAATCTGCTGTTTGATTAAGTGGTTCATTTTTTCTACTTGGCCACTCAACTGAGGGCGATATGGGGTATGAAGCTGCCAATCTATGCCCAAATGGCGGCTAATTTGTTGTACTACTTTTGAGATGAAATGTGGTCCTCTGTCAGAAGATATGGTTGCTGGAACCCCAAAACGTGGTATTATTTCTTGTATTAATGTTCTAGTTACCTCCCGAGCCTTGGCTGTTCTGGTAGGGAATGCCTCTGGCCAACCTGATGAGGTGGTGCTTTCATACCCCCCCTTTTCTTCCCTGGGCCACTTGTTGATCTGGGCCGCCTGTTGATCTCAGAAATTTCCATGAAACCTCGGCCTTGGTGTATTGAGTCTGGCAGTTGAGCGCTCCTTGACTGTATCAGAAACTCTGCATAGCTGAGGCTGGGAACATCCTCCTACTGTCTGGCCCGGGTGTCCAGCAGAACAACACCGAAACCTTGAGAATTCTTTAGTAATTACCACCTGGGACTGTGGCCAGGATGGAAATTTACGGATGACTAAAGCCAACCATCTTGCGAACCTATAAACGGTGGTCCTGAGTGAGGCCCTTTGAGCTCTCCTGGACCGCAGCGGCTGCACCCAGCATCTCCCTCTGAGTGGGACGCCTCTCAGAGCTTGCGATCTTTCAGGCCTGCGATATTCGGAGGACCACTGGGTCCTGGGTGAGTCCCTTTCGAAGCTCAACCCTTCGCCTGTTGAGAGGGAATGCCTAGACATTCGACGTGAATATTTCTTCACTGAAATCGAGGGGAATTTTTAACAGGTATACCTTCTGTATATTTTTATATATATATGTTTCTCTGTGTGTGTGAACTAATAGCAAGCATAATCTGTAATTAAGTTGTGATTGTAGTAGACTTAGTAACCTATTTTGCAAATATTGAATAGTTAATGATTAGGCGTTACTAAAGTTTGTTAATGATTAGTTGATAACTAAGTGTTGCTAAATTGTGAATGAAACCTAGACTGTCCCTGAAATATAAACCCTTAGATGATTTTCCCTTGTATGTTTCACCCATGTAATAAGTAATAGAGTGAACCTTGCCATCGAATTCTATTAGGTCGCACCTTTATAAATCTCTATTAAAATCACTTTCTGCTAGTTTCTTTGACGGTGATTCTTTAAGCGGCCTCTAAACCACTCGCGACACCTGAAAAGGTATCAGTTAATACCAATAAATATCGATACCCCCCTTTTCTTGGGAGTTCTGAAAAATCGATCTGCCATTGTTGTCCAGGCCTGTTGCCTCTCCCGATGTGGCCCATTTCTAGTTTGGGGGTGTTCTTGGGATTTGTCTGGAGACAGAGATCGCACTGCTGAGTCACTTGCCTTACAGTAGTGTATAGATTCCTAGCTACGATCTCTCTAATTAGGTGTTTATATAGGGCCTCTGCCCCCCCCAGTGCCTCTTTCTATGTTCTTCCCTTATCAGAGACCATGTTAGATAGGAGGGAATGATTAGTTTCCCTTGTGGGGTGAGAGCCCACCCCTCTTTATTATATGACCCTTCTAGATCTGTGATAAGTTTCTGATCTTCGTTTGTATATTCTGGCTTACCTTCTAGGGAGATTCGCCCGTCAGGGACTAAAGCCCCTTCTATTTTTATCTCTGTTTTGGCTACCTGTCGTGGTTTAACCCCAGCTGGTCATTGAGCACCACGCAGCCGCTCGCTCACCCCCCCGCCGGGTGGGATGGGGGAGAGAATCAGAAGGGTAAAAGTGAGAAAACTCATGGGTTGAGATAAAGACAGTTTAATAGGGAAAGCAAAAGTCGCGCACGCAAGCAAAGCAAAGCAAAGCAAGGAATTCATTCACTACTCCCATCGGCAGGCAGGTGTTCAGCCATCGCCAGGAAAGCAGGGCTCCATCACGCGTAACGGTTACTTGGGAAGACAAACGCCATCACTCCGAACGCCCCCCCTCCTTCTTCTTCCCCCAGCCTTATATGCTGAGCATGATGTCATATGGTATGGAATAGCCCATTGGCCAGCTGGGCCAGCCGCCCTGGCCACGCTCCCTCCCAGCCCCCTACACATCTGGCAGGGCATGGGAAGATGAAAAGTCCTTAACTAGCGTAAACATTACCTAGCAACAACCAAAACATCAGTGTGTCATCAACATTATTCTCACACTACATTCAAAACACAGCACTATACCAGTTAATAGGAAGAAAATCAACTCCATCCCAGCCAAAACCAGGACACTACCTGTTTTGCCTCTCTGTCCGCCAGCTCATTTCCCCTTTCCAATTCCGAGCTCACTTTCTGGTGTGCTTTAATGTGTATAATTGCCACTTTCTTAGGGAGTTGTACTGCCTCCAACAGTCTCAAAATTTCCTTTGCGTGTTTAATATTCTTCCCTTGAGAGCTCAATAACCCTCTCTCTTTCCAGATTGCCCCATGTGCGTGCACAACTCCGAAGGCATATCTTGAGTCTGTATAAATGTTCACAATTTTTCCTTGGGCCAATTACAAGGCACGGGTTATAGCGATTATCTCCGCTTTCTGTGCCGAGGTATTTAGGGGCAAAGGTCTTGATTCTATTATCTCCTGACTAGTGGTAATAGCGTATCCCGTGTATCTTTTACCACTCAGGACATAGCTGCTTCCGTCTGTGAACCAGTTTTCTCCGTCTTCTACGGGGCTGTCTTTCAGATCTGGCCGGCTTGCATATGTTGCTTCAATGGTTTCTAAGCAGTCATGATGCACTGGTTCTCCTGTGTTTCCCTCTAGGAAAGAAGCTGGGTTGGCAATGTTAGTGACTATTATTTCCACATCATCCTGTTCTACCAACATAGCCTGATATCTTAGAAATCTTTGTTGAGAAAGCCAATGTCCACCCTTCGCTTCCAGTACTGCAGATACTGTATGGGACACCAGCACAGTCATTTTCTGACCCAGAGTGAATTTTCGGGCTTCTTGTATGTTTAGTATTACAGCTGCGACTGCCCGCAAGCATCCAGGCCAGCCCTTCGCAGTTGTATCCAACTGTTTGGAAAAGTAGGCAACTGCTCGTCGATCGGGACCCAAATTCTGTGCTAGTATCCCCAGAGCAACCCCTTGTTTTTTGTGGGAAAAGAGGAGAAATGGCTTACTCACATCTGGGAGCCCCAAAGCTGGAGCTGACATCAAGGCTTTCTTTAGTTTCTCAAAGGCTCGTACGGCCTGGTTGTTCCATTCAAGGTGTCCCTGGTTGGTAGTTATTAGGGCATATAATGGTTTAACAAGCAGTCCATAATTATAAATCCACAGCCGACACCACCCAGTCATTCCCAAGAAAGTCCGTAACTCTTTCACTGTTCGAGGTCTCTGGGTTTGGCAGATTGCCTCTTTACGGGCTTGTCCCAAGGTTCTTTCCCCAGCACTGATTTCATAGCCTAAATAAATCACTTTGCGCTGTATTACTTGGGCTTTCTTCTTAGACACCCGGTACCCTTGGAGCCCCAAGAAATTTAATAGACTCACCATCCAGGTGATACAATCATTCTCTGTTTCGGTGGCAATCAGGATTGTATTGTAGCAGTTTTCCTTTTTCAGATGGGATTTCCCATGATTCCAAGTCCTTTGCAAGCTGATTGCCAAAAATGGCAGGGCTATTTTTGAATCCTTGTGGCAACACTGTCCAGGTGAGTTGAGTCTTGCGACCAGTTTTCGGGTTTAAACAATTTTTGGCTGGCTTCATGGAGAGGGAGGCAAAAGAAGGCATCTTTCAAGTCTATAACAGTAAACCAGGCTAATTCAGGTGTTAGTGTAGTCAACAGGGTATATGGATTTGCCACCACGGGGTAGAGATCCTCAGTTACCTTGTTTACGGCCCGTAGATCCTGGACCACACGGTACGACCCGTCAGGCTTACGAACTGGTAATATGGGTGTGTTAAAATTAGACTCACATTCTTTTAATAGTCCGAATTGTAAAAATTTTTCAATTATCGGCTGAATCCCTTCTCTATCTTTTCTCTTTAGGGGATATTGCTTAATCCTTACTGGTTGTTGGTTTCCCTTTTTAAGTCTAACTTCAACAGGTAATGCATTCTTTGCTCTTCCGGGTACATCGGTAGCCCATACCCCAGGGTATACCTGATTTAAGACTTCCTCCCTAATTTCTCCTTTTATGGAAGGACTGGTTAAGAATAAACCCAGGATTTGAATGTATTGTCGATCTTTTACTTTCAAAGAAATTTCTCCTTTTTTGAATATAATTTTTGCACCTAATTGTTCTAGCAAGTCTCTTCCCAATAGGGCCTTTGGAGAGTTGGGCATATATAGAAATCTGTGAATTCCCCATTGGTTTCCCAGTTTATATTTCAAAGGTTTACAAAAATATGCCTTTTCACTTTGGCCAGTTGCCCCCTTTACCATGATGTAATCATTCTCCAGGGGCATCAAGGCTTGATTCAAAACTGAGTATGTTGCCCCTGTATCAACTAAAAATTCTACCTCTTGTTGTTCCTTCCCTAGCTTTATTATAACCAGTGGATCCGCTAGGGTGGATTCCCCAGGTTCCCGTCAGTCCTTTTTCACATGAGCTACCACTTTCCTTGCCTGATAACTTCGTCCTCTTCCCCTATTCATCGGACATTCTCCTTTCCAATGACCAAACTTCTTGCATCGTGCACATTGATTTTTTTCGAAGCGAGGCGGTTCTCTGTTACTAAATACTCTCCATGCTTCATCTAGCAATACTTCCAAATTTCTACTTTCTGTAGTGCGTAGCTTCTGGAGCTTGCGCCTAATGTCCCCTGTGGACTGACCCAAAAACAGAGAGACTAGTTGTTGTATTCCTACCTCGGATCCAGGATCCAGCGGTGTGTTACGGCGCATTGCATCCCTCAGTCGATCCAGGAATTCGGATGGGGACTCAGAGGGATCTTGCTTAACTGCATATAAAGCTTGATTAGCATCGTCCCGCCATCAGGCGCCACCGCCTCTCGAAGAGGTGCCTGTAAGGCTACTGGGGCAGTTTTCTTTCTAGTACGGGCTGTCCGGAGGGGTGGAAGTTTCGTCCGAGTCCGCATCCTTCTCCTGTGGTCGAGGGGGAGGCTTAAACAGGTCAGTTAGCTCTGGTTCCGGCACCTGGTGAATTTTATTTGCTTTCATACACCTCTGTCCAATACTGCATGCCGAGCAACACCGCTTCAGTTTACCTTTAAATTCTTTATTATTTTCTCGCTCAAGTGCGAGTACCATAGGGTCCTGTGGTGGCACCATTCCACAGTCCCTTTGCCACTCCGGATGGTTTCGGAGGGTGAAAAACATATCTGCATATGAAACTTCATCCCACTTCCCTTCTCTCCTTAGAAACAGCATCAATTGTAGGAGAGTATTATAATCTATAGATCCATTAAATGGCCACTTAGCTTCACTTTCTAATTTATACAACGGCCACCATTGATTACAATACTTACTTAATAAGAGTCTTTTTACTTTCTGTCCCTCCAGTCCCAACGATATCTCTCCAATGAGCAAGCACACAGCCCAAGGGGCTTTTCTTCAAGACTGCCTTTTGAATGTTACCCATTTCGTATCTTCCCTTTATTGATCTTTTCTTTTAACCTTTAATAAGCTTCCGGGACTAGTTTTCCTTCCCGCACACTGACTTCACTGTCTCATTGATTTTATCGGATGTTTTCTTATCATAGAACCCTCTAGATGTACAATACTGCTTTTCCACAAAATTTTACAATGTTTTCGTACACAAAAGACGAAGGCTCGATCCTATCATTCACTTCGTTCGTCTCCGGCCGCTCTCCTCGCGGAGATTACGGAACCGTGGATCAGAACTCCGCACTCGCTTCGCAGCTGTGCTGCGTCTCACTCATACAACACAGACACTCAGTCACACAATAAATTGTTGCAACAGATGATAATACTTATGGCCATGCCACGTACAACTCCTCAGATTAATTGTACATTAATTACTCCAATTAACATCTAGCCAGCAGCTGCAACCGTAAAGATGACCCAATCACAATTGCGAGGAGGTCCGCTTACCCTTCTCCTGCTTCTTATATACCAGTCATTAGCAGGTCCGTCCTGGCTCCCAACACTGGGATGCAGCGGAAACCTCGGATTCACTCGATCTACTCCCAAGATCGCTAGCGGCCGCTCTATCGGTCAGCGAATCCCCTACCGTGCAGGGTACCCTCCTCCCATACGGGGACTATGCTGCACGCCAGACGTCTCTGCGCGATTTACCAGCAGCCCCAGTCATGCGTACGACTTACAGGCCCCTCTCCTAAAACATACCTTTTCTTTCCGCGGACTCAGGAGGTTCTTGTCTACTCCCACGGTGAGCGGCTGGCAGCGGAGTCCCCTCCAAGGAAAGTGCTCGGGGCGCGCCCAGGGGCGTCCGCTCCTCAGCCGATCCCGCGGTGAAGCAGAGAGTCTCCTGGCTGGCTCGCCAAAACTGACTTGCGGAAACCGGACTCCACAATCTATGAGATTGTAAAGTAGGTATGTTTATTCAGCGCTGGGCAGCACGGGGGGTAGTCCCACCAAAGTCGTGCGCACCTCAACGCGGCACTCACCATAAATATATACAGTAAAACATTACATATTCATAGAGTTTCGTAATACGCCTATACATATGCATGACCTGTCCCTGCTTTGTATTAAAATGAGTTCCAAGAAGTCATTTCCATAGACCCCTCCCATCTGCGCTTGCGCATTGCCTCCTAGTGGTGGTCGTCGGGGGTCGTGGGGATGAAGGCTGATAGTTCCTCTTCGTCACCGCTAGTAACCTTTTGTTCTTGCAGGCTCAGTTGTCCTCCTACTTTTGTCAGAACCGCAGGGTCAGTTTTAGCTGGTTTCTTAAGGCAAGTTCTTAGTTCTTATCAGGAACTGTCCTTGTGAGGCGCCTCAGTTAATTTACACAACAAAGTATCAGACTAATCCTTTAACTACTATCAATCACTACTACCTTAACCCCTTCTCTCAACGGAACTGTGCAAAGGAGAAGTCACTGGACAAGACCGCCTGCATCCCCTCATGGCCACTGATACCAACCCCGATGTGGACAGCTGCAACAAGGTTATTGATCGTCATTACAATGAGAGTTTTGATTACCCCATTTTTTAAATGAGTCCCCTGCACTGGGACACTGTGTTAATTCCCTCCCAGCCTTCATAAAAAGTCATATGTAAAGTTATTTATGGAAAAAAAAATTTTGGGGCACTAATTCTTTCAGCAGCATTATGATTTTGGCTGTGGTGATACATTTCCAACAACTGGGCTTGAATTATTTGAATGGAATTACACCCTCAGTAACAATTCATGTTTTCTTTCTGAATGTTTTCCAACAGCATAAATGCTGTTGTTCATAACAGCTGCTGTTATGAAAAAATAACTCTAATTTCTATTGACATGTTGTCCGAAAAGCGGATTCGTGCCCGGCGTGCAAGTAACCGATTCCACACGCTCAGGAGAGATATTGTTTTATTCAGGCCTGGGTGCTCGGTGGACTTGCCACAAATCAAGCACACCTGGTCTAGTCACCTTTCTGTTTATATCCATGCTTCTCATACATATTTTAAATTTCTCTTTTACATATTCATTACATTTCCGAGAACTAATTATAATATTACATCATCCTAGACACATGCGCACTAAAGCCTTTAGGGTCTTCTTGAGGGTCTCGAGTGGTCTCTGGTGGTCGGTAGGGTAGTGAACTCTTCATGAACCCGTTCTTTTCTTCCCTTATAAGGTCAAGGTTTGTCTCCGAGCCATGTCTGGACCACGTTCATTTATGGTTCTTAATTCAAGGTTAATCATTACTAGGGTCTAACAATGCTACACACCGGCAAACACAATACCTGCTAGTTACCTAACTCCTAAGCAACAAGTCTTCATTGTTTAGAATTAAAGAAGCAAGCAGTATGGAATAAGAGGTACTGTAACAGACTGTACCTACTGCATCAATTCTCCCCTTTGAGACTTACGATGTTGAGCATCATGAGTCTCACATCATTTACTTATAAGCATTTGGTCTACAAAAAGACATACATTGAATCATACAACAAGTAATTATAACTAAGATGACGATCAGTATTGCAAATAAGAACAACTGTCTGAGCCAATTTAAATTTGGAAGCCACGAAAATAACTATCGTATCCTTCTCGTTCTTTAAATCCAGATGCTAAGTCCTTTAATTGAATTTTCTTCTCAACTAACTGTGAATTATCACTTAGGTTCTGCAAAACAAAAAGAAGACATGTTGGTTACTTCTCAGGCTAAAAATTCTCAGATATTTTGATTTCTATCCCATTTTGGCAATAGAAACTGGGATTCAGCTTTACTCATCGTCATAATTAATATCAACAGGCTCCACATTTTCTACTTCTAAACCCACAATTTCCTAATTAATTTGGTTTCCCTTCTAACAATAAATATTTTAAATATCACAAATAATTCAGCAACATCTCTGGTGACTCATCAAGTACACCTTAAAGTTAATTTCAATGGTTACTTAGGTGTAGATGTTCATGGTCTAGGAGGTATTTTGTTTATTTTGGTGTAATGAATCCAAGAGTCTATTTCTTCTAATTTTACAGCAGTGTTTGTTGTTAATAACACTTGGAAGGGTCCCTTCCACTTTTCTCCAAGGGGGTCGTCCTTCCGCGTTCACAGGTAAACTTGATCTCCTGGACTGAATGAATGTACTGGAAATTCAAGAGGTAAAGGTGTCTTCAAAAGAACATACTTGTGTAAAGGACTCAACACTTTACTCAAAGACAAGAGATACTCAGTTAATACTTTTTCCCCTATCACATGCATTTGTTCAGATCTTCCTGTTAGATTAACATTGTAAGGTTTACCATACAGAATTTCAAATGGACTTACTTTTTCTCTAGCTCTTGGGGTCACCCTAATTCTTAACAAGGCAAGTAGTAAAGCTTCAATCCATTTCAGCTGAGCTTCCTGACATATTTTAGAAATTTGTCTCTTTAATATTTGGTTCATTCTCTCTACTTGTCTATTAAATTGTGATCTTCTTAGTGTCTTACTCACATTCTTAATAACCTCCGCTACAAAGTGTGGGCCTCTATCAGAGGACATCTCTAAAGGGACTCCAAATCTTGAAATAAGTTCTTTTAATAAGTGTTTTGTTACCTCTTTTGCCTTGTTGGTTCGACACGGGAAAGCTTCTGGCCATCCAGAGAAGGTATCTACCAATACCAATAAATCATTAATGCCAGAACCAAATTGAAACAGACCTAACATCCACTTTAGCATTAAAGTTCCTGGAAAGCAGGACAAGATTTTTTCCAGCCTTCTTCACCTGGACAGTTGACTATACTAAAGTGACACCTTTTCACAGCATATGACAGGGACTATGGGATCCTCATTGCCACCTCTCCAAAGGCAAAGGATGCTACCTTCATACTGCTTCCAGCCTCAGGACAAGAATTAAGAATAGGCACTAGCTACAGTTATCTGGTCTAATTCCAGATAACTGGAGTTTTGTCTAGCTGGCAATGAAGCAAAGCCCTGTAAGTTTGTCCTCTGTGCAGTTTTTCAAAGGAGAAAGAATGAGAACATGGGTCTTAGCAGAACCATTCTACCAGTGGGAGAGAAGAGAAACATCCAAAGCTGTAGCCCCTTTACCTTGCTTGTCTCCAGTGAGAACCCATATCTTAATGTGGGCTTTGGCAAGAGTCTCAGTTGTCTGTGGGACTCTGTCTTGTAACTTGTCCTCAATCGCTGTGGCACCTAGCAGCTTAACAGAAAACGTCAGGGAACTGGCAAGTCTTCCCATTGCTAGCAAAGGAGAAAGCATTAGACCTCCAGGTAATTACTCAAGCAAGCACAAATGAAATCCAGGAATAAGGTTGCACTGATTTTCATTCTTCCTCAGCAAATTTACTGTACAGAGTAGAGCCCTGATTCTGCAAATGTTCTAGTCTCTAATCCCCCAGGCTCAGCTAGATCATGAACATGCATGAAATTTTTTGCCAACATGTTTGCAGACCTACAGCTCTATATTCTTCCACATGTCCCCTTCACAGCAGATAGAGCTTTAACTGAGGGACAAAGACAGCTGTGGATCTTTGTCCCCAGACCTCCATATGCATCCTCTAGTGTGGAGCTTGCTCCCAGACATATTGTAATGCAGCTGCCATATGGCTGCTAAGCATCTTCCAACAGACCCATTCCCACCCCTGCTCCACACCACCAAACAGCTAAACCACAGACTGCTCAGGACAAAAACCTTCATTATTTTAAAGTTATTGCTTTTTCTGCATTTTGGAGATACTTGATGGCTTTAACCTATCATCAAAGGGACATGAAAGTTTTGCTGCTAGCTCAGGTTTAGACAGCATCTGCTACTATATACCTCCTGCTGTTGGGAGACTAAATTCAGAGGTTGACTTTAAGCCCAAGATCACTTTTGACTTCCTGGGATGTTCATCATTCATCAGCTATGAGTGTTATTAATGCAGACAACAGCTCTGAGGTAACTTCTCTATAGAGTCCTCAAAACTGCACAATCCATGTTTTACAGCAGTAGTCTCTGGTCCAGCTAGCAAGAGCTTAAATGCTTGTAGCATACAAAGCCACCTCCTGGGAGTACCTACTCATCTTTGGCAGCCTGGGTCTGAGTTGGAAGCCCAAAGAGGGACACTGATGTCAAATGTTCCCAGGAATGTGCATTCCCCACAGCCATTGTCTTTCCGGAGCTGCAGAAAAGCACAGTAGTATTGTTGACAGGCCTTTGCCTGTCTGTCCATGACCTGGTGTAAGAGCAGCTGGAGGGACAGTCATGATGCCTTCCTGACTGTGGCTCTTCCTTAGTTTTTAGGTCAATGAATGACAAAGAGTATTTTTACTACTATTCTCTGAATATAACCATGTTTTCTCTGAATATAACCATGTTCCATCCCTATTACCCCTTGTTGTCTTTATATCCTTACTCTCCCTAAGGACCCCTAATGTTGTCCGAAAAGCGGATTCGTGCCCGGCGTGCAAGTAACCAATTCCACACGCTCAGGAGAGATATTGTTTTATTCAGGCCTGGGTGCTCGGTGGACTTGCCACAAATCAAGCACACCTGGTCTAGTCACCTTTCTGTTTATATCCATGCTTCTCATACATATTTTAAGATTCTCTCTTACATATTCATTAAATTTCCAGGAACTAATTATAATATTACATCATCCTAGACACATGGACACTAAAGCCTTTAGGGTCTCCTTGAGGGTCCCTGGTGGTCTCTGGTGGTCAGTAGGGTAGTGAACTCTTCATGCACCTGTTCCTTTCTTTCCTTATAAGGTCGAGGTTTGTCTCCGAGCCACGTCTGGACCATGTTTGTTTATGGTTCTCTTTTTCAAGGTTACTCTTCACTAGAGCCTAACAATGCTTCCAGGATACACGATTTAGACTAGTTACAATTCTACACACCTGCAAACACAACACCTGCTAGTTACCTAACTTCTAAGCAACAAGTCTTCATTGCTTAGAATTACAGAAGCGAGCAGTATGAAATAGTAGATACTGTACCTACTGCATCAATTCCCCCCTTTGAGACTTATGATGTTGAGCATCATGAGTCTCACATCATTTACTTATAAGCATTTGGTCTACAAAAAGACATACATTGAATCATACAACAAGTAATTATAACTAAGATGATGATCAGTATTGCAAATAAGAAGCCACAACAATAACCAAGAACGATCTAATCCTTCTCGTTCCTTAAATCCAGATGCTAAGTTCTTTAATTGTTGAATTTTCTTCTCAACTAACTGTGAATTATCACTTAGGTTCTGCAATACAAAAAGAAGACATGTTGGTTACTTCTCAGGCTAAAAATTCTCAGATATTTTGATTTCTATCCCATTTTGGCAAAAGAAACTGGGATTCAGCTTTACTGATTGTCACAATAATATCAACAGGCTCTACATTTTCTACTCCTAAACCCACAATTTCCTAATTAATTTGGTTTCCCTTCTAACAATAAATATTTTAAATATCACAAATAATTCAGCAACATCTCTGGTGACTCATCAAGTACGCCTTAAAGTTAATTTCAATGGTCCCTTAGGTATAGATGTCCACAGTCTAGGAGGTATTTTCTTTATTCTGGTATAATGAATCCAAGAGTCTACTCCTTCTAATTTTACAGCAGTGTTTGTTGTCATTAACACTTGGAAGGGTCCTTTCCACTTTTCTCCAAAGGGGTTGCCCTTCCACGTTCGCAGGTAGATTTGGTCTCCTGGACTGAATGAATGTACCAGAAATTCAAGGGGTAAAGGTGTTCTCAAAAGAACATATCTGTGTAAAGAACTCAACATTTTACTCAAAGACAAGAGATATTCAGTTAACACTTTTTCTCCTATTATGTGCATTTGTTCAGACTTTCCTGTTAGATTGACATTGTAAGGTTTACCATACAGAATTTCAAATGGACTTACTTTTTCTATAACTCCGGGGGTCACCCTAATTCTTAACAAGGCAAGTGGTAAAGCTTCAATCCATTTCAGCTGAGCTTCCTGACATATTTTAAAAATTTGTCTCTTTAATGTTTGGTTCATTCTCTCTACTTGTCTATTAGATTGTGGCCTCCAGGGGGTATGTAAATCCTACTTGATTTCTAGTGTCTTACTCATATTCTTAATAACCTCCGCTAGAAAATGTGGGCCTGTATCAGAGGACATCTCTAAAGGGACTCCAAATCTTGGAATAATTTCCTTTAATGAGTGTTTTTTTACCTCTTTTGCTTTGTTGGTTCGACACGGGAAAGCTTCTGGCCATTCAGAGAAGGTATCTACCAATACCAATAAATATCGGTATTGGTTGCACCTTGGTAACTCTGAAAAATCTATTTGCCAATACTCACCAGGAGTTATGCCTTTCCTTACCTCTCCAGGAGGGGGTCGAATTTGTATTTTCGGATTGTTCCTAAGACAAATCTCACATTTATTACTCACACTTTTAGCAATCAATAACATTTTAGTTCCTATTGCATATTGTTTTACCGACTCAACCATTGCTTCTGCTCCCATATGTGTTTCAGCATGGGTTCTGACCATCAATTTCTTCATGATTTTGGGAGTTACTATACATTGTCCATGTGACGTAATCCACCATCCTTGATCATTCTTTTTACATTGTAATAGTTCAGCCAACTTATTTTCTTTTATGTTATAATTTGGGGATTCTATATGAATTTCTTTTGATGGAATTAAAACATAGCTTGTGGTATTTAGCGCCACACGCTTGGCAGCTTCATCTGCTTTTTGATTTCCTTGTATTACTTTTAAGTTTCCTCTTTAATACGCTTTACAATGAATCACAGTAACTTCTTTAGGTTCTTGTACTGCTTCCAATAAATTTAAAATCTCTGCTCCATACTTTATAGGTGAGCCACTGGCAGACAAAAGTCCTCGCTCTTCATATCGCTCCATGGGCATGAACAACTCCAAAAGCATATTTAGAGTCTGTATAAATATTAACTCTTTTACCTTTAGCCAGATCTAAAGCTCTTGTCAAAGCTATTCTCTCTGCCTTCTGGGTGGATGTATTTGGAGGTAATGCTTTTACTTCTCGATCTTTGGTTAAAATTACCACAGCATAGCCAGCCCTCCTTTCTCCTTTCACAACAAAGCTGCTTCCATCAGTAAATAATTCTTCATCCGGAGTCTGGAGAGGGACATCTTTCAGGTCTGGCCTGCTGGCATATACCTGTTCGATAACTTGTAAACAATCATGATTAGGATCACTCTCTTTTTCACTTGGCATTAAAGAAGCAGGATTTAAAATTGCACTTACTTCAAAATGATGTCATCTTGTTCTACTAACAGAGATTGAGGGGGTGCCATCTTGCAAATGGCCTTTTTTTCTATCATTTCCCAATCTTTGTTGTCCTTGGGAAATCTCAAATCCCAAATAAATTACAGTTTGTTTTGCAATTTGTGCTTTCTTTTCCGACACCCTGTCCCCAGCCATCCCCAAAAAGTTTAGGAGGCTAACAGTCGTCTTTTTGCAGATCTCAATAGTATCTGCTCCCAATAGGATGTCATCAACATACTGAAGGAGGGTGATTTGATCTTCCTTGCCGGACCACTGTTCCAGTTCCTTATTCAGAGCTGCTCCAAAGATGGTTGGGCTATTTTTAAACCCTTGTGGCAGCACAGTCCAGCAGAGCTGAGTTCTCCTCACAGTCAACGGATCTTCCCATTCAAAGGCAAAAATTTTTTGACTGTTTTCTTCCAGAGCTATACAAAAGAAAGCATCTTGCAAATCTAAGACTGAGAAATGTGCATTTGATTCATTGATAGTTGTTAGCAGCATATATGGATTAGGGACTACTGGATGAATGTCCACCACTAATTGATTTATTGCTCTTAAATCTTGAACCAATCTATATCCTTGGTTATGTAGCTTTTTCACTGGAAGGATAGGAGTAATCAGATTGACATTCTCTTAAAAGTCCATATTTGAGAAAATTATTTATTATTGGTTCCAAACCTTTTCTGGCTTCTGTACTAATAGGATATTGTTTCTTTCTTACCGGTCGAACTCCTGTTTTCAATTCAACTTTTACCGGTTCCACATTTTTCACTCTTTCTGGTTTCTCTGTCGCCCAAACAAAAGGGTAAACTGCATCTTTAATTTCTTCTGGAATTTCTTCAGATTCTTCTGTGTTTGTCTGTAATAAATAAACTTGGGCTTGCCAGGCATTAGCTTCAGGAAAATGAACTTGGATTTTTCCTTTTTTAAAGTTAATTTGTGCTCCCAATTTATTCAATAAATCCCGTCCTAAGAGAGGCATGGTGCATTCCGGTATATATAAAAATTCATGCATCAATGTTTTTCCTCCAATTTTACATTTTAAAGGTTTCAAAAAAGGCCTTACCTCTTTCTTTCCCGTGACCCCAACAATACATACGTTAAATTTACCCATTGGTCCTTTACATGTATTTATAACAGAATATTTTGCTCCAGTGTCCACTAAAAATTGACTACTACTTCTCCCAGCTTTACTGGAACCAGGGGCTCGGCTGGAAAAATATCATTTTCTACTCCCGGTCCCCATCATTCAGAATCCACTCCCATCATAAGCAGATCAGCTTCAGGTGGAATTTGCTGTGGCTGAATCACAGCAACTCTCTTATTCTCTGGACACTCATTTTTCCAGTGTCCTTGTTTCTTACAGGCAGCACATTGATTGATCCCTACTGGAGCAGACTGTCTAAATATATTTCCACATCCTCTACCTTTGCCCCTTAAGTACCCTCTGCCTCTACCTTTCAAATATCTTTTTGCCCTACCTCCAGCAGGTCCTTGGGCATTCACAAAAGCAGCTGACAGAATAGCAGCTTTCTGCTTCTTATCTTTTACTTTTTCTTTCTCCTGGTTTTTCTTTTCTTCTTCTTCTCTATTATTATATACTTTATAGGCAATCTCAATCAACTGTGATATAGTCATCCCTGTAATGCCATCTACTTTCTGCAATTTCTTTCAAATATCAGGGGCTGCTTGTCCAACAAAGAAAGTAGTAAATATTGCCCTGTTCTCATCACTTTCAGGGTCTAAATCCGTCCATTTTCTGGCCGCCTCACATAAGCGTTCATAGAAGGTAGACGGATCTTCTGTTTTCCCTTGAATTATCTGGGTTAGTTTTGCTAAATTCTTTGGATGGGATATTCCATTTTTCATCCCATATAAAATCAATTGCTGATACTGTTTTATCATTAATTTTCCATCATTACTATTAGGATTCCAATTTGGTTCTTGGGTCGGCATAAAATGAGCAGGACCTTCCCTTGCATTTATTCTTTCATTTTCCAAATTAGCTTTTTCCAATACCATCTTCTTCTCTTCAGGAGTACACAAATTATTTAAAAGAATTTGAATATCTTGTCAATCTGGATTATGATTTTTGATAATTGTCCTAA
The DNA here is from genome assembly GCF_964195595.1 of Calonectris borealis. Taxonomy (NCBI): domain Eukaryota; kingdom Metazoa; phylum Chordata; class Aves; order Procellariiformes; family Procellariidae; genus Calonectris; species Calonectris borealis. The sequence goes on along the minus strand of NC_134351.1, from coordinate 36,652,559 downwards.
AAGATCTATACACCTTTTCAGGATTTTCCCTATATGATCCTGCCAATTTTTTCCAATTCATGAAATCAGAAGCAGTAAAAGGTATTTTCACAAACACTGGTTCCCCCTTGGGCCCACAGCCTGACGAAGGGGTGGTAATAAGACAGACCCCTGCTGGATCCTAGTTCTGCTAGCTATTGGACTAAATGTATTGCTTCCCCTTGCTTCAGTTTCAAAACTTTCATTTCTACTCGGTGCCACCAACATCTGTATATCTTTTTCCTCTTCTCCTAGTTTTAAACACCATTTTCCTATACTACAAGCAGAACAACAATGCGTTTTTGGTTCCTTGTTCTCCATCATCATCATCATCACATTAGAATCTGAGTCTAAAAGTTTACATTTCTTCCGAATTTCATGATCATTTGTCAAGGTAAAGAACAAGTCCACATAAGAGACCTCCTCCCATTTACCCTGGCATCAACAAAATAACATAAGTTGCAAGATAGTATTATATTGCAAAGTTCCCAATTCTGGCCATTTTACCTCATCTTCTAATTTATACATTGGCCACCATCTAGTACAATATTCAATTAATTTCTCCTTTCTCAAAGGATCTCCCCCAAGTTTTCCCCAATATTTTATGATGCATCCAAGGGGAGAGCAAGGTGTTACTTTAGACTGTTGATTTCCCATATTTTTGCCCAAAAAGAACGTTCTTAACCACGATTTCATATACTCCAGTCGTCACTGTCAAACGCATATGAATATACCTTTTTACCTGTGGCCACAATTCCTTACCAAATGCATGCACAATTTTATACCCCAGAACAATATCTCATTTACCTTAGCGTTGCACTGTTGAGTCGCTCACCTGTTCTGGTTGGGGAGAATACTCATGGAGTCCCCGATCAAAAGGTCGGTGCGCGCTGGAGTCCAGAGAGCAGTGTCTCCCCACCGAGAGCCGGCAAGTCGATCCGGGCAAGGCTTCACAGCAGTCCCATCTGGGTCGCCAAAAACTGTTGTCCAAAAAGCGGATTCGTGCCCGGCGTGCAAGTAACCAATTCCACACGCTCAGGAGAGATATTGTTTTATTCAGGCCTGGGTGCTCGGTGGACTTGCCACAAATCAAGCACACCTGGTCTAGTCACCTTTCTGTTTATATCCATGCTTCTCATACATATTTTAAATTTTTCTTTTATTTATTCATTACATTTCCGAGAACTAATTATAATATTACGTCATCCTAGACACATGCGCACTAAAGTCTGTAGGGTCTTCTTGAGGGTCTCGAGTGGTCTCTGGTGGTCGGCAGGGTAGTGAACTCTTCATGAACTTATTTCCTCTTTACCTTATAGGGTCGCAATTTATCCCTGAGCCATGCTTGGACCACGTTTGTTTATAGTTTCCATAGCTAAAATTAATTATCACTAAATCTAACAATACCTCTAAAACACACAGTTTATAATTAATTACTACTCCACACAATTACAAACACACACCTGTTAGTTACCTAACTTCTAAGCAACAAATCTTCATTGTTTAAAATTACAGAAGCGAACAATATAGAATCCGCAACAAACTAAACTATCTATCACCATAGTGTTCTTAAATTAAAACATATACATCTTGATCTCCTCCAATCAAACACCCACTCACTAACTTCATCATTCTGATTTCTTATTAACTGGTTTTTAACCCAGTTCTGGGCAAGGGCTATACACAGAACAATAACACTTTGAAGATTATAGTTGATTATAATTAACATTATCAATTCCCCCCTTTGAGACTTATGATGTTAGGCATCATGAGTCTCATAACACTTATTTTCTAATATTTGTTCTACAAAAAAATACAAATTGAATCATACAACATGTAATCATAACTAAAATAACGATCAATACCACAAACAAAAATAATTGTCTAAGCCAATTTAAATTTGGAAGCCACAAAAATAACCAAGAAAATCTAATCCTTCCCGTTCTTTAAATCCAAATACCAAATCTTTTAATTGTTGGATTTTCTTCTCCGCTAACTGTCAATTATCACTTAAGTTCTGCAATACTAAAAGAAAACATGTTGGTCACTTTTCGGGCTAAAATTTCTCAGATATTTAAATTTCTATCCCATTTTGCCAATAGAAATTGGGATTCAGCTTTACTGATTGTCACAATAATATCAACAGGCTCTACATTTTCTACTCCTAAACCCACAATTTCCTAATTAATTTGGTTTCCCTTCTAACAATAAATATTTTAAATATCACAAATAATTCAGCAACATCTCTGGTGACTCATCAAGTACACCTTAAAGTTAATTTCAGTGGTTCCTTAGGTATAGATGTCCACAGGTATTTTTTTTTATTCTGGTGTAATGAATCCAAAAGTATACTCCTCCTAATTTTACAGCAGTGTTTGTTGTTAATAACATTTGGAAGAGTCCTCTTCACTTTTCTCCAAAGGGGTTGCCCTTCCACGTTCGCAGGTAGATTTGGTCTCCTGGACTGAATGAATGTACCAGAAATTCAAGGGGTAAAAGTGTATTCAGTTAACACTTTTTCTCCTATTATGTGCATTTGTTCAAACCTTCCTGTTAAATTGATATTATAAGGTTTACTACACAAAATTCCAAATGGACTTACTTTTTCTCTAGCTTTTGGGGTTACCCTAATTCTTAACAAGGCAAGTGGTAAAGCTTCAATCCATTTTAATTGAGCTTCCTGACATATTTTAGAAATTTATCTCTTCTAATAGTTGGTTACTCAGATTCTTAATAACCTCCGCTACAAAATGTGGGCTTCTATCAAAGGACATCTTTAAAAGGACTCCAAATCTTAAAATAATTTCTTTCAACAAATGTTTTACAACTTCTTTTGCCTTGTTGGTTCGACACGGGAAAGCTTCCGGCCATCCAGAGAAGGTATCTACCAATACCAATAGATATCGGTATTGGTTACATCGCGGTAACTCTGAAAAATCTATTTGCCAATATTCACCGGGAGTTATGCCTCTCTTTACCTCTCCAGGAGGGGGTCGAATTTGTATTTTCGGATTGTTCCTAAGACAAATCTCACATTTATTACTCACACTTTTAGCAATCAATAACATTTTAGTTCCTGTCGCATATCGTTTTACTGATTCCACCATTGCCTCTACTTCCATATGTGTTTCAGCATGGGTTTTGACCATTAATTTCTTCATAATTTCAGGGGTTACTATACATTGTCCATGTGAAGTTATCCACCATCCTTGATCATTCTTCTTACAATGTAATAACATAACTAATTTATTTTCTTTCTCATTATAATTTGGGGATTCCACCTGAATTTCTTTTGATGGAATTAAAACATAAATCATAGTATTTAATGCTACACGTTTAGCAGCCTCATCTGCTTTCTGATTTCCTTGTATTACTTTTGAGTCCCCTTTTTGATGAGCCTTAGAATGAATCACTGCAACTTCTTTAGGTTTCTGTACTGCTTCCAACAAATTTAAAATCTCTGTTCGATATTTTATAGGAATACCACTGGCAGACAAAAGTCCTCACTCCTTCCATATTGCTCCATGAGCATGCACAACTCCAAAAGCATATTTAGAATCTGTATAGATGTTGACTCTTTTACCTTTAGCCAAATTTAAGGCTTTTGTCAGGGCTATAATTTCTGCCTTCTGGGCGGATGTATTTGGAGGTAATGCTTTTACTTCTCGATCTTCAGTTAAAGTTACCACGGCATAGCCAGCCCTCCTTTCTCCTTTTACAACAAAGCTGCTTCCATCAGTAAATAATTCTTCATCCGGAGTTTGGAGAGGGACATCTTTCAGATCTGGCCTGCTGGCATATACCTGTTCAATAACTTGTAAACAATCATGGTTAAGATCACTCTCTTCTTCACTTGGCATTAAAGAGGCAGGATTTAAAATTGTACTCACTTTCAAAATGATGTCGTCTTGTTCCACTAACAAAGCCTGATATAGTAACAAACGACTAGGGGTAAGCCAATGATGTCCTTTTTGTTCCAGTACTGCAAGTACCGCATGTGGGATGTAAACCATTATTTTCTGTCCCAATGTCAATTTTCTAGCTTCTTGAATGATGAGAACCGTTGCCGCAACTGCCCGCAAGCAACTAGGCCATCCTGAGCTTACTTTATCTAATTGTTTAGAAAAGTAAGCCACTGGTCTTTTCTAGTCTCCCAAAAGTTGAGTCAAAACCCCCATAGCTACATGTCAGATATCCTGCTGGGAGTCTGTTATAGACCACCTAGCCAGGACGAGGAGGCAGACGAAATATTCTACCAAAGGCTGGCAGATGTCTCACAGTCGCTAGCCCTTGTTCTCGTGGGGGACTTGAACTTTCCGGATGTCTGCTGGAAATACCACACGGCAGAGAGGAAACAGTCGAGGAGGTTCCTGGAGTGTGTGGAAGATAGATAACTTCCTGACGCAGCTGGTAAGCGAGCCCACTAGGGGAGGTGCCTCACTTGACCTGCTGTTCACAAACAGAGAAGGACTGGTGGGAGATGTGGTGGTCGGAGGCCATCTTGGGCTTAGGAACCATAAAATGGTAGAATTCTCGATTCTTGGTGAAGTAAGGAGGGGGGCCAGCAAAACCGCTACCATGGACTTCCAGAGGGCGGACTTTGGCCTGCTCAGGACACTGGTCGAGAGGGTCCCTTGGGAGGCAGTCCTGAAGGGCAAAGGGGTCCAGGAAGGCTGGATGTTCTTCAAGAAGGAAGTCTTAAAGGCGCAGGAGCAGGCTGTCCCCATGTGCCACAAGAAGAACGGGCAGGGAAGACGACCGGCCTGGCTGAATGGGGAGCTCTGGCTGGGACTCAGGAAAAAAAGGAGAGTTTATCACCTTTGGAAGAAGGGGCAGGCAACTCAAGAAGAGTACAGGGATCTCGTTAGGTCGTGCAGAGAGGAAATTAGAAAGGCAAAAGCCCAGCTAGAACTCAACCTGGCCACTGTCGTGAGAGACAACAAAAAATGCTTTTACAAGTATATTAATGACAAAAGGAGAGCCAAGGAGAATCTCCATCCTTTATTGGATGCGGGGGGGAACGCTGCCACCAAGGACGAGGATAAGGCTGAGGTACTCAACGCCTTCTTTGCCTCAGTCTTAAATAGTCAGAGCAGTTATCCTCAGGGTACTCAGCCCCCTGAGCTGGAAGACAGGGACGACGAGCAGGATAAACCCCCCATAATCCAAGAGGAAGCAGTTAACGACCTGCTACGCCACCCGGACGCTCACAAGTCTATGGGGCCGTATGGGATCCACCCGAGGGTACTGAGGGAGCTGGCGGAGGAGCTTGCCAAGCCACTCTCCATCATTTACCAGCAATCCTGGTTAACAGGGGAGGTCCTGGACGACTGGAGGCTTGCCAATGTGACGCCCATCTACAAGAAGGGCCGGAAGGAGGATCCAGGGAACTACAGGCCGGTCAACCTGACCTCGGTGCCGGGGAAGATCATGGAGCGGTTTGTTTTGAGGGCGCTCACGAGCCATGTCCGGGACAACCAGGGGATCAGGCCCAGCCAGCACGGGTTCATGGAAGGCAGGTCCTGCTTGACCAACCGGATCTCCTTCTATGACCAGGTGACCCGCCTAGTGGATGAGGGAAAGGCTGTGGATGTGGTCTACCTGGACTTCAGTAAAGCCTTTGACACTGTCTCCCACAGCATTCTCCTAGAGAAGCTGGCGGCTCACGGCCTAGACAGGTACACTCTTCGCTGGGTAAAAAACTGGCTGGATGGCCAAGCCCAGAGAGTTGTGGTGAACGGAGTTAAATCCAGTTGGCGGCCGGTCACGAGCGGTGTTCCCCAGGGCTCAGTTCTGGGGCCGGTCCTGTTCAATATCTTTATCAACGATCTGGACAAGGGTATCGAGTGCTCCCTCAGTAAGTTTGCAGACGACACCAAGTTGGGCGGGAGTGTTGATCTGCTCGAGGGTAGGAAGGCTCTGCAGAGGGACCTGGACAGGCTGGATCGATGGGCCGAGGCCAACTGTATGAGGTTCAACAAGGCCAAGTGCCGGGTCCTGCACTTGGGTCACAACAACCCCAGGCAACGCTACAGGCTTGGGGAAGAGTGGCTGGAAAGCTGCCCGGAGGAAAAGGACCTGGGGGTGCTGGTTGACAGCCGGCTGAACATGAGCCTGCAGTGTGCCCAGGTGGCCAAGAAGGCCAACGACATCCTGGCCTGTATCAGAAATGGTGTGGCCAGCAGGAGCAGGGAGGTGATTGTGCCCCTGTACTCGGCACTGGTGAGGCCGCACCTCGAATACTGTGTTCCGTTTTGGGCCCCTCACTACAAGAAGGACATTGAGGTGCTGGAGTGTGTCCAGAGAAGGACAACGAAGCTGGTGAAGGGCCTGGAGCACAAGTCTTATGAGGAGCGGCTGAGGGAACTGGGGTTGTTTAGTCTGGAGAAGAGGAGGCTGAGGGGGGACCTCATCGTGCTCTACAACTACCTGGAAGGAGGTTGTAGTGAGGTGGGTGTTGGTCTCTTCTGCCAAGTAACTAGCGATAGGACGAGAGGAAATGGCCTCAAGTTGCGCCAAGGGAGGTTTAGGCTGGACATTAGGAGAAATTTCTTTACTGAAAGAGTGGTCAGGCCTTGGAACAGGCTGCCCAGGGAAGTGGTGGAGTCACCATCCCTGGAAGTATTTAAAAGACGTGTAGATGAGGCACTTAGGGAAATGGTTTATTGGACATGGTGTGTTGGGTTGACGGTTGGACTTGATGATCTTAGAGGTCTTTTCCAACCTTAATGATTCTATGATTCTATGTCTCTTCTCATGAACAAATAACTCAAAGGATTTGGTCAGATTTGGGAGTCCTAAAGCTGGAGCTTTCATTAAAGTCTGTTTAATGTCATCAAAACTTTTTCGGCACTCTGGATTCCATTCTAACAATTCTTCAGGGCCTTTGGTTGCCTCATACAATGGTTTTGCCATCAAACCATAATTTGGAATCCAAAGGCGACACCATCCAGCCATTCCTAGAAATCCTCTCAACTCTCTTTTGGATTGAGGGGGTGCCATCCTGCAAATGGCTTCTTTTATATCATTTCCCAATCTTCGTTGTCCTTGGGAAATCTCAAACCCCAAATAAATTACAGTTTGTTTTGCAATTTGTGCTTTCTTCTCTGACACCCTGTCCCCAGCCATTCCCAAAAATTTTAGGAGGCTAACAGTCGTCTTTTTGCAGATCTCAATAGTATCTGCTCCCAATAGGATGTCATCAACATACTGAAGGAGGGTGATTTGATCTTCCTTACCGGACCACTGTTCCAGTTCCTTATTCAGAGCTGCTCCAAAGATGGTTGGGCTATTTTTAAACCCTTGTGGCAGCACAGTCCAGCAGAGCTGAGTTCTCCTCACAGTCAACGGATCTTCCCATTCAAAGGCAAAAACCTTTTGACTGTTTTCTTCCAGAGCTATACAAAAGAAAGCATCTTGCAAATCTATAACAGAGAAATGTGCATTTGATTCATTGATAGTTGTTAGGAGCATATATGGATTAGGGACTACTGGATGAATGTCCACCACTAACTGGTTTATTGCTTTTAGATCTTGAACCAGCCTATATCCTTGGTTATGTGGCTTTTTCACTGGAAGGATAGGAGTATTATAATCAGATTGACATTCTCTTAAAAGCCCATATTTAATAAAATTATTTATTATTGGTTCCAAACCTTTTCTGGCTTCTGTACTAATAGGATATTGTTTCTTTCTTAGCGGTCGAACTCCTGTTTTCAATTCAACTTTTACCGGTTCCACATATTTTGCTCTTCCTGGTTTCTCTGTTGCCCAAACAAAAGGGTAAACTGCATCTTTAATTTCTTCTGGAATTTCTTCAGATTCATCTGTGTTTGTCTGTAATAAATAAACTTGGGCTTGCCAGGCGTTAGCTTCAGGAAAATGAACTTGGATTCTTCCTTTTTTAAAGTTAATTTGTGCTCCCAATTTATTCAATAAATCCCATCCTAAGAGAGGCACGGTGCATTCCGGTATATATAAAAATTCATGCATCAATGTTTTTCCTCCAATTTTACATTTTAAAGGTTTCAAAAAAGGCCTTACCTCTTTCTTTCCCGTGACCCCAACAATAGATACGTTAAATTTACCCATTGGTCCTTTACCTGTGTTTATAACAGAATATTTTGCTCCAGTATTGTCGTGGTTTAACCCCAGCCAGCAAAAATAAACCCCAAGTAGCCGCTCGATCAACCCCCCCCTGGTGGGATGGGGGAGAGAATCGGGAGGGCACAAATAGGAAAGCTCCCGGGGTTGAGATAAAAACAGTTTAATAATTGAAATAAAACGAAGTAGAACAGTAATAATAGCAATGAGAACAACAACAATAACAGAATACACAAAGCAGGGAATGCACAATGCAACTGCTCACCGACCGCCGACCGTGTGTCACGAACGGGGGGCGAGCCCCACCCCCCACCTGGTTTTTATACTGAGCATGATGTCACATGATATAGAATACCCCATTGGCCAGCTAGGTCCAGCACCCTGGCTGTGCTCCCCCCTCCCGGTGCAAGTATCACCCAGCAACAGCCAAAGCATCAATGGGCCACCAAAGCTCCTTTCACACCAAACCCAAAACACAGCACACCCCCAAGCTACTGGGAAGAAAGTCAACTCTGTTCCAGCCGGAACCAGGACAAGTATCTACTAAAAAATCAACTACGTCATCACGCAGCTTGTCCCGGTTTCGGCTGGGATAGGGTTAAATTTCTTCCTAGTGCTGTGTTTTGGATTTAGTATGAGGAGAATGTTGATAACACACTGATGTTTTCAGTTGTTGCTAAGTGCCCTCCTAGTCCAAGGACAGCTCCCATGCCTACTGACTGAGCTAGGTACACAAGATGGGAGGGAACATAATCAGGACAGCCAGTCCAGCTGGCTAATGGGGTATTCCATACCATGTGACGTCATGCTCAGTATATGAATGGTAGGCGTGATCCAGGAAGTGCCGATCGCTACTTGGTTATCGGTCAGCGTGGGTGGTGAGCAATTGCATGTGCATCGCTCATTTTGTATATTCTATCATTATTTATTATCATTATTTTCCCTTTTCTGTTCTATTAAACTGTCTTTATCTCAACCCACGAGTTTTTCTCACTCTTACCCTTCCGATTCTCTCCCCGTCCCACTGGGGGGGCGGGGGGAGTGAGTGAGCGGCTGCGTGGTATTTGGCTGCCTGCCAGGTTAAACCACGACAGTCCTTTTTGGCATCCAACGTGGGGCTCGAAGGGTTGAGATAACGATAGATCTGACCAAAGTGTGTTAAGGCAAAATTGTTATAAGCATTCGTTATATTGATTGGTCACAATGTTGATGTATTGGCTCTCAAAGTTTTGGGGCTGGCTCTCAATGTTGGGTCATGTAATACCTTGCTTGCAGTATGTGTTCCCTTTTGTACTGTTTATCATCAGTCGTAACTGGGCCAAGATTATCATTTTGCTGCTCTTTTATGAGGTGATAAAATCATTGGTCATAAGTCTAATCTGGTATCTGTACTCGGTACTGCCGTCATTTCTGTACATGGGGAACCACCTCTTAGAAATTATTAGTAATTGCACTTTTTTCTCCTCAGAGAATGAATTTAAGGGGGAGACAGGATGGGACACTTTCTCCCACTTATTCATCTTCCCTTCCATATTGTCAGAAACTCCTTTTTCTTCTATCCTCTTCACGAAGATGTCCACAATATTCCCTGAGAATTTTGACTATCCTTGGGATGTTCAAACAAGCATGTTCATATTGCTATGTCTCCTGAATGTTGTTCAGGCCTTGTTTAGGGTTAAACAACTCTTCAGGAATACTGTCCAGAGATCAACCCTCAGGAACAACAAAAGAGGGAGGGCAAACGGCGCTGCCTCGTCGGGGCGGGCGGAGCGGCGAGTCTCAGAGGCAGTGGGCAGCGGGAGATCAACCCCGGCAACAGACACGGTAGCTACTCAAAACCCCACGAAAGGTACTGCGGCAACTTCAACCCCCACGACAACCCCTGTGGCTACTCAAACCTCGGCAACAGTCACCGTAGCTTCTCCAACCCCTGCGACAGGCACTGCAGCCACTCAAACTCCAGCAACAGTCACTACAGTTACTCCAACCCCCATGACAAGCACTGCAGCTACCCAAACCCCAGCAACAGGCACTACAGCTGAACCAGAGTACCAACCCTTGCTGGTATCCGTTGCTGCTGTACAGAAGAGGAAATCTTGGAAGCGGAGATCAGGTCGTTTACAAAGGGATGATGAAAGAGCAGAGCCATCACGAGGAGAGGAGGAGGAAGAGGAAGAACTCATAAACAAGACAGAAACCACCCGATCCCTATCCCTGAGTGAGCTGCGAGATATGCGGAAAGATTTCAGCCGTCATCCAGGGGAGCATATTGTTACCTGGCTGCTCTGATGCTGGGATAATGGGGCCAGTAGCCTGGAATTAGAGGGGAAGGAAGCCAAACAGCTGGGATCCCTTGCTAGGGAAGGAGGCATTGACAAAGCAATTGGAAAAGGGACACAGGTCCTCAGCCTCTGGAGGCGACTGCTGTCAGGCGTGAAGGAAAGGTATCCCTTCAAGGAAGATGTTATTATCGCCCAAGCAACTGGACCACTATGGAGAGAGGTATCCAGTACCTGAGAGAACTATGCGTGCTGGAGGTAGTTTATAGTGACCTGGACAACAACCAAACGCCCAAAGATGCAGATGACGTCCAGTGCACGCGACCCATGTGGCGGAAGTTGGTACGGAGTGCACCAGCATCGTATGCCAGTTCATTGGCAGTACTGTCCTGGGCAGAGGAAGAAGCACCAACAGTGGATGTCTTAGTTAGCAGACTTCGGGATTTCGAAGAAACTATCTCCTCCTCCCTTGTCTCGGCTGTGGAGAAACTGTCCCGGGAGGTCCAGCAACTCAAAGACGATAGGTCCTATTCTCCACCTGTACGGACCAGTATCTCAGCCATTAGGAGTCAGCGTTTTTCTCCTCAAGAGAAAGGATATCGAAAGTACACACCACGGGGCACCCTGTGGTTTTACCTGCGTGACCATGGAGAGGACATGAGGCAGTGGGATGGAAAACCTACCTTGACCCTAGAGGCACGTGTACGTGAGTTGCAAGGAAAAACAATGACACAAGGGGGTTCTCTCAGGAAAAATGCTGCTCCAGTTGTCAGGAAAACCCTGTCTCACGACAGTCCAGGTTCCAGTGAACAGTTCCCCAGACAGAGTAGAAGGGCTGATCTTATTTTGGACTGTAATGAAGGAATTCTGGACTCACGTTTGCAAGAAGTGAGAAGCGGATACTATGACCAGAACTAGAGGGGCCCTGCCTCCGGCCAGGTGGAGGAAAGGGTCAACCGGGTTTACTGGACTGTGTGGATTCGATGGCCTGGCACATCAGAGCCACAGGAGTATAAGGCTCTCGTAGACACTGGTGCACAGTGTACCCTGATACCATCAAGCTATAAAGGGGCCGAACCCATTTGTATTTCTGGAGTGACAGGGGGATCCCAAGAGTTAACTGTATTGGAGGCCAAAGTGAGCCTAACCAGGAACGAGTGGCAGAAGCACCCCATTGTGACTGGCCCAGAGGCTCCGTGCATCCTTGGCATAGACTACCTCAGGAGAGGGTATTTCAAGGACCCAAAAGGGTACCGGTGGGCTTTTGGTATAGCTGCCCTGGAGACGGAGGAAATTAAACAGCTGTCCACCTTGCCCGGTCTCTCGGAGGACCCTTCTGTTGTGGGGTTGCTGAGGGCTGAAGAACAGCAGGTACCAATCGCTACCACAAGAGTGCACCGGCGGCAATATTGCACCAACCGAGACTCCCTGACCCCCATCCATGAGCTGATTCGTCGACTGGAGAGCCAAGGAGTGATCAGCAAGACTCGCTCACCCTTTAACAGTCCCATATGGCCAGTGCGAAAGTCCAATGGAGAGTGGAGACTAACAGTAGACTGTCGTGGCCTGAACGAAGTCATGTCGCCACTGAGTGCTGCCGTGCCGGACATGCTAGAACTTCAATACGAACTGGAGTCAAAGGCAGCCAAGTGGTACGCCACAATTGACATTGCTAATGCCTTCTTCTCAGTCCCTTTGGCGGCAGAGTGCAGGCCACAGTTTGCTTTCACTTGGAGGGGCGTCCAGTACACCTGGAACCGACTGCCCCAGGGGTGGAAACACAGCCCTACCATTTGCCATGGACTGATCCACACCGCACTGGAACAGGGTGAGGCTCCAGAACACCTGCAATACATTGATGACATCATCGTGTGGGGCAACACAGCAGAAGTTGTTTTTGAGAAAGGGGAGAGAATAATTCAAATCCTTCTGAAGGCCGGTTTTGCCGTAAAACAAAGTAAGGTCAAGGGACCTGCACAGGAGATCCAGTTTTTAGGAATAAAATGGCAAGATGGACGTCGTCAGATCCCAACGGATGTGATCAACAAAATAACAGCCATGTCCCCACCAACTAGCAAAAGGGAAACACAAGCTTTCTTAGTCGTGGTGGGCTTTTGGAGAATGCATATTCCGGATTACAGTCAGATCGTAAGCCCCCTCTATCACGTGACCAGGAAGAAGAACGACTTCAAATGGGGCCCTGAGCAACAACAAGCCTTTGAACAAATTAAACAGGAGATAGTTCAGGCAGTAGCCCTTGGGCCAGTCTGGGCAGGACAAGATGTGAAGAATGTGCTCTACACCGTAGCCGGGGAGAATGGCCCTACCTGGAGACTCCAGCAGAAAGCACTGGGGGAGACTCGAGGTCGACCCTTAGGGTTCTGGAGTCAGGGATACAGAGGATCCGAGGCCCGCTACACTCCAACTGAGAAGGAGATATTGGCAGCATATGAAGGGGTTCGAGCTGCTTTGGAAGTGGTTGGTACTGAAGCACAGCTCCTCCTGGCACCCCGACTGACGGTGCTGGGCTGGATGTTCAAAGGGAGGGTCCCCTCTACACATCATGCAACCGATGCTACGTGGAGTAAGTGGGTCGCGCTGATCACACAACGGGCCCGAATAGGAAACCCCAGTCGCCCAGGAATCTTGGAGGTGATCACGAACTGGCCAGAAGGCAAAGATTTTGGAATATCCCCAGAGGAGGAGGTGACGCATGCTGAAGAGGCCCCACTGTATAATAAACTACCAGAAAACGAGAAGCAATATGCCCTGTTCACTGATGGGTCCTGTTGCCTTGTGGGAAAGCATCGGAGGTGGAAAGCTGCTGTATGGAGTCCTATATGCCAAGTTGCAGAAACTGCTGAAGGAGAAGGTGAATCGAGTCAGTTTGCAGAGGTGAAAGCCATCCAGCTGGCCTTGGACATTGCGGAACGAGAAAAATGGCCAGTACTTTATCTGTATACTGACTCATGGATGGTGGCAAATGCCCTGTGGGGGTGGTTGCAGCAGTGGAAGAAGAACAACTGGCAGCACAGAGGTAAACCCATCTGGGCTGCTGCATTGTGGCAAGATATTGCTGCCCGGGTAGAGAACCTGGTTGTAAAAGTACGTCACGTAGATGCTCACGTACCCAAGAGTCGGGCCACTGAACAACATCAGAAAAACCAGCAGGTGGACCAGGCTGCTAAGATTGAAGTGGCTCAGGTGGATCTGGACTGGCAACATAAGGGTGAATTATTTATAGCTTGGTGGGCCCATGATGCCTCAGGCCATCAAGGAAGAGATGCAACATATAGATGGGCTCGTGATCGAGGGGTGGACTTGACCATGGACGCTATTGCACAGGTTATCCATGAATGTGAAACGTGTGCTGCAATCAAGCAAGCCAAGTGAGTAAAGCCTCTTTGGTATGGAGGACGATGGTTGAAATACAAATATGGGGAGGCCTGGCAGATTGATTATATCACACTCCCACAAACCCGCCACGGCAAGCGCTATGTGCTCACCATGGTGGAAGCAACCACCAGCTGGCTATAAACATACCCTGTGCCCCATGCCACAGCCCGGAACACCATCCTGGGCCTTGAAAAGCAAGTCCTGTGGCGACATGGCACCCCAGAAAGAAGTGAGTCAGACAACGGGACTCACTTCCGAAACACTCTCATAGACACCTGGGCCAAAGAGCACGGCATTGAGTGGGTCTATCACATCCCCTACCATGCACCAGCCTCCGGGAAAATCGAACGATACAATGGACTGCTAAAGACTACACTGAGGGCAATGGGTGGTGGGACATTCAAGTATTTGGGACACACATTTAGCAAAAGCCACCTGGTTAGTCAACACTAGGGGGTCTGTTAATCGAGCTGGCCCTGCCCAATCAAGACTCTTACGTACTGTAGATGGAGATAAAGTCCCTGTCGTGCACATAAGAAATATGCTGGGGAAGACAGTCTGGGTTACTCCTGCCTCTGGCAAGGGAAAACCCATCCGTGGGATTGCTTTTGCTCAGGGACCTGGGTGCACTTGGTGGGTGATGCGAAAGGATGGGGAGGTCCGGTGTGTACCTCAAGGGGATTTGATTTTGGGTGAAAACAGCCAATGAACTGGATTGTATGATGTCAATTGTTATATGATATTGTATATCATTATTTCTATGGTTGCTATCAATGGTATAGCAGTGAGAATCACCCAGTTTAACGAAGAATGAACTAACTCTGATGAAACCGAGCAAAGTGCAATGATGATAGAACTGAAAAAGTGCAGCAGTACCGAAATGAGAACTGGCTTCAGGATGCAACAGCCCAACACCACACACCATTTTTCTGGCCCTGAAAGACTGTTATGACAGATGGAGCCCAAAGTCGTGGACTAAATGAACTCAATGGACATTTGTATATATTTATGTATGTATATGTATTATATGTATATATGTATGTATATGTATTATATATGTATATATATAAAAAGATAGTGGTGATTAATTGAAATATATCGAAAAATGTGAGACCTAAGCATAACGTAAATGGTATGGAATAAGGGGTGGATACTGTCCCTGTTTCGGCTGGGATAGGGTTAAATTTCTTCCTAGTGCTGTGTTTTGGATTTAGTATAAGAAGAATGTTGATAACACACTGATGTTTTCAGTTGTTGCTAAGTACCCTGCTAGTCCAAGGACATCTCCCATGCCTACTGACTGAGCTAGGTACACGAGATGGGAGGGAACATAATCAGGACAGCCAGCCCAGCTGGCTAATGGGGTATTCCATACCATGTGACGTCATGCTCAGTATATGAACGGTAGGCGTGATCCAGGAAGTGCCGATCGCTACTTGGTTATCGGTCAGCGCGGGTGGTGAGCAATTGCATTGTGCATCACTCATTTTGTATATTCTATCATTATTTATTATTATTATTTTCCCTTTTTCTGTTCTATTAAACTGTCTTTATCTCAACCCACGAGTTTTTCTCACTCTTACCCTTCCGATTCTCTCCCCGTCCCACTGGGGGGGCGGGGGGAGTGAGTGAGCGGCTGTGTGGTATTTGGCTGCCTGCCAGGTTAAACCACGACATAGCTTTACTGGAACCATGGGCTCAGCTGGGAAAATATCATTTTCTACCCCCGGTCCCCATCATTCAGAATCTCCTCCCATCATAAGTAAATCAGCTTCAGGTGGTATCTGCTGTGGCTGAGTCACGACTGCTTCTTTGTTCTTTGGACACTCACTCTTCCAGTGTCCTTGTTTCTTACATACAGCACATTGATTAAATCCTAATGGGGTATATTGTTTAAACATATCTCTACCTCCTCTACCTTTTCCTCTCAAATATCCTCTCCCTCTCAAATATCATCTACCTCTTCCTCCAGCTGATCCTTGGGCATTTACAAAAGCAGTTGCTAGAATAGCAGCTTTTTGTTTCCTGTCTTTTATTTTTTCTTTTTCCTGATTTTTCTTTTCCTCCTCTTCCCTATTATTATACACCTTATAAGCAATTTCAATTAACTGTGATATAGTCATTCCTGTAATCCCATCCACTTTCTGCAATTTCTTTTGAATATCTGGAGCAGCTTGCCCTACAAACAAAGTAGTAAATATTGCTCTATTCTCATCACTCTCAGGATCTAAGTCTGTCCATTTCCTAGCTGCCTCACATAATCGTTCATAAAAGGTGGATGGGTCCTCTGTTTTTCCTTGAATCATTTGAGTCAATTCCGCCAAATTCTTTGGGCAGGATATTCCATTCTTTACTCCATACAAAATTAATTGTTGATACTGTTTAATCATCAATTTCCCATCATTACTATTAGGATTCCAGTTTGGGTCTTGAGTTGGCATAAAATGAGCAGGACCTTCTCTTGCATTTATTCTCTCATTTTCCATATTTGCTTTTTCTAATACTACCCTCTTTTCTTCAGGAGTAAACAAATTATTCAAAAGAATTTGAATATCTTGCCAATCTGGATTATGATTTTCAATAATTGTTCGAAAAGATCTATACACCTTTTCAGGATTCTCTCTATATGATCCTGCTAACTCCTTCCAATTCATTAAATCAGAAGTTGTAAACGGTACTTTCACAAATACTGGCTCCCCCCTTGGGCCCACTGCCTGGCGAAGGGGTGCTAACAATACAGACCCTTGCTGGGTTCTAGTCCTGCCAGCTATCGGACGAAAAATATTGCTTCCTCTTGCTTCGGTTTCAGAAGTTTCATTTTTATTTGGTGGTACTAACATTTGTGTATCCTCCTCTTCTTCTCCTAGTTTTAAACATCATTTTCCTATGCTACAAGCAGAACAACAATGCACTTTTGGTTCCTTATTTTCCATCATCATCATCACCACATTAGAATCTGGATCTAAAAGTTTACATTTTCTCCAAATTTCATGATCATTTCTCAAAGAAAAAAACAAATCTACATAAGGTACCTCATCCTATTTTCCTTGTCTTTTACAAAATAACATTAATTGTGAAATAGTATTATATTGCAAGGTTCCCAATTCTGGCCATTTTTCCTCATCTTCTAATTTATACATTGGCCACCATCTAGTACAATATTCAATTAATTTATCCTTTCTCAAAGGATCACCCCCAAATTTTCCCCAATGTTTAATGATGCATCCTAAGGGGGAACAAGGTGTTACTTTTGATGGTTGAGCTCCCATATCTTTACCAAAAAAGAACGTTCTTAACCACAACTTCATATACTCCAGTCGTCACTGTCAAACGCATATGAATATACCGGTTTACCCCTGGCGCCTACAACTTCATATACTCCAGTTGTCACTGTCAAACGCATATGAATATACCTCTTTACCTGTGGCCACAATTCCTTACCAAATGCATACACAATTTTTTATCCCAAAACAATATCTCATTTACCTTAGCGTTGCACCGTTGAGTCGCTCACCTGCTCTGGTCGGGGAGAATACTCACGGAGTCCCCGATCAAAAGGTCGGTGCGCGCTGGAGTCCAGAGAGCAGGGTCTCCCCACCGAGAGCCGGCAAGTCGATCCGGGCAAGGCTTCACAGCAGTCCCATCTGGGTCGCCAAAAACTGTTGTCCAAAAAGCGGATTCGTGCCCGGCGTGCAAGTAACCAATTCCACACGCTCAGGAGAGATATTGTTTTATTCAGGCCTGGGTGCTCGGTGGACTTGCCACAAATCAAGCACACCTGGTCTAGTCACCTTTCTGTTTATATCCATGCTTCTCATACATATTTTAAATTTTTCTTTTATTTATTCATTACATTTCCGAGAACTAATTATAATATTACGTCATCCTAGACACATGCGCACTAAAGTCTGTAGGGTCTTCTTGAGGGTCTCGAGTGGTCTCTGGTGGTCGGCAGGGTAGTGAACTCTTCATGAACTTATTTCCTCTTTACCTTATAGGGTCGCAATTTATCCCTGAGCCATGCTTGGACCACGTTTGTTTATAGTTTCCATAGCTAAAATTAATTATCACTAAATCTAACAATACCTCTAAAACACACAGTTTATAATTAATTACTACTCCACACAATTACAAACACACACCTGTTAGTTACCTAACTTCTAAGCAACAAATCTTCATTGTTTAAAATTACAGAAGCGAACAATATAGAATCCGCAACAAACTAAACTATCTATCACCATAGTGTTCTTAAATTAAAACATATACATCTTGATCTCCTCCAATCAAACACCCACTCACTAACTTCATCATTCTGATTTCTTATTAACTGGTTTTTAACCCAGTTCTGGGCAAGGGCTATACACAGAACAATAACACTTTGAAGATTATAGTTGATTATAATTAACATTAACAAAGCGAGCAGTAGAATTACAGAAGTGAGCAGTATGGAATAGTAGATACTGTACCTACTGCATCACTAGCAGGAGTCTGCTACACACAGGGACTTCTGCTCTTGCCCATCAGCCTGACTATGATACTTGGCAATCCTCTATGTCTCCACAAGACCCTTCTACTTCCTTGCTGACTCTGGCTCTCATACCCATTCTCTGTCACAAGCCAGACTTACTTTCCTACACCCACCCTCTGTTTCTCCCTGCAGCACCTTCTGGAAGTAAAGTCGGAGTACAGAGAAGGGTGTGGTGTAAACAGTGTTTTCTTCTGAGCCACACTTCTTCCTGCTGTGAGCCTGTGACCTCTTCTCTACTTAGGCCATGAGCTTCATAACCCTTACTTGCAAAGCAGCTGGCTCCTTACCCTCCTAAACCTCCATGTCTTTCCTGCTTTGAACATGACTCACACAGCATTTGCACGATGTATTCTCTGGACTGGATGATTATCATTTTCCACTACTCTCTTGAGACCCAGAAGAGTAGTAGGCTCTGCCCCATGGACTATGCAACTTCCAGAGATCAGCAGCTTCTAGGCTCACACTTATTTCTTCCCAGGCCCTGCTAGCATCCTGAGCGTACAGCTAATGGAAGGAGCAACAGTGCAGCTCCCAGGATGTCTGAGATTTCAGGAAAGCACTGCTGTGAGTACAAAAGCTGAATTGCTTCCCCTCAGATCCCACATGTCCTTTTCATTCATTATTCATGGCTCTCAAACACAGGCAGATCCCCAGGGCATTCAAAAAGCTGTAACAACACTCATGGAGAAAAGAATGACTTGAAGATCACAGTTTAGCCCTATTTCAAATTGACACAAACATGTTCATGGACATCATCTCCCAGTCCTGCCCAGGGCTGCAAGAACAAAGACGACACTCTCTGAAATGGAGGGGCACCTGGGGATTATTCACTGCCTGCCATTTCAAAGACAGAAAAATAAATAGATCAGCCATTTGCACATACAAAGGATAGCTATAAAATATTTGTGTCCACCTCATCTCCCTTAGGCTCTGGTATGTCACTTCATCATGAGAAGCTACTCTGACACCCACGTGAGTTAAAATAAAACCAATCCCCTCCACTGATGGTTGACATCTGTCCTGGTTCCGGCTGGGACAGAGTTAACTTTCTTCCCAGTAGCTTGGGGGGTGTGCTGTGTTTTGGGTTTGGTGTGAATGGAGCGTTGATGGTCCATTGATGCTTTGGCTGTTGCTGGGTGGTGCTTGCACCGGGGATGGGGGAGCACAGCCGGGGTGGTGGACCCAGCTGGCCAATGGGGTATTCTATACCATGTGACATCATGCTCAGTATAAAAAACAGGGGTGTGGGGGGGCTCGCTCCCCGTTCGTGACACGCGGTCGGCGGTCGGTGAGCAGTTGCATTGTGCATTGCCTGCTTTGTATATTCTGTTATTGTTGTTGTTCTCATTGTTATTATTACTGTTCTACTTCATTTTATTTCAATTATTAAACTGTTTTTATCTCAACCTGGGAGTTTTCCTCCTTGTGCCCTCCCAATTCTCTCCCCCATCCCACCGGAGTGGAGGGTGAGCGAGCAGCTGCGTGGGGTTTATTTGCTGGCTGGGGTTAAACCACGACAACATCCCAGTTACCAGTGAAAACCCAGGACTGCCATATTTCTAACCGCTCCCGTCACACAACCCACTGAGCTGTTTGCAGAGAAATGTTTACTGAAGTCATACTGAGCTGTTTATTGACAAACCACTGTCCTCGCTGCCTCCCCCAGAGCTTGCCCCAAATTCTGTGAAATACCAACCATTAGATCTTTTTCAATGTCTTCATATAACTCCGACAATTTATCTTCCTGTCCTTCCAAGGCAGTGCTTGCTTCATGGTGACACGTGATCCAGTCCCAAAAGCAGTCTTCGTCCAAGTTTTTATAGGCCACCACGAGTGTCCTCAAACCTTCACCAGCAAACCCCTGCGAGACAGTGGTGAGGCAGAATAGGTCAAAGAAGAACAGTCTGCTCACTTGGGCTTACATAGGACCCTCAGAAAGCAAATGGCTATTTGTAAAAGCTTCTTGCCTGAAGTCTGCAGAGGAATGGTGAAAAATTCACACCTTAGATCACAAACCTTGGAGTACTTTTTAAAAACTAGTTCCAGATCACTTTATCATTGCCATCCATGGTCCTTACAAAGAACAAATTCAAAAGGACTTTCCTACTTTCTGGCTCTAAAGCTTTACATTAACCAGGCAGTTGTTTCCCAGGTTCATATTTCTCAACATAAGGTTCAGAATAGTGAGATCTAAACAAACACTGAACACAGCCTTGAATTTTGGACCTGGGCTCAACATTTTTTAGGGTACAAATGCTGGCTGAAATGCACAGCCTGAGCACAATCGGTCATGACATCCCAGCAAGTCCTTGTAAGTGTGCTTTCTGCAGATATATAATTGATGGTATGGACCTCAGTGTTTGGTGGAATAACAGAGATCCCTTTGTGAAAACTGAGGCGTTCCCCCAGGCTTGAAGTAAAGGTGCATCAGGAACAGGCCACATCCACAGCCCATCTCCCTCTGCTCTGCCCTCTCCTTTGCCAGCAACTTTCTCTGGCTCCCCCAGGCAGTGAGCACAGATGTTTGTGCTATTACACAACCCCTCTGGCAAAACTTTCTGTTACCTTGCGCTCTGCACTGTACCAGCAGGATCTGGCATCACAAGGGGGAGTAAATATTGGCCAAAACATCCACTTGTGTGAGTAACCACCCCCCAGTGCACACCATCAACAATATAAAAGGCCACAAGTTTGAGTGATGCTTTTTCCTTGCTGCCCAGTCAATATGTCCCTATATGATCTGGAAGAAGGGGAGGCAAGTGAGAGTATATCCCAGCGCCTGCTCAGTCCCTTCTGACTGAGACCTCTCATAGAATCATAGAATCATAGAATCATACAGGTTGGAAAAGACCTCTAAGATCATCGTGTCCAACCGTCAACCCAACACCACCATGCCCACTACACCATGTCCCTAAGGGCCTCATCTACACGTCTTTTAAATACCTCCAGGGATGGTGACTCCACCACTTCCCTGGGCAGCCTGTTCCAAGGCCTGACCACTCTTTCAGTAAAGAAATTTTTCCTAATGTTCAATCTAAACCTCCCTTGGCGCAACTTGAGGCCATTTCCTCTTGTCCTATCGCTAGTTACTTGGGAGAAGAGACCAACACCCACCTCGCTACAACCTCCCTTCAATCGCAATCACTGCAGATCTGAATTGTATTCAAGAATGTAAACAGCTCTATGGCCCTTTACTGATCACCTGAGTTATTCCAATCCAAGGCATGCTTGAATGCATCGGGTGCATGCGTTGTACAGTAACAGCAGACTTGGATAGAATTTAGTTGCCAAAACACAGATGCGTAGAGCCATTTCAGGTGTTTCACCTATTCTGCCTGGCTTCCAGCTCCTACTCCAGAGGAATACAGGTCTTCTGAATGTCCTGCTGTTACCGTAAGTCAGTGAAATAAGAAATCTCTAAGACTTGTTTTGGAGTTTTAGAAAGCAGGCATTCTTTAATGCGGTGCCGGGCGCACCAAATTACTCAACCATAGAAGTTATATACAATTAGAATATACATGTTCATTACATTTCCGAGAAATAATCTAAATATTCATGTTATTTCCCGGAATTCATTAACATATGCAGAAGTCTTTGACGCATGCGCCCTTGTGTTCATTGGTGGTCTTTCAGGGTCTTCTGGTGGTCTTTCAGGGTCCTCTGGTGGTTGTCGATAGTCTTCCTCACAGTGCCCTTTAGTTGAACTCAGTCTTTACGCATGCTCAGTTTTAACCCTTGGCTTAATTAGCACAATTCTCATTAGCACAAACTAGCTTAGGCTGGCACAACCCCCTTGTCTATTCTACTCAAGATACAAGGTTAGCTTCCTCATCTATTTTACGCAGAATACAAAGTTTCAAGGCCTTTTTATCTACTGAATGTCCGGCCTATCTATTCATAAAGCATTCCTAACCCATCTACATCATTTCAACCGAAGAATCATATGTCTCTTCACTGTTCCTTTGTAATTGGTATCACTGCATTGTATTTGCCATACGTGTCCAGGTGTCCTGGACATCCTAGAGCAGTTCAAAAGGCACCTGGTGCCCATGCTTAGGCAACTGATTTGAGACCTAAGGCTTTATAAATTAATTTCCCTCTCCATTCCCCATGAAAAAAAAATTAGTGCTTGGATACTGCTTCTGAAATCTGTTTTTTGTCTCAATACAAATTACATTTCCATACGTGGAGAAAAGGAAACCATCAAATGCAGAGATGTTGTGCAGAAGGAAACACTTACATTTAGGTGTTCTGTGGTCTCCTCTTTGAGAGAATCACAGGATGAATGAAGCAGTTCATACAGAATGGTATCACTCCCCTTGCAGTACAAAGTCAAGTCACCTTCTGGACTCCGCACTACAAGGAAGAGGAAGAGAAATGCTACAAATCCCAGACTGAGGCACTTGGGATTCACAGCACTTGCATCAAAAGAAAGAAAGGTTTTTAGAGGCATCCAATACTTGGCCAGGTGTTGGCAAACTCCCAGGAATCAAGATAATGCAACTACTCTCTACCTTAGTGGTAGCAGCACAGGCAACTGTACCCAGATTGCATTGGTCTGAGCAGAAGTTCTGTTAGACTACATGGTTCCTGCAAGCAGCACTTCGGGCAGGACATCTGCATTCAAAAGTCAAGAACAATTTGTTCTTAGGGAACTGGTCCTCCTGCTGCTATTGCTCCTACCAGTAAAGGTACTACCACTCTCTTGCTACAGTTATGATATTCCAATTCCTGAAGTATCTGAGGACATTGGAGGGTTAATAAAGGCTATATGAGATTTTTTGAATTATTTCACCATTTTCTTTTTGGGAAAGTGGGCTTCTCTACTCGTCTTTGCTTTCTCCTTTCCCACTTCCTCAGATTTCACTGACAATTTTGAAGCTGATTAGAAGGAAGGCCTTTCCTGCATTGTCATGAAGGAGGTAAGATATGTAAAAAGCTTAGTGTCTTCAGGAGGCTGCTCCATCATTGTGGTCCAGACGTTAAAATGTTCTCCAACCTGCCTAAGTTAAGTATTTATTTAGCACTATTGCTGTGTAATTGAAAAGTCAAGGTGGCCCATCTCAAGCGCTCAGTATTAAATGTTATTCAGAAAGCATTGCAAAGGGAAAGGCATCACAGCAGAATGATGCGACGAGCGAGGGAAGGCAGGCAGTCGACTCAATGTGAGTGATAAGGCCAGCTTCAACTTTATTGTAAAACCCTACACATATTTATACACTAAGTTCTACCTTATGCATACTTGTCTCACAATCATTGGCTTAGCTCTAAAAATTACATTATCATATTCCTCCTACTTTCGGTTACTGCTACGTGGTCCGGGTTCCATCCTGTTTTCCTTATACTGTACTTTCTCAAAGTTGCTTATCTGCACAGAGCAAGGTCAGCATAACTTTCTTTTCTCCCTTGTCAGCATGACTCAGAATTTTCCCACCGCGGCCTAGTCTGGCTAATTTTCTCCAACATTTCCCCCTTTTTCTTTTTGGACCACCAATACATTGTGGTTCATTTTTACAACATTATTTAAAATACAGTGATATGCTATTTTTACTATAACTATAATTGTTAATAGAATACCAAGCCAGCGCTTGCTCAGTGCCTATGTTAGGCACTAGGGAAGCAAATACATTGGCTGTGGTTGATCATAATTCTATATTGTAAAAGGTGAAACAACAGTCCAACCGGTGGTATTAACAAAAGGGTTGTTATCAGTGCAGCTGCGTATGCCGATCAATGACTGAAAGGTCTGGGCCTGTGCGGCAAAGCGGCTAAAGCTGCCAAACACAAAACATGTCTGAGTAGTAACATTATCAGTTGCATTTCCAATTTTTTCTGACCCCAAAAGGTCAATTTCTTGGGGGTCCCAAGGGAGAGTATGATTTAGGGCTCTTATTAGTTGTACCGAGCAATTTGCTACAGTAACATTTATACAATTAACTGTTACAGACGTCCAATTATCAACATCTCTGGCAATAATTTCAGGAAAGCCTATCAGACATGTTTTAAAGGGCTCAGTTGCCGTAGCTGAACTCAGGCAAAAATCTGTCATCCCAGTTTTATTTGCCCACGCCACCCATAAGTTCGCACGGCTGGGCAACGGCATCGCTGGGATCAGTACAGACAGAGCTGCATTGATCATCATCAGCAACAGCAGCTTTGGTCCAGCGGCTTGGAATCCACTTCGGCCCTGTGGGAGTAAGTACACACATATAACCTCTACCCATATACTTCACTTCTGCTGGACCTTTCCACAGTCCGGTTGCTGGATCTCTATACATAACGAAAACTGGCTTGTCATCCTTATTTTCTTTAGGATAACCATGCACCCATGCTGGTGGCTCTTTCTGATCTGCAAAAATACGTAAATGATTTAGCACAAAAAGAGTCTTAACAAGTCTTTCTTGTACATCTGAGATTTCCCTAAATTTTTGCAAATATTGTTTCAGCGTTTGATGCGCCCTTTCAATGATAGCTTGTCCCGTGGGTGAGTGCGGAATACCAGCAGTATGTCGCACTCCCCATGTTTGGAAAAAACGTTTCACTTTGGCGCTTATGTATGCAGGGCCATTGTCAGTTTTTATCGTTTGTGGCACTCCCATAACTGCAAAACAACTAGTCAAATCTCGCATTACGTGGAGTGCTCGTTCTCCTGTTTGTGCCGTGGCCCATATAAATTTGCTATAGGTGTCAATCGTAACATGTATATATCTCAGTCTGCCAAAGTCAGCAACGTGAGTCACATCCACTTGCCACAATTCTCTGGCCTCGAGTCCCCTGGGATTCACGCCGATTCCGAGACCAGGCCCATGGTGGCTACACGTAGGACAGGCCCGCACAATCCCCTTGGCTTCTTCTATGGTGATATTGAACTGTCGGTGCAAGCCTCGCGCATTTTGGTGAAAAGCACTGTGTGCCTCCCGTGCCTTCACAAACTCATTCAGGGGAGCCGCCATGGACACGAGTTGGTCAGCACGTGCATTCCCTTCTCCAAGTCCCTCAGACCACTTGTGGCTTCTGATATGTATGATACAATAGGATAGCGTGCGTTGTTGTATGGCTGATTGCAATTGTCGAAGTAGCTCAAACAGTCGCAGGTTCTGCACTTCCTTGATTCGAGCGTCTTCAATGCGATTTACAATACCTGCTACATACATTGAGTCAGTTACTATATTCAGTTCCTTGTGCATCCATTGCAAAAATGACCAAACAACAGCAGCCAGTTCTAATGTTTGTAGAGAGTCACCTGTTTCTGCTTGAAGGAGTTGATGTTTCCACTGACCATCTTCGTGCCACGTTGCTGTCGCTTTTCGTGACCTTTTTCCTGCGTCTGTGTATATTGTAACAGCATTTGATAGAGGCCGTTCACTGCGTTTCGGCCGCTCTATCCAAGCGTTATTACTAATCCATTTTAGCAAAGGTGCTTTTAGTGACTCTACCTTAATGTCCAGAGCCTCACTCAGTAGACTCAACTGTAATGCCGGTGATCTTTGCAACCACCACTCTAGGTCTTCCCTACGTATTGGTAAATACACAACATTTGGTTCTGTTCCGGTAATCTGCAAGATGCGTGACCTCCCTTTCCGGATGATCTCCGCTAAATTTCGTGTCTTCTCTTGAATTGTAGTCTTTGGTTGCATTCCGGTAAATATCCATTCTAATACTCTCACAGTCTCCCCCTTTTTCTTTTTGCACTGCGTGAGTGCACCAATAAAATGTGTGGGGCCGTGCAAAACGGTTAAGTCCACAGGTAAGTCAGGGTCAATACGATCCACTGCTCGGTCAACGATGCGGGTACTGAGTTTCTGAATCATGGTTCTCTGTGGCTTCGTCAGAGTGACGACGCTGGTTGGATCGGTTCCTTTTAATAGGGGACGCAAAACCTCTAACTCATCATTTGTAATTCCTGCCACAGGACGCAGCCATTGCAAGTCACCGAGTAGTTTTTGTGCATCATTCAAGGTGCGAATCTCTGTTCGAATGGTTAATTTTTGCAGGCTCACTTGCGATTCAGAAATGTTCCAGCCAAGGTATTTCCACACTGGCGAGCGCTGGATTTTTTCTACTGCTATCACGAGATTTTTTGCTTGAAGCTGCTGCTGTAAAAATGTTTCTTGTTGTGTCGAGAAAGGCTGCTCTTGTGCAAACAAAATATCGTCCATATAGTGATAGACAGTTGTCTGGGGCCATGCCTCTCGAACAGGCCGTAATGCTGCATCAACAAACAATTGACATAAGGTGGGACTATTTTTCATGCCTTGAGGCAATACAGTCCATTCAAACCGCAAAGCAGGGCCTTCTCTGTTGATAGGTGGTAAGGTAAAAGCAAATCTTCGAGTGTCACCGGGGTGCAACTGAATTGTAAAGAAGCAGTCTTTCAGATCAATTATTAAAAGATGCCATCCTATGGGCAACATGGCCGGATTTGGAAGGCCAGGTTGCAGGGCTCCCATAGCTTGCATCTGTTGATTCAGTGCCCTTAGATCGTGAAGTAGTCGATACTTCCCGGATTTTTTCTTAATTATAAATATGGGTGTGTTCCACGGACTGGTAGAAGGTTTGAGATGACCTTGCATCAGTTGCTCTTGCACCAACAGATGTGCTCGTTGCAGACTTTCCTTTTTCAACGGCCACTGCCCGATCCATACAGGCTCGTTCGTTAGCCACGTCAGTGGGATCGGGAAAGTCCATGTGGCAGTGACCGTACCTAAAAAGGTGGTTCTGTAGTGAGAACAACTCCCAATTGGTTTAGCACATCTCGTCCAATAAGTGCATTAACTCCTGTTGGTAGGGGCATAACTGTCACATAAATTGACGCAATTCTCCCATCAATGATGATTTGTATTCTTTGTTGACTACGTTGAACAGATGCCGTTCCTCCTACTCCTTCTACTCCTCCTATTGCGTTCTGCAAGGGCCAGTGATTAGGCCACTGGTTATTGGCGATGATGGTAATGTCGGCACCCGTGTCTAAAAGTGCTGATAATTGTTTTTGATCAGTTCCATGTAAAAGCGTGACGTGAGCGAGTGGACGCTGGTTCATTGGTATAGACAACATTGCCAGTCCTCCTGTAGATCCAAATCCACTAGATCCGCGAAATTGAGTCGTCTCTGCTGCCATCTGCTGGGTTAATTGTTGAATAGGTACAAGTTGAGCGATGCGGCTTCCCTTCGGGATATAAACTGGTGGGAAGTTTGTTTGTACAACTATACAGATCTCTCCTGTAAAGTCACAATCGATAAGTCCTGGTAAAATAAAAAGTCCTTGGAGACCACTGGATGATCGCCCCAACAACAACGCTCCATGAGATTGTCCGTTGATAACTATGGGCCCTTTAATTCCTGTAGCAATTTTTCGCGGCCGGTCGTCAATTAGCGTGACATCTACTGCTGTTGCCAGATCGAGTCCGAGGCTGCCCCTGGTTGCTGGCCGAAGTTGGGTTGCTGGTCGAAGCTGGGCAATGGTGTCTGGTATCTCTGCACTATCGTTTGGTTGGGGGCTGCCGTTGGCTTGAAGGTGACCGGAGCCGCGATTGGTGTCGGCACGCTGCAGCTCTTGGCGCTCGGTTTCCCGTTTCCCGAACGCCGGCAGACCGTAGTATTATGATTATTCGTTTGACAGTTCTGGCACCACACTTGGGGCTCCCGACAGTGTCGACGCAGATGTCCTGGGTAGCCACATCGGAAGCACTTATACTCTCGTCGGCCAGTCGTCTTACTTTGGTGGGCATCCGGAGGCTTCAGTGGGGCAAGAGCTGCAAACGCCTGTCCCTGCGCCTTGACTAATTTTTCCCCTAGTTCTCTGATTGTTTCAACTAACATGGCTTGAGCTCCTACAGGAACTCTACTCATTCGCTCTAACATGACTTCTATGGTGGCGTCTAAGGGTAAGGTGACAAGGATGCCCTTCGTATAAGTATTACAGTTCTCTAATACACACTGTCTCAGCAAAGGTCCTTTCATAAAATCTGCCATATCTGCGCGGTCAATAGCGTCTGTGACTCTATCTACAAAAGATGCAAAAGGCTCCTCTCTTCCTTGTTTAATTGACATATATGAGGGAGGAGCTGGTGTAGTTTTAACTTTCTGCAAGGCTTCTCGTGCTAATTTCATAGATTCTAACAACACGTCTGGGCCAGTTTGCATCTGCATTTCTACAGAGGCAAAAGGACCTATACCCATTAGTTGTTCTACAGTTACTCCAGCTAAACGATCATTTGGGGCCCGGGGCGAGTGCGCAGATATTTCACAAAGTCTTTGCCAGTGAGCTTGCCAAAGTAATTGTTGTGATTGCTTCAAAATAAGCCTCATTATGTTCTTAATATCTTCTGGACATAGCATTCCGCTACCCCAGATATAGTTTAGCATTTGCCTTGCAGGCTCACTATGCACTCCCGATTCATTAACCGTGTTTCGCAATTGATTTAATATCTTCCAATCTAGGGCCTGATGCACCCCAGTCATAGCCCCCGCGTTATCTACCTGGTAGATTACCGGGAAGGCTTGAGGGCTAATTTGATCTAATAAATCAAAATCTTTTTGTTCAACAGCTTCTCGTGCTATTTTGTCCCAACCAACCCGCACTAAACGCGGCTGTTGATAAGCTTGGGACGGGGGGGGGGTGGGGGGGATGGGGGTGGGGGGGTGGGGGGGGTGAGGGGTGGGGGGGTGGGGGGGGTGAGGCCTTTAGAAGACTTTCAGCTTGAGCAGTCTCCTGTCCGCTACCGTCTACCCTCTCATTTTCACTTGGACCCTCCCCCTCCCTTTCCCCCGGCGGTGCGGAGGGATAAGCCCTTTCTGTCGGCGGATCAGGAGGGGGACGAGAGGGTCGGCGACCAACGGGAACAGGAATTCCCGAAGGCGGAGGTGAAAAGTAGTCACCCCCTGCTGTGAGACGTCCAGCGGCAGGATCGGACTGCTCAAGTCGATCTGAGGCGGCTGTAGCTATTCGCCTTTCAGTTTTATATCTTTTTATACAATTAATAACTTCTCTCCAAGATTTCATTAATTTTCTTGCTGATTTATCATCATCAATTACTAGATCCCACAAACAATCTCCATAAGAACGCCACTCGTCTACTTCAAACATACTTTCAGGGTTTTTAAAAAACCCTTTCGTTTTCCCTAACGCAATTAAACCAGCCAGGTCTTTTAATTGGCTTACTCCCCGCTCTTCTAAAAAGCGTTTTAAAATATCGAAGGCTACCTCTACTTCCATTGCGCGCTTCTCCTGACCCTCTTAATTATCCGGTCGTTTGCAGCCTTTTCCCACGGGTAGCCTTCTATCGGACGGCGAACCCCTTCTTAATTATCCTGGGTTCAAGCACGGATCAGGCACGCCGCGACAGCGTCTACTGATCTTCTGCTCCCTGGTCGCTGCTACCAGTGCTTCTCCGATCTCGCTGTCCGGTGGAAAACAGGGATGGGGGGTCCCTGTTCGGGCGCCACTTGCGATGAGCGAGGGAAGGCAGGCAGTCGACTCAATGTGAGTGATAAGGCCAGCTTCAACTTTATTGTAAAACCCTACACATATTTATACACTAAGTTCTACCTTATGCATACTTGTCTCACAATCATTGGCTTAGCTCTAAAAATTACATTATCATATTCCTCCTACTTTTGGTTACTGCTACGTGGTCCGGGTTCCATCCTGTTTTCCTTATACTGTACTTTCTCAAAGTTGCTTATCTGCACAGAGCAAGGTCAGCATAACTTTCTTTTCTCCCTTGTCAGCATGACTCAGAATTTTCCCACCGCGGCCTAGTCTGGCTAATTTTCTCCAACAGAATGAGGGCCAACTTCAGAGCCTAAAAAGTCAGGAAAGAAAGAAGGGAGCAAAGGGAACATACCAATAACAGACATTTGCTTGCGAACATTGTTGAAATGAAGAATAGCCAGGAGTTTGTAGATTTTTGTTTCTCCCATTTCCACAACGGTGATATGGTCTCCAGTGTGCGAGCCTGGAACACAAATCCAAAGTTTCTGGCAGCAGTGACAAGGGCTCCCTCATCAGGAGATTGCGCCTGATATACCAAGTTACCTGACATGCAAGAAAAAAAGTAATATGTGGCTTCTGCCTTGTTTCTGAGGCTAAACAAATACAAAATCAAAGACATTATATAGCAGTTAACCCTTTGCTTTTCTGTCTATCCACAGAGGTGCAGCACTAAAATGCATCTTGTGTCCACACATCTCCATCAAGTCCCATTCACCCCATTCTCCAGGCCAGTGCAAGAGGCCCCCTAGACTCTTTTGGGGGCCTTTATCACTCTCTTTGGAGTCCAACAGATCTCACCGAGAGGGCAACTTCCTTGGGTTTAACCCCTTCTAGTTACATCTGCATGTATTTTTCTCATCGCTATTTTCACCTTATATGTGTCAGTTAATGGTTCTAGCCTTTAAAGCACAGTTTTCACCCTGTTTGGGATTTCAGGAGACTGACCCAATACCTGCAGGAACACTGGGTGAGCAGAGCTAATGAGTCTCCAGTGGATAGGTGCTATATGCTCTGTGCTTTATGGGACTTGGTGCAGAGTAGAGAAAGAGTGGGGCAAGCCATCTGCCACCTCAGGGAAGCTGTGGCACCTGCAATTTCCATACTCCAGAGATGTGGTGGTTG
Organism: Calonectris borealis; assembly: GCF_964195595.1. Taxonomy (NCBI): domain Eukaryota; kingdom Metazoa; phylum Chordata; class Aves; order Procellariiformes; family Procellariidae; genus Calonectris; species Calonectris borealis. The sequence continues at coordinate 36,621,619 of NC_134351.1, read as the reverse complement.
CAGCAGTGTCAGCTCCACCACAGGAACACACGGGGAGTGGAGGCCCTGGTCCATTCTCTTCCCATGTGGCATCTCCAAAGACACTGATTTATGTGTAGCCATATACTACAGAAAATCATCAGGGGGCCAAAAGGACCAATAACAGGTTCTGTGGAGAGAAGACATACTGTGGTGCAGGGTGAACATAACCACTCAGTCTGGTGCCTTCAACAGTCCTCACCTTCCTTCTTCTCTTCTGGCATCACTGTGTGACAAAGTGAGAGCAGCCAGAAGAACCTATGCGTCGGGACATCACTCAGCTTCACAGCTTCAACCAGGCTATGGTCATAGAAGGCAAACTTTGGGTTGACTAACTGGTTGTATGAGAAATCAACCTTCTCTGTGTTCTGCAAAAATATGGCCTGGTATTATTTGTGGAGCTCTCACATGCCTGTACACCAATGCCTGCCCATCATAGCCCCCCCTCTCTTCCTTACATTTACAAAGGGCCCTCTCCTGCAGGGCTGTTCATGACAGAGACTGATGAGTCTGAGTAAGTGGGAGATCGTGAAAGCTTCTGAATCACAGGAGAGGACAGGCACTTGAGGTGCCTTTCAGAGCAGCACTCAGGCTGAGAACCTGATTAGCTAAAGATGCCTCTCTGTACTACAGCAAATGCTCCTACAGGATCCCCACCAAAGGATTTCTATAGCAAAGAAATGTCTGCCTTCAACATATGCCTGCTTGGAGGCATCATGCTCCTGATTTCAATGGCTGCCTGCGACAGGAGAATGTGGAAGCCCAATTTAAACAATTCAAAAGGCTGTGTTCTCCACCCTATTCTCCCAAAGCAAGAAAGGAAAAAGATGACAGACATGTGATGTAAAGGTTCAACTCCACAGGCACTGCCCATTTTGTCTAAAAACAAGGAGCCCCAAGCAGAGGGGAACATAGTGGAGAAATGGCCAGAAGCTCAAAGCATGATGTGTCATGGAGGAATGCACTGCCAAGCCTGCCGGGGATGATGCCGACTCCCGCCCCATCCCTGATGAGCTCAGAGTTTCCAGGATGGGAGTCATCCTTTTGACCTGTGCAAGCTGACATTTAGCACTTACTGCAAGAGCACAGGCCCACCCCCCCCCACATACACTAATCTGCGCAACAAGGTCCAGGCACTGCAACACTGCGGATGTGTGAGCAGCAGCCTTTCGACCTGCAAGACTCTGCTCCGGCAAGTATCAGGGGCAGGAGGAGCTGCCGGGCAGCCAGTTGGCAGGAGACCAGCATGTCTCCCCAAGCAAGTGAGCCCTTTGCATTTTGCTGCCTGAGCGAGGGCAGTCTGGAGGCACAGCACTCAGTACAAATAGCCAATTTCAGTGGGTAATTTAAGTTTTAAATGGCCTGGAAATGAATCATTGGAATGAGGAGTGGGATTTTCATCATCATCTTGCCATTTGTTACTTGGATTACTGCATGCAGTTTTCAGATATTTTAGGCAGTGAAATCCAAGACGTGTGGGTTTGTGCCAGCAAGCAGAGGCTAGATAGAAATGAAGTCACCCATTTTCACACTTTCCGATGTCCAGACATTAGGGGAATTTGATAGTGACCTTGTTATCGATATGAACTGAACTCACTGATTCCTAGCCAAAAATTTAATTAACTGCCAAGGATAATAAAATTCACCAATGTCCAAGTTTCCAACAAATATCAATGGCCAAGTATTCAAGAGGAGCTGTGCATGCACTAGGATGTCATGTGAAGCTGAGGGAACAGTGGGCACTCAGGCTACCAGACCTGCAGGTTTAAACCAGGCTTACTGGAAGGGAATGCAACTCTGGCAATCCTCTGACATCCACGAGAACACACATCCCTGTTGTCAGGGTCAAGAGCACGAGCTATGCCTGAGTGGGTTGTGTCCACTAGCACCTATGCAGGCAGGTTCACAGAAAGCACAGATCCTGCTAGCACTTGAGCACTTAGCTCATTTATTTCTATCCTTTGCCCAGACATATCATACACATCACCTGCAAGCAAGAAAGACTGAGGTTATAGCCACAAACTCCAGATAAGTGTAGTCTCTGAGCTTCTCTACCGCAAAAATTGGTTAAAGTGTTTTGAAGCTAGTATCAAGTTAAAAAGTTTCAGTAAGCACAAATATCTTGACATGGGTATTGAAGACTGATGATTCATATCTATCAGTTCCTATGTTAATCCATGACAAAATCCAGAGGCTGACAGATGTTTGAAACACAAAGTAGTTACCATAAAAATGACTGGCATTTGGGCAAAGAAGACTTGGCTCAAGCTGAACCCAGAAAGGATGTAGTGCTAGGCAGGAAACGAAGGTGCTTTCAGGGGATGACTTCTCTTGTACCTTCCCTTTGGAATGTGAGACAAAATCCAGCTCCTGGATCATACTGGGTTTGCAACAGTCCCTGGACAACCACAGAGAAGGAGTTGTCAAAGCCCATTCTTCGCACATCTAGGTAGCAAGGCTGCTCCATTCATTTTTCCTGAACTGATGATCTGGTCACAGAAATGGAAGACATCTCATCTCCAGGAAACACTATTGAAACTTCTTCTGCCTGAAGAAAAATTTCACTTGGAAGGTCTGGACTGTGCCCAGCCCAGCCAGATTCAACACTTCATTGAAATAAGATTGAAATACAGTGAATTACATGAATGATAGATCCATACTTGCATCAGAAACCTCAACTGTGACTAAAGTCAATTCTAGGTACTAGTACTCCTTCACAAAAGCCCTGAGGGTGTAGAAGAAAGTCAGAAGCCATCTCTCCTGAGAACTGCACATCAGTTGATCCCCTGGGAACTGTAACCAAGAGACTTTTAGACACCTCCTTCCCAATGGGAAGCGTAAGCCTCCAGAGTACCCTCCCTGGCAGCAGAACTAATTCATCCTTTCTGGCATGGCTTTCCCAAATGCCCCTGAGCAGCAAATCCAAAGTAGTATATTCCGGGGAAGAAGCTAAGCATTTAGAAAACTATAAGCAATAGACTGTCTGCCTTCTTTCTGCATATTTCCCATTCATTTCTTGAAACCATATCCTATGTCTATATTCTGTGGTGACATTCACGTTGGAAAAGTAAACTACAGGACACATGAATGAACAGACTGAATATTTTTCAAACTGTTTAGCAGCACTAACATTGGCGAGCATAGTAGCGCTGTTTGAGATATGATGATCTCCAAATATACACAACACAAGATTTATAGGAAGAAATAACTTCTTTTATTAGGCCAGCTAATAGCACTGAGAAAAAAGACAAGCTTTCTGGCACACTAGTCCATCAGCAGGTCTGACACAGGCAAAACAAGCATCAATCTACGAATAAGCTGTGACTGATTTCTCTGGGGGAATCTAATGATGTTAATCAATTAGTTTGTGAATTGTTAGCACCTCTTGAGCAGTATGAAGAAAACTGCCCAGGGCCATACAGTGAAAGAGCCTTTTAGTTCAATGACTGTTAGGATCTAACGGAGTGTCATGGTTTAACCTGTCAGGTAGCCAAATACCACACAGCCGCTCACTCACTCCCTCCGCCCCCGCAGTGGGACGGGGAGAGAATCGGAAGGGTAAGAGTGAGAAAAACTCGTGGGTTGAGATAAAGACAGTTTAACAGAACAGAAGAGGGAAAATAATAATGATAATGATAGAATATACAAAATGAGTGATGCACAATGCAATTGCTCACCACCCGCGCTGACCGATAACCAAGTAGCAATCGCTACTTCCTGGAACACGCCTACCATTCATATACTGAGCATGATGTCACATGGTATGGAACACCCCATTGGCCAGCTGGGCCAGCTGTCCTGGCTGTGCTCCCTCCCAATGTTTTGTTTTGGTTTGGTTTTTTCCTTGAGCTGAATGTCCTTGACTAGCAGGGTACTTAGCAACAACTGAAAACATCAGTGTGTTATCAACATTCTTCTCATACTAAATCCAAAACACAGCACTAGGAAGAAATTTAACCCTATCCCAGCCGAAACGGGGACAGTATCCACCCCTTATTCTATACCATCTACGACATGCCCAGGTCTCACATTTTCTAATACATTCCAATTAATCACCACCACCTTTCTTGTCCATATATATATACAGACACACAGATATCATTCCCTTAGTCTATGGGCCATCCCTCTAAAATGTCCACTGAGTTAATTTAGTCCATGACTTTGGGCTCCATCTGTCATAACAGTCCTTCAGGGCAGGAGAGATGGTGTGTGGTGTTGGGCTGCTGCATCCTGAAGCCAGTTCTCATTTCAATATTGCTGTGCTCGTCCGGTTCTATCATCATTGCACTTTGCTCGGTTTCATCGGAGTTAGTTCATTCTTCACTAATCTGGGTGATTTTTACTGCTATACCATTGATAGCAACCATAGAAATAATGATATACAATATCATATAACAATTGACATCATACAATCCAGTTCATTGGCTATTTTCACCCAAAATCAAATGCCCTTGAGGTACACACCGGACCTCCCCATCCTTTCGCATCACCCACCAAGTGCACCCAGGTCCTTGAGCAAAAGCAATCCCACGGATGGGTTTTCCCTTGCCAGAGGCAGGAGTAACCCAGACTGTCTTCCCCAGCATATTTCTTATGTGCACGACAGGGACTTTATCTCCATCTACAGTACGTAAGAGTCTTGATTGGGCAGGGCCAGCTCGATTGGCAGATCCCCTAGTGTTGACTAACCAGGTGGCTTTTGCTAAATGTGTGTCCCAATGCTTGAATGTCCCACCACCCATTGCTCTCAGCATAGTCTTTATCAGTCCATTGTATCATTCGATTTTCCCGGAGGCTAGTGCATGGTAGGGGATGTGATAGACCCACTCAATGCCATGCTCTTTGGCCCAGGTGTCTATGAGGGTGTTTCAGAAACGAGTCCCGTTGTCTGACTCAGTTCTTCCTGGGGTGCCATGTCGCCATAAGACTTGCTTTTCAAGGCCCAGGATGGTGTTCCGGGCGGTGGCATGGGGCACGGAATATGTTTCCAGCCATGCGGTGGTTGCTTCCACCATGGTGAGCACATAGCGCTTGCCTTGGTGGGTTTGTGGGAGTGTGATATAATCAATCTGCCAAGCCTCCCCATATTGATATTTCAACCATCGTCCCCCATACCAAAAAGGCTTTACTCGCTTGGCTTGCTTGATTGCAACGCATGTTTCACATTCATGGATAACCTGTGCAATAGCGTCCATGGTCAAGTCCACCCCTCGATCACGAGCCCATCTATATGTTGCATCTCTTCCTTGATGGCCCGAGGCGTCATGGGCCCACTGGGCTATAAATAATTCACCTTTATGTTGCCAGTCCAGATCCACCTGAGCCACTTCAATCTTAGCAGCCTGGTCCATCTGCTGGTTGTTTTGGTGTTCTTCAGGGGCCCAACTCTTGGGTACGTGAGCATCTACGTGACGTACTTTTACAACCAGGTTCTCTACCCGGGCAGCAATATCTTGCCCCAACGCGACAGCCCAGATGGGTTTACCTCTGTGCTGCCAGTTGTTCTGCTTCCACTGCTGCAACCACCCCCACAGGGCATTTGCCACCATCCATGAGTCATTTTTCTCATTCAGCAATATCCAAGGCCAGCTGGATGGCTTTCACCTCTGCAAACTGACTCGATTCACCTTCTCCTGCAGCAGCTTCTGCAACTTGGCGTATAGGACTCCATACAGCAGCTTTCCACCTCCGATGCTTTCCCACAAGGCGACAGGACCCATCAGTGAACAGGGCATATTGCTTCTCATTTTCTGGTAGTTTATTATACAGTGGGGCCTCTTCAGCACGCGTCACCTCCTCCTCTGGGGATATTCCAAAATATTTGCCTTCTGGCTGTGGAGGAAACAATGTCTGAGAGTACAAGCAGTATCATAGCGTTGGTAAACAAGAAGCCATGGGAAGATGGGAAGTGAAAGAAGCCGTGGGAAAAAGGGAGATAAGAGGTGGCAGTTAACGGTTCTGAGGGCGTGACAAAGATAAGGAATTTAGCGGAATAGTGTCGAGATGACCTTTGCTTGGGGGATGTACTGGGGAATTCTTTGAAGCGCATACGTGGCATAATGTGAGGTATAAAAAGGCGCTTGTGCTGTATAATAAAGGGTTTTTTCATCTTCGTCTTCGTGCCCTCTCAGACGGAGTCCGTGTCCTTATTCGCCACAAATGGCGCCCGAACAGGGACCGGGACATTCTGTCTGAAGGGCCATAAAGTCGGCAATTGCCGATCCGGTGGCGAGCCCCCGCTTAACTGCAAAGCTGTTGAAAAGAAACAGGAAAAAAGCTGTTGAAAGGAAACAGGATAGTGACATCGTGTAATCGTCTCTGCAGAACAGAGGTGAGCAGCGGGGGGCGGTAGTCATGGGTTTAAACATGACAAAGGAGGAAAAAACTGTTTGCAGGACCATGGAATTGATCCTGAAAAAATATCAAGTAACCATGGATAATGGGGACTTGAGATGACTCCTGAAGTGGGTGACAACCACCGTTAAGGGAGTCGATTCTACTAACATTTATGATCCAAAAATTTGGAATGAAGCAGGCACCCAGCTTTGGGATGCTGCCACTCGTTAGGACTCGGTGGCTGCAGGACTGCTAGCGCCTTGGAGGACTCTGAATGAGACCCTAAAAAAGCATGTCAGTGCTAAAGACAAGCTGAGAGGTGAAAACTCAGGAGGGAGTGCATCTGCGGCCAAAGAGCCTTCTGCGCCCCCGGCCACTGAGGCTGGAGCGGTGGCTGCCTGGGAGGGGCAGGGTAGCGGCATTGATGATCCCAATCCATTCGATCCGGGACCGGTCGACCCAGAGAAAGAGCCGGATTTATATCCCCCGCATGTGCATGATATGTGGAAGGGGATTCAAAGGGAGGCAGAGAAAGAAGGGGACTCTGACCTCGCGGTTAAGCTCCGTGAGGTCCAGGCGTTCCCGGTGATTTATGAAGCTCATCAAAGGCCCTGGTGGGAGGCTCTGAATTTCCAAGTAGTGAAGGAGTTGAGAAGGGGAGTGATTGAATTTGGCCTTAATGCCCCCTACTCTGCGAACATGCTAGGGTCAGTCATGAGGAGTTATACGTTATGTCCGCTCGATTGTAAAACGCTGGCGCAATTAGAATCATAGAATCATACAGGTTGGAAAAGACCTCTAAGATCATCGTGTCCAACTGTCAACCCAACACACCATGTCCAATAAACCATTTCCCTAAGTGCCTCATCTACACGTCTTTTAAATACTTCCAGGGATGGTGACTCAACCACTTCCCTGGGCAGCCTGTTCCAAGGCCTGACCACTCTTTCAGTAAAGAAATTTCTCCTAATGTCCAGTCTAAACCTCCCTTGGCGCAACTTGAGGCCATTTCCTCTTGTCCTATCGCTAGTTACTTGGCAGAAGAGACCAACACCCACCTCACTACAACCTCCTTTCAGGTAGTTGTAGAGCGCGATGAGGTCTCCCCTCAGCCTCCTCTTCTCCAGACTAAACAACCCCAGTTCCCTCAGCCGCTCCTCATAAGGCTTGTGCTCCAGGCCCTTCACCAGCTTCGTTGCCCTCCTCTGGACACGCTCCAGCACCTCCATGTCCTTCTTGTAGTGAGGGGCCCAAAACAGAACACAGTATTCGAGGTGCGGCCTCACCAGTGCCGAGTACAGGGGCACAATCACCTCCCTACTCCTGCTGGCCACACTATTTCTGATACAGGCCAGGATGCCGTTGGCCTTCCTGGCCACCTGAGCACACTGCTGGCTCATGTTCAGCCGGCTGTCAATCAGCACCCCCAGGTCCTTTTCCTCTGGGCAGCTTTCCAGCCACTCTTCCCCAAGCCTGTAGCGTTGCATGGGGTTGTTGTGGCCGAAGTGCAGGACCCGGCACTTGGCCTTGTTGAACCTCATACAGTTGGCCTCGGCCCATCGATCCAGCCTGTCCAGGTCCCTCTGCAGAGCCTTCCTACCCTCGAGCAGATCAACACTCCCGCCCAACTTGGTGTCATCTGCAAACTTACTGAGGGAGCACTCGATCCCCTCGTCCAGATCGTTGATAAAGATATTGAACAGGACCGGCCCCAGAACTGAGCCCTGGGGAACACCGCTCGTGACCGGCCGCCAACTGGATTTAACTCCGTTGACCACAACTCTCTGGGCCCGGCCGTCCAGCCAGTTTTTTACCCAGCGAAGAGTGTACCTGTCTAGGCCGTGAGCCGCCAGCTTCTCTAGGAGAATGCTGTGGGAGACAGTGTCAAAGGCTTTACTGAAATCCAGGTAGACCACATCCACAGCCTTTCCCTCATCCACTAGGCGGGTCACCTGGTCATAGAAGGAGATCCGGTTGGTCAAGCAGGACCTGCCTTCCATGAACCCATGCTGGCTGGGCTTGATCCCCTGGTTGTCCCGGACATGGCTCGTGAGCGCCCTCAAAACGAACCGCTCCATCATCTTCCCTGGCACCGAGGTCAGGCTGACCGGCCTGTAGTTCCCGGATCCTCCTTCCGGCCCGTCTTCACGGATGGGTCCGGGCACACGGGTAAGTCTGTCCTTGTCTGGAAAGATGACCATGATCAATGGCAATCTGATATCCAGAAACAAGACGGTTCACCACAAATCGTGGAGTTGGCGGCAGTGGTACGAGTGTTTGAAAAATGGCAATGCCCCGTCAACATCGTGACTGATTCTGCATATGTTGCAGGGGTAGTGTCCCGCATGGAGTTTGCTTATTTGAAAGATGTAAATAATGCCCAGCTTTTTGCTCTGTTTAAAACCCTCAGAGAATGCATTCATTGAAGGATCCACTCTTTTTTTATGTTACATATCAGATCTCATACTGCATTGCCGGGGCCCCTGGTTGAGGGAAACCGGTTTCCTAATTCGCTTGCAGGGGCTGTTGTTGTCCCGGGGAAATTTGAGCAAGCGAGGCGTTCACATAACTTTTATCATCAGAACGCTAAGGCCTTGGCTGGAATGTTTCATTTACCACTTACGCAAGCACGCCAAATGTCACTGCATGCCCTGAGTGCCAGTGTGCGGGCCCTCCACAGCCGGGGGGAGTCAACCCTCGTGGCTTGCAGGCACTCGAACTTTGGCAGACTGATGTTACACATCTTCCCGACTTTGGTCGACTCAAATGTGTCCACGTCTCAGTGGATACATTTTCGGGAGCAATTGCAGCCACAGCCCACACAGGGGAAAAATCCCGGGATGTCCGAAAACATTTTCTTCTTGCTTTTTCCATTCTCGGAGTACCGAGCAAAATAAAAACAGATAACGGCCCCGGGTATGTTGCCCAAGCCGCACGGACCCCTCATATCACGGGAATTCCACACAGTCCCACAGGGCAAGCCATTGTTGAGCGCGCGCACCGTTCGCTCAAAGACATGTTAACAAAACAAAAAGGGGGAGTAGGGGATTTGACCCCACAGGAAAGATTGGCAAAAGCCGTTTATGTTCTTAATTTTCTCAATTGGTGGGCTGAGGAAGGTGGACCCCCGATTTGCAGACATTTTGATTCTGTTGAAGGTCATGAGGCAATCATAAGGGACAAGGCGTGGGTAAAGGTGAGAAACCTGGAATCTCATGAGTGGGAAGGCCCGTTTTCATTGATAACCTGGGGTCGAGGGTATGCTTGTGTCTCCACAGATCGAGGACCAAGATGGGTACCAGCGCGGTTTGTCAAGCCGTCTTTTTCGCCGTTGTCGCAGGCGTAAGTGTGTTTTGGGCCCCACCGCAGCCCAAAGAGAACGTCTGGATCGCCCTTGCGAATCAGACAGGCCAGGAGACCATTTGCCTTTTGCTCTTGTCACCTGGAGATCCTTTTTCCACCTGCTTAGTGGGACTCCCGTGGAACAATTGGACCCTAGGTCTCACGGAGCCGCATGCAACACTTTGTAGTGGCGGCCGCAATGTGACTGACAATTGGGACGGATGTTTGGTGTACCATCCGCCCGTGAGTGTAGAGCCACAAGAGATAGAATTATTGGGGCTTGGCAAAATGGGTAATGAGTTTGATTGAACTGGGAATTATACGTTAGATTGTATTTGTATGTATTCTTGTGTGTGTACTATGTTTATTGCAATGTGTGAAACGAACAATAGAAAAGTCAGTTAGCTTAGTGTTTGTTGTAAAAGAAAAAGGGGGAGATGTGGAGGAATCAATGTCTGAGAGTACAAGCAGTATCATAGCGTTGGTAAACAAGAAGCCATGGGAAGATGGGAAGTGAAAGAAGCCGTGGGAAAAAGGGAGATAAGAGGTGGCAGTTAACGGTTCTGAGGGCGTGACAAAGATAAGGAAATTAGTGGAAGAGTGTCGAGATGACCTTTGCTTGGGGGATGCACTGGGGAATTCTTTGAAGTGCATACGTGGCATAATGTGAGGTATAAAAAGGCGCTTGTGCTGTATAATAAAGGGTTTTTTCATCTTCGTCTTCGTGCCCTCTCAGACGGAGTCCGTGTCCTTATTCGCCACACTGGCCAGTTCGTGATCACCTCCAAGATTCCTGGGCGACTGGGGTTTCCTATTCGGGCCCGTTGTGTGATCAGTGCGACCCACTTACTCCACGTAGCATCGGTTGCATGATGTGTAGAGGGGACCCTCCCTTTGAACATCCAGCCCAGCACTGGCAGTCGGGGTGCCAGGAGGAGCTGGGCTTCAGTACCAACCACTTCCAAAGCAGCTCGAATCCCTTCATATGCTGCCAATATGTCCTTCTCAGTTGGAGTGTAGCGGGCCTCGGATCCTCTGTATCCCCGACTCCAGAACCCTAAGGGTCGACCTCGAGTCTCCCCTGGTGCTTTCTGCCAGAGGCTCCAGGTAGGACCATTCTCCCCGGCTGACGTGTAGAGCACATTCTTTACATCTTGTCCTGCCCGGACTGGCCCAAGGGCTACTGCATGAACTATCTCCTGTTTAATTTGTTCAAAGGCTTGTTGTTGCTCAGGGCCCCATTTGAAATCATTCTTCTTCCTGGTCACGTGATAGAGAGGGCTTACAATCAGGCTGTAATCTGGAATATGCATTCTCCAAAAGCCCACCACGACTAAGAAAGCTTGTGTTTCCTTTTTGCTAGTTGGTGGGGACATGGCTGTTATTTTGTTGATCACATCCATTGGGATCTGACGATGTACGTCCTGCCATTTTCTTCCTACAAACTGGATCTCCTGTGCAGGTCCCTTGACCTTACTTTGTTTTATGGCAAAGCCGGCCTTCAGAAGGATTTGGACTATTCTCTCCCCTTTCTCAAAAACTTCTTCTGCTGTGTTGCCCCATACGATGATGTCATAAATGTATTGCAGGTGTTCTGGGGCCTCACCCTGTTCCAGTGCGGTGTGGATCAGTCCATGGCAAATGGTAGGGCTGTGTTTCCACCCCTGGGGCAGTCGGTTCCAGGTGTACTGGACGCCCCTCCAAGGGAAAGCAAACTGTGGCCTGCACTCTGCCGCCAAAGGGATTGAGAGGAACGCATTGGCGATATCCATTGTGGCGTACCACTTGGCTGCCTTTGACTCCACTTCATATTGGAGTTCTAGCATGTCTTGCACAGCAGGAATCAACAGAGGTGTGACTTCGTTCAGGCCACGGTAGTCTACTGTTAGTCTCCACTCTCCATTAGACTTTCGCACTGGCCATATGGGACTGTTAAAGGGTGAGCGAGTCTTGCTGATCACTCCTTGGCTCTCCAGTCGACGAATCAGCTCATGGATGGGAATCAGAGAGTCTCGGTTGGTGTGATATTGCCGCCGGTGCAGTGTTGTGGTAGCGATTGGTACCTGCTGTTCTTCAACCCTCAGCAACCCCACAACAGAAGGGTCCTCCGAGAGACCAGGCAAGGTGGACAGCTGTTTAATTTCCTCCGTCTCCAGGGCAGCTATACCAAAAGCCCACCGGTACCCTTTTGGGTCCTTGAAATACCCTCTCCTGAGGTAGTCTATGCCAAGGATGCACGGAGCCTCTGGGCCAGTCACAATGTGGTGCTTCTGCCACTCATTCCCGGTTAGGCTCACTTCGGCCTCCAACACAGTTAACTCTTGGGATCCCCCTGTCACTCCAGAAATACAAATGGGTTCTGCCCCTTTATAGCTTGATGGCATCAGGGTACACTGTACACCAGTGTCTACGAGAGCCTTATACTCCTGTGGGTCTGATGTGCCAGGCCATCGAATCCACACGTTCCAGTAAACCCGGTTGTCCCTTTCCTCCACCAGGCCGGAGGCAGGGCCCCTCTAGTGCTGATCATAGCATCCATCTCTCACTTCTTGCAAACGTGAGTCAAGAATTTCTTCATCACAATTACAATCCAAAGTAAGATCAGCCCTTCTACTCTGTCTGGGGAACTGTTCACTGATAACTGGACTGTCGTGAGACAGGTTTTTCCTGACAACTGGAGCAGCATTTTTCCTGGTAGAACCCCCTTGCGTCATTGTTTTTCCTTGCAACTCACGTACCCGTGCCTCTAGGATGAAGGTAGGTTTTCCATCCCACTGCCTCATGTCCTCTCCGTGGTCACGCAGGTAAAACCACAGGGTGCCCCGTGGTGTGTACTTTCTATATCCTCTCTCTTGAGGAGAAAAACGCTGACTCCTAATGGCTGAGATACTGGTCCATACAGGTGGAGAATAGGACATACCCTCTTTGAGTTGCTGGACCTCCCGGGACAGTTTCTCCACAGCCAAGACAAGGGAGGAGGAGGCAGTTTCTTCGTATTCCGGGAGTCTGTTAACCACGGCATCCACTGTTGGTGCTTCTTCGTCTTTCCAGCACAGTACTGCCAACGAACTGGTATATGACGCTGGTGCGCTCCATACCAACTTCCGCCACATGGGTCACGTGCACTGGACGTCATCTGGATCTTTGGGAGTTTGGTCGTTGTCCAGGTCACTATAAACCACCTCCAGCACGCCTAGTTCTCTCAGGTACTGGATACCTCTCTCCATAGTGGTCCATTTGCCTGGGCAATATATAACATCTTCCTTGAAGGGATACCTTTCCTTCATGCCTGACAGCAGTCGCCTCCAGAGGCTGAGGACCTGTGTCCCTTTTCCAATTGCTTTGTCAATGCCCCCTTCCCTAGCAAGGGAACCCAGCTGTTTGGCTTCTTTCCCCTCTAATTCCAGGCTACTGGCCCCATTATCCCAGCATCGGAGCAGCCAGGTAACAATGTGCTCGCCTGGACGACGGCTGAAATCTTTCCGCATATCTCGCAGCTCACTCAGGGATAGGGATCGGGTGGTTTCCATCTCGTTTATGAGTTCTTCCTCTTCCTCCTCCCCTCCTCGTGACGACCCTGGTTTTCCATCATCCCTTTCTAAATGACCTGACCTCTGCTTCCAAGATTTCTTCTTCTGTACAGGGGCAATGGATACCAGCAAGGGTTGGTCCTCTGGTTCAGCTGTAGTACCCGTCACGAGGGTTTGTGTAGCCGCAGTGCCTGTCACGGGGGTTGGAGTAACTGCAGTGACTGTTGCCGGGGTTTGAGTAGCCACAGTGATTGTTGTGGGGGTTGAAGTAGCTGCAGTGCCTGTTGTGGGGGTTTGAGTAGCCACCGTGTCTGTTGCCGGGGTTGATCTCTGGACAGTATTCCTGAATAGTTGTTTAACCCTAAACAAGACCTGAACCATATTCAGGAGACATAGCAACCCTTTGAGCCCCACGTTGGGCGCCAAAAAGAAGTGTTGTGGTTTAACCTGGCAGGCAGCCAAATACCACGCAGCCGCTCTCTCACTCCCCCCAACCCCGCAGTGGGACGGGGAGAGAATCGGAATGGTAAAAGTGAGAAAAACTCGTGGGTTGAGATAAAGACAGTTTAACAGAATAGACGAGGGAAAATAATAATGATAATGATAGAATATACAAAATGAGTGATGCACAATGCAATTGCTCACCACCCGCGCTGACCGATAACCAAGTAGCGATCGCTACTTCCTGGAACACGCCTATCATTCATATACTTAGCATGACATCACATGGTATGGAATACCGCGTTGGCCAGCTGGGCTAGCTGTCCTGGCTGTGCTTCCTCCCAATGCTTGGTTTGTTTTGGTTTGGTTTGGTTTGGTTTGGTTTTTTTCTTGAGCTGAATGTCCTTGACTAGCAGGGTACTTAGCAACAACTGAAAACATCAATGTGTTATCAACATTCTTCTCATACTAAATCCAAAACACAGCACTAGGAAGAAATTTAACCCTATCCCAGCCGAAACCAGGACAGTGACGGAAATCATTATGCTGGGCAATGAGTTAAGACACACAGCAAGAAATCATTCTTTCTCACCCAGACTCCCCCAAACCCTCATTAATCCCACTGTGAATGAGCGGCAGTAGTACACGCCGGGCAGGCCACATCACCAGACTGAAAAGCGAGGTGGCAGCAGCAGTGGTTTTCATTTGGTGCAGTTTAGGGATTGGTGCTCAGAGAGGGAACGTTTCCAGCAGGGCTCTGGGCTGGGCTGAGCTGCGGTGCCGGGGATGAGTACACCCATGACTGAAACAACCCAGAGCTTCACAATAAGCTAGTCATTGTGTAACTCAACACAACCAAGGAGCTGTATCAGCTCGCAGGTGACATGAATTTCCACTTTGCTACTGGTGTGACATACTGGAAAGGAACGGGATGAATTCCTCATATTTACCAACAGAAAAGAGAGTCCCAGAGCACAACTTCCCAACCCCTAACTCCGAGCGTAGCTATTAACCCCTCCCGGTAGCACCAGAAGTAAGAGCTGTCCTTTGCAGTTTGACATCACAAACTTTTCACAAATGATCTCTGTGAATTACACAGCAAGGATTCACTCTGCAGTCAGTAGCAAAGCTGCCTGAAGAGTTAGGTCCAGCAATAAACTATACAGGCCTAGTCAGTCTACACCCCAACCTCAAGGTTTTGAAAGCATCATGGACACGTTGACTACCCTTTACCCCTAGTTGCCTATTTCCAATAACCAACATAGCACTATGTTCTCTGGGAAGTGATGGCATTCACCCTGCTCATACAGCACTGAGCACTATGGATCCTCAACCTGATTATATCTACTTACCTGGCAATCCACTCCTCACATGAGCCCTACAGCCACCTTGAAGAACATGCCATTCACTTTGGTGGGCAGTGCAAAGCTTTCAGTCTTACTCCTACGGCATCCTACACCTACATCTCCCCTTTAACTGCAAAATTATCCTCTCCTCTTCAAGGGCTCACTGCTGTCCCAGCTCTAACCCTGACAAAGACCTCCGAAGGCAGCAGAAAGAAGAAAAGCATCACTGTGGTGTAGAGTTACCCAACAAAGTGATTTTAGGCCCTGTCAAATAAAGTATGGACTTGAGGAGAAGAGGAAAGGGTCCGATGGAAGAAGACAATATGTTTTTAGTCCGCTGTCCTTTTAAAACCACGTGGGGCTTATTCTGACTAGTCAAGACCCACAAAGAAAGCAGGGGCTATTAGATGTCTTCACTAGATGGCAACAGCATAGAGAGCTGGCCTTGGCTGTGTGCCATCACCCACAGTGGGGTTGCATTTGTGTCCAGGGAAAATGCTGCTCCCAGCTAAGGCAAAAGCTAAAACTCTCCTAAGATGAAACGTGAAAGGAGGTTCTGGCACATACCTGACGTAGAGCAAAATTGGCACCACCGTGTTTAGAATGATCACATATGACCAGAACATAAGGAAGCCAGAGTAGGAGGCAGAGTTGACACCTTCTGCCCAGGGCAGATAGACCTAAAAGTAGTAGCCTTTATCATACTCCCAGATGCCATTGCCAATGGCTAGGATAAGACACATCAGTGCTAAAAATGCAAAGATCTGCAAAAAAAACCCCAAAGATACTGCATTTTAGAAACAATGAATTTATTATGTACAGGTTAATCAGAAGACCCTAATCAGATTGGGTTGGACAGCCTGAATCTCAGGGAAAGGTTCCTAGGGGTGAAGGAGAAAAAACAGCAAAGTCATGACACTTTTACCTCAAGGACAAAATTACACAGTGCAGAGTCTGGCAATTTGGAATCACAAAATCTCAAACAGCTGGGGATTTAAGTCTCAGGTAGACACCTAAACCAGGGTGCTCATGGGCAGCTGGCTGCAGAACATCAAATCTCATTAGAGGTGAGTTGAGGTGCTGCTCCTCAAACATCTGGCTGCACACTTGGAAATAGAAACCCCCTGGAGGATTTTTTCTGGCCATTTGCTGGATGTATCATAGTTTTCCTCACCATTTCTAAAAAAAACTACTAAAGATAATTTGTAATACACTGACTCAGAACTAATGGTTGCCTTGGTACCGGCCATCACAATCTGATTACATTTCCTTTGAGCAATAGAAAGCAACACTAACCAGTGATGTGTATCCTTGGACTTTAGGGAAGCCTATTTCCTGAAGCCTAAAGCAACCAGGGGAACAGCAACTGGGAAGACAATTTCAAACTGGGACACATTAGTGAAAACTGGGACTTGCTCAGGAACACCATTTAAAAGACACAAAAACATTAAATAGGTCATAAAGCATTTTTTTTGATTAAAAGAAGATAAGAACATAGCAATTATTTGGAAAAGAATACAAAAAGAAGGGAAGAAGGGAACTTAATAGAAATTAATATAAAATGCAAGGAATTATAGAACTATGAATATCTAATAGTCATATAAAATATCAAGAAAATAAAACAGTAAACTCATAAACAGAGGTGTGGAAAAGGCAGACATGTTCAACAGACAGTCCTTCATGAATGAAGGAGGAAGGAAGCAGAAGGAAGTATCTATCCCATATGATGTAGCAGATGGAAAAGACAGATTATCTTCTGTGATGAGGAACGCTATGTGGCTCTATCTGCTAATAATAAGCATTTTCAATCCAGTGGGTCCAGGTAATTTAAAGATGAAAGCTTAGAGGGACTAGCTGAGAAATTCTCTTAACCAGTAAAGTTAATTTTTAACAGTGCTTTGAAAACTGAGAAGCTCCACCGTACTAAAAATCTGCTAACATAATTCCAGTATTTGAAAGGTAGAAATGGTGATCGTGGGACAGATAAACTGAAGTTAGCTTGACATCATGCCTGGACAAATGATAATAAAACCAGTTCTGTTGATATGGATTTCTTCAAATATTTGACTTCAAAAACCCCAACATCCTAATAAAAATGTGAAGATATGGAATCAACAGGCTGCACAACAGAAAAATCATCTCTTGCAAGTATGGTCATAAGAGAGGAAATATCAGTAAGTTGGGCCATTATGTATAAGGCCACCCAGTAACAATCACATTACAACAGTAATCAACCTTTTTTAAAAAACAATAATTGAGGTACAAATGTAGAAACATTGCTGGTAAAGCTGATATTTGTATTGCTGAGGTAATCTATGAGAGGAGGAAGGATACTTTTATGGAGTGATTTGAATCACTTGGTGAAAAGTTCACGTCTGACCAACTTGAGTTTTAATACCAAGAAACTGCTAAAAGGGGACTGCAGTAAGTAAAGGTGCTGGGCTGAGTTTCAGGAGACACATTTATTTCCCACATCAGTAGTAGCTTTTCTATTTAATTGTGGGAAGCCCAATAAATTACTCCGCTTGTGAAATGGAGACAATATTGCTTGCTAGTAAGGAATGTGGTGCAGTGTTTTTAAACCTCTGTGACCAGCAGTAAAAACAGACTTCAGTTTGCGCTGTTGTAATCATCATGACTTAAGGATATATGAGAGGCATGACCTGGGGACAGGTAATGACCTTTATTAAACCAATAGACATAGACGGAGAAAATAGACAAGTCTGTCCATTTTTATAGATATTTCTGTTGGTCAAGTAAAAAATATTACTTCTCTCTGCAGACCTTGTCTGTTGTAAAAGAAATTAAACAGAAGAGCCAGGTAGCTCTTTTATCTTATCACTGTACCCTGAATGATTCCTCACTGCCCCACAGGTTAAAAATTGTCAGTTTGTAGAATATCGCAATCCATGTAGGAAATTCAACGTATGATTTAGCAACAGAAATACACATGGGGCAAGACAGCCCATGTGAACTTTCCCATATCACAGCAGTTCTTGTCTACTACTGCACTTGTTTTATGTACATTTTGCTTTATGTACATTTTGCATGTCAACGCTCTCGTCCCTAACAGCTCAACTTGTGTGCAATACTCATGATTACGCAAAGTTCACTAACATGCTGTTTACTTTGAGACAAATGTGAAAGACTGAGCTGTTAACAGTGGCCCCGGAGATTAATTTCTGTGCAGAAAAACAACTGTGTACAGGCTGTTGTAATCATAACCACAGCTCTGCAAGAGAAGGACGTGAAAAAAAGTGATTGTAGACCTGCACATGCTCATGGGGCTTCCCACCGTGGACATACTCCCTCTCTGGGTCCTGCCCATGCAGGGCCTGCAAGAGATCCTCTGCAGGACTGAGTAGGATTTTTGTAAAGAGGAGGTGACTTTTGACAAACATTTCCTGTCGGACTGTGAATTAAAACTGTCTTGGTTTCTTTATTGGCACTTTGATTTCTGCTCTGGGATTTGAAGCAATAAGGTGTCTAGACATGAAGGTGACAGCTCTATTTCTCTGAAAACATGCTTCCCCAAGCCTGCTAAAAAGCAAGTTTTGGAGGAAAAAGCATTCCTGGAGCTGGCAGGTGCATCCCAGTCAGAGGAACATTCACTTCTTTCTCAGGTCCCTGAGAAACACTCCCAAACATGAAAAAAACAGCTATGGTTGCCATGTGGAAAGGTTTACTCCTGATTAACCCTTGTTGGGACAGACCAGGGTGACATTTAACCAGGACTCCATTGGCGAGTCCTGCTTAGAAGAGAAGAGAAGAGAAGAGAAGAGAAGAGAAGAGAAGAGAAGAGAAGAGAAGAGACGAGACTATTTCAGTTGGAAGGGACCTACAACGATCATCTAGTCCAACTGCCTGACCGCTTCAGGCAAAAAGTTAAAGCATGTTATTAAGGGCATTGTCCAAATGCCTCTTAAACACTGACAGGCTTGGGGCATCGACCACCTCTCTAGGAAGCCTGTTCTAGGATTTGACCACCCTCTCGGTAAAGAAATGCTTCCTAATGTCCAGTCTAAACCTCCCCTGACGCAGCTTTGAGCCATTCCCACGTGTCCTATCACTGGATACCAGGGAGAAAAGCTCAGCACCTCCCTCTCCACTTCCCCTCCTCAGGAAGCTGTAGAGAGCAATGAGGTCACCCCTCAGACTCCTTTTCTCCAAACTAGACAAGCCCAGAGTCCTTAGCCACTCCTCACAGGACATGCCTTCCAGCCCTCTCACCAGCTTTGTTGCCCTCCTCTGGACGCATTCAAGGACCTTCACATCCTTCTTAAATTGTGGGGCCCAGAACTGCACACAGTACTCAAGGTGAGGCCGCACCAACGCTGAATACAGCGGGATAATCACCTCTTTTGACCGGCTGGTTATACTGTATTTGATGCACCCCAGGATGAGGTTTGCCCTCTTGGCTGCCAGGGCACACTGCTGACTCATGTTGAGCCTACTGTCAACCAGCACAGCCAGATCCCTTTCTGCAGGGCTGCTCTCCAGCCACTCCTCCCCCAATTTATACTGGTGTCCGGTGTTACTCCATCCCAGGTGCAGAATCCGGCATTTTGACTTTCATCCCATTAATGTGGATTGGGTTTGCGTGGCAAGGTTTTGGTAGTGGGGAGGCTACAGGGGTGGCTTCTGTGAGAAGCTGCTAGAAGCTTCCCCTATGTCCGACAGAGCCAATGCCAGATGGCTCCGAGACAGAACCACCGCTGGCCAAGGCCAAGCCCATCAGCGACAGCGGTAGCACCTCTGTGATAACATATTTAAGAAGGGGAAAAAAACCCTGCACAATGGCAACTGCAGCTAGAGACAGGAGTGAGAATATGTGAGAGAAACAACTCTGCAGACACCAAGGTCAGGGAAGAAGGAGGGGGAGGAGGTGCTCCAGGTGCAGGAGCAGAGATTCCCCTGCAGCCCATGGTGAAGACCATGGTGAGGCAGGCTGTCCCCCTGCAGCCCATGGAGGTTAACTGTGGAGCAGATATCCACCTGCAGCCCATGGAGGACCTCACGCCGGAGCAGGTGAATGTGCCCAAAGGAGGCTGTGACCCTGTGGGAAGCCTACACTGAAGCAGGCTCCTGGCAGGACATGTGGACCTGTGGAGAGAGAGGAGCCCATGCTGGAGCAGGTTTTCTGGCAGGACTTGTGACCCCGTGGGGGACCCACGCTGGAGCAGTCTGTTCCTGAAGGACTGCACCCTGTGGAAGGGACCCACGCTGGAGCAGTTTGTGAAGAACTGTAGCCCATGCGAAGGACTCACGTTGGAGAAGTTTGTGGAGGACTGTTTCCCGTGGGAGGGACCCCACGCTGGAGCAGGGGAAGAGTGTGAGGAGTCCTCCCCTGAGGAGGAAGGAGTGGCAGAAACAACATGTCATGAACTGACCGCAACCCCCATTCCCCGTCCCCCTGCGCCGCTCAGGGGGGAGGAGGTAGAGAATTTGGGAGTAAAGTTAAGCCCGGGAAGAAGGGAGGGGTGGGGGGAAGGTGTTTTAAGATTTGTTTTTATTTGTCATTATCCTACTCTTGTTTGATTGGTAATAAATTAAATTCATTTCCCCAAGTCGAGTCTGTTTTGCCCATGACGGTAATTGTTGCATGATCTCTCCCTGTCCTTATCTCGACCCATGAGCCTTTTGTTATATTTTCTCTCCCCTGTCCAGCTGAGGAGGGGAGTGATAGAGCAGCTTTGGTGGGCACCTGGCGTCCAGCCAGGGTTAACCCCACCACATGATGATTGCCCAATGCTAGAATCTATCTAGATCCCTCTGCAAGGCCTCTTGTCCCTCAAGAGAGTCCACAGCACCTCCCCGTTTGGTATCATCAGCAAACTTGCTAATGGTGCATTCAACTCCTGCATCCAGATCATTGATAAATATATTGAACAGGACTGGCCCTAGAATTGAACCCTGAGGAACACCGCTGGTGACCGGTCACCAGCCAGATGTAGCCCCATTCACTACAACCCTTTGAGCCCTGCCCTTCAGCCAGTTCTTCACCCAGCGCACCGTGAACCCGCTCATCCCACAGTTGGACAACTTGTCCAGAAGGATGCTGTGAGGGACAGTATCAAAAGCCTTACTAAAATCCAGAAAAACTATATCCACCGCCTTCCCTTCATCCACTAGGCGGGTGACCCTATCATAGAAGGATATCAAATGAGTTAGACAGGACTTTCCCTTTGTGAACCCATGTTGACTGTGCCTGATGATTGCATTGTTCTTCAAATGCCTTTCAATAGCACCCACTATGACCTTCTCCACAATTTTTCCAGGAACTGAGGTTAGACTAACAGGTCTGTAGTTCCCTGGGTCTTCCCTCACACCCTTCTTGTAAATTGGCATAACGTTGGCTAGCTTCCAGTCAGCGGGGACCTCCCCAGACTCCTAAGACCTTTGGTAGATGATCGAGAGGGGTCCTGCCGTAACATCCACTAGCTCCTTCAGTACTCTGGGATGAATCCCATCAGGCCCCATGGACTTGTGAACATTCAGCTGATACAGCTGGTCCCTTACAATTTCAGTGTCCACAAATGGAAAGGCACTGTTCCCACACTAGTGGTCCTCCGACTCAGGGGACCAGGCAGCAAGTCCGGGTAGGACCGGTCTATCAGTATTATTAAAGACTGAGGCAAAAAATGCATTGAATGCCTCCGCTTTTTCTTCATCCCTATTAGTCAGGTGACCATCTTCAACAAGTATCAGTCCAATGTTTTCTTTAGACCTCCTCTTGCTATTAACATACTTTAAAAAGCCCTTCCTGTTATCTGACACAACACTGGCCACTTTCAACTCTAATTGAGTTTTGGCCTTTCGTGTCTTCTCCCTGCATATACGAACCACAGCTCTGCAATCTTCCTGCAAAGCCTGACCTCGATTCCAGAGATTTCTTTTTCCTCTTGAGCTCCACGAGGAGTTCCCTGTTCAGCCAAGCTGGTCTTCTGCCCCGCTTGCTTGACTTGCGACAAAGTGGAATTGCCTGCTCCTGTGCTTCTAAAAGGTGGTTCTTAAAGACTGACCAGCACTCATGGACTCCTAAGCCCTAAAAAGCAGATTCCCAGGGTACTCTGCTAAATAGCTCCCTGAATAGCTTAAAGTTTGCTCTCCTGAAGTCCAGGGTAGCAACTCTGCTCTCCTTTTTTCCAGTGCTTAAACACTGCTTTGTTCCTGGAAATTTTATGGACAATTAAACACAAAATAGCTTTGCCAATGTTAATATGGAACAAGTTTCATTACACTTAAAATGAGCTATTTATAGCAAACTGTGGCTAATTTGTATTTCCAAACTCAAGAGCACAATATACTGCCTCTTTTTATGACTGCACTTTGGAACCTTCAACTACCCAGTGAGCTGGGAGGACCTGATGCCACATCCCCTTCGGTGTGCAAAAAGTCTGGTGTTTTAGGG
Source organism: Calonectris borealis (assembly GCF_964195595.1). NCBI lineage: Eukaryota > Metazoa > Chordata > Aves > Procellariiformes > Procellariidae > Calonectris > Calonectris borealis. Next base: position 36,599,195 of record NC_134351.1, on the reverse strand, counting down.
TAGGACAGAGCTTAGACACCAAAATGTTAGGTGCCTTAAAAATGTGTAAAGGAGAAAAACACACACTTGGCTCCATCAGCGCCCAAGAACCCAGGCAGAGGCTGATGCAATCAACTGCAACTTGCTCAGTTTTTTTAAAACAGAGCCAGGAGGTAAAATTCATCTTGTTCACATTCATGAAGAGAGGCCAAACAGACTGAAAGCTCTGGGTGGGACCCTTGACTTGCGAAAGAAGATTTGGCAAACCTTAATCGAATGCTAAATTGTGAGTTCCCTATTCAGTTTTATTCTGCTCCATTTCTGTGCCCTGTGGATCCTCCATAGCCCTACCCCACAGTCACTCCTCCTTTCCAGCTATAACATAGCAGAACAACTAAGAAAATGTGAATTTTTTCAAATACCTGCAAAATTCTGAATGTAAGAGGCCCAAACCTTGCTTGTTTTTGCTGTCCCCTTAAGTGTGAGAGAAGAAAACACTGAGGAAAACCAGCTGATGATGGTAAGCAAGATTTTCACTTGGCAGAGATTGGTGTAAGGTTACTAAAGTCAAGGGCATGTCCTTACTGTACACGGAGCAAGGACTCAAGAGGGCTTGAAGATGACCCTGAAGTGCCTCTCTGCTGTGGCACTGCTTTACAGCAAATATGCACATGCAGATGTTCAGGACACTACTTCACAGCTCTGGGAGTCGGGCTAACCTCTGCTGCTTTGGTACAATTTCAGTCTCACAGAGGCACAACCGGCTCTGTCCACTAACATCTCCCATCCCTGGGCCCACCTAAAGGGCTTTTGGGATTCTGAGAAAAAAGCAGGAGGACAGGGGCTGGAATGAAGTGGCAAGGTTGGAGAGTGGGGCAATCTTGGAGATGTTTGTGCTATAAGCCCCAGTGCTGAGGAGGCATAAAGTCACGGAGGGCAGGGAGAGCTCAGGACAGCCTTGCTGTGATGGGCAGGCTGCTGTTGGATGCCTCGAGCTCTGTCTTCCCCAGGGCTTGCTCCAGTGCCTGGGGATGGATCCATGCCCCAGCCTGGCTGTCAGGTTGGGCTGGAGAGCAAGGGCAGGAGGGAAGAAGAGGGAACAGCAGGCACTGCTGGGAAGAGGTGACCGCAGGAGTGACCAGATCTTCCCAGTGTCATAAACTGAAGGTGGTGCAGCATGCATGAAAAAGCATGACAAACTTGCACCCAAAGGAAAATAAAAGCCTGAAACTAAATAGCTTTTCTTCAAGCAACATTGAGTAAAGCAGTATCAGAATGCATGTCTCTGCAGACTGGCAGTAACAACCAAAATAGTCCCTTCCCTGAGTGGCTTTGAACTCAAGCAGTAAAATCTTGGGAGAGTTTCTGTAAAAGAATCAATACCTCTGCCTGGAAGTGTTTGCCATTTGTTAAAACCACTGACAAGCTTAATCCTCAAATCAGATCTGTTTTCTAATTTGAGGAGAGTGCCTGCTATATGACTAGTGTTCTCAAATTTCCCAACTGCTAAAAACACCAGTTTCCAAGTATTAATGAGACCATGTCTAACATTTTACCCTAATGTGTTAAGTCAGAAGCTGGCATCATGTAAATTAACAAATCCTATGCAGATATCACCAAAGATGCCAAGAAATCAGGAAGAAGAGGGAGAACTGCTAATGTTTATTGCAGGCTTCAAAGTGATTCTCACCAAAAAATGCATAGCGAGGGAGAGCACAGCAAATGAAAAGCTGAGAAGAAAGGTCCTTAACACTGTCAATGTAATTGCCTTGCTTTGCAAGATGGACTTGCAGAGGCGCTGCAGAACTCAGGCTGCTAATAAATTACTACATAATTTTTCTTTTTATCATTAGTCACTTCTGATATTCCCTCATTTGTGTGGACAAAGATGTGGAGCATCTGGAAATGATGAATACATCTGAAGAAATGAAGATACATTAATCAGACTTACCACCAACAAAAGGATATTCATGAGGCAATCAATGCTCGTCCGTTTAAAAGTTGTTTTTCCACTGTTCTGCGTTAGTTTGGTGTCTGGCCCTGGAGATGAAACTGTTGTGGTTTAACCCCAGCCAGCAAATAAACCCCACGCAGCTGCTCGCTCAGCCCCCCCGCCTAGTTTTTAAAAAGTACCCCAAGGTTTGTGATCTAAGGTGTGAATTTTTCACCCTTCCTCTGCAGACTTCAGGCAAGAAGCTTTTACAAATAGCCATTTGCTTTCTGAGGGTCCTATGTAAGCCCAAGTGAGCAGACTGTTCTTCTTTGACCTATTCTGCCTCACCACTGTCTCGCAGGGGTTTGCTGGTGAAGGTTTGAGGACACTCGTGGTGGCCTATAAAAACTTGGACGAAGACTGCTTTTGGGACTGGATCACGTGTCACCATGAAGCAAGCACTGCCTTGGAAGGACAGGAAGATAAATTGTCGGAGTTATATGAAGACATTGAAAAAGATCTAATGGTTGGTATTTCACAGAATTTGGGGAAAGCTCGGGGGAGGCAGTGAGGATAGTGGTTTGTCAATAAACAGCTCAGTATGACTTCAGTAAACATTTCTCTGCAAACAGCTCAGTGGGTTGTGTGACGGGAGCGGTTAGAAATATGGCAGTCCTGGGTTTTCACTGGTAACTGGGATGTTGTCGTGGTTTAACCCCAGCCAGCAAATAAACCCCACGCAGCTGCTCGCTCACCCTCCACTCCGGTGGGATGGGGGAGAGAATCGGGAGGGCACAAGGAGGAAAACTCCCGAGTTGAGATAAAAACAGTTTAATAATTGAAATAAAATGGAGTAGAACAGTAATAATAACAATGAGAACAACAACAATAACAGAATATACAAAGCAGGCAATGCACAATGCAACTGCTCACCGACCGCCGACCGCGTGTCACGAACGGGGGTGAGCCCCCCCACACCTCTGTTTTTTATACTGAGCATGATGTCACATGGTATAGAATACCCCATTGGCCAGCTGGGTCAACCACCCCAGCTGTGCTCCCCCCCCTGCCCCAGCTTGCCCTGCACGTGGCAGGGCATGGGAGGCCGAAAAGAGAAACCAAAAGTCTCCCCAGTGCAAGCATCACCCAGCAACAACCAAAGCATCAATGGGCCATCAACGCTCCTTTCATACCAAACCCAAAACACAGAACACCCCCCAAGCTACTGGGAAGAAAGTTAACTCTGTCCCAGACGGAACCAGGACAGAAACACACTCATGAATTTTAGTAATAAAGCTTAGCAGTTCTAAAGCTGATTCCCTCTGAGGCCCCACTGTGCTTTACAGCATAAATACCCATCACAGCTTTCTTGAAGGCAGGTACATATAGTTTACAGTGCCAGTGGGAAACTTAGGCAGAAAAAGGTTAAGTCACTTGCCTTAGATTATATGGAAAGAGTCACATAAAGCCATTAATTCTGGATTTTGATCCTGTTCTCTTCTTTCAACAGACAATCCTCCCTTTCAGGTTTAATTACTTTTCATAGAATACCTGATACTGCTCTGTTATTATATATTATACATCATCTCACATGTCTACTGCAGTATAGAAACAATAGAAGGTTTATGCTCATAAAAAGCATAGATCTAATAGTCTACAATAATATTATTGATGACCCTGATATTCCAATATGGATTAAAATCACATAGAAATGATGTGGAATTTTTAATCAAATACACTTAAGAGTGAAAAATTTTGAACAAGCTTGGGGATAGAAAGACTCTAGTTGGCCCAGTGTAGACCAGTAAAGGAAGATTTAATTCAGATTTAATTCTTAAACAGATTTATTTCTTATATTCTTTCTTATTGATTGATCAAGACTTCTCTCAAGTATTTTGCTGCATGCATTTCCAAAATAAAAGACTACTTGTGTTGTCCGAAAAGCGGATTCGTGCCCGGCGTGCAAGTAACCAATTCTACACGCTCAGGAGAGATATTGTTTTATTCAGGCCTGGGTGCTCGGTGGACTTGCCACAAATCAAGCACACCTGGTCTAGTCACCTTTCTGTTTATATCCATGCTTCTCATACATATTTTAAATTTTTCTTTTACTTATTCATTACATTTCCGAGAACTAATTATAATATTACGTCATCCTAGACACATGCGCACTAAAGTCTGTAGGGTCTTCTTGATGGTCTCGAGTGGTCTCTGGTGGTCGGCAGGGTAGTGAACTCTTCATGAACTTATTTCATCTTTTCCTTATAGGGTCGCAATTTGTCCCTGAGCCATGCTTGGACCACGTTTGTTTATAGTTTCCATAGCTAAAATTAATTATCACTAAATCTAACAATACCTCTAAAACACACAGTTTATAATTAATTACTACTCCACACAATTACAAACACACACCTGTTAGTTACCTAACTTCTAAGCAACAAATCTTCATTGTTTAAAATTACAGAAGCGAACAATATAGAATCCGCAACAAACTAAACTATCTATCACCATAGTGTTCTTAAATTAAAACATATACATCTTGATCTCCTCCAATCAAACACCCACTCACTAACTTCATCATTCTGATTTCTTATTAACTGGTTTTTAACCCAGTTCTGGGCAAGGGCTATACACAGAACAATAACACTTTGAGGATTATAGTTGATTATAATTAACATTAACACTTGTGCTTACTAAAGCAATTAATCAAGATGGAATTGGATGTTGTAATGTAGCATTTGCAACCTAGTTTTCTCTTATAGACCACTATAAAAAATCTCAGATTAAAATCCCCTGCAATATGCACAATTTCTAGCCTAGAGTTAAGCCAAGGGATCTCATGTAATGTTTTGCTTTTGTTCTTGTACCTGGTAGAAATATATTTTCCAAAGAGGAAAATACTTGGCTCCTTTGTGCTTACTGGGTGTGATGTACTTCCGTGCTAATGTTGCTGTGCTCTGCAATTCACATGTCAATTTTTCCACCCACCGGAATAAATAATGAGACCAAAGCACGACTCTGTGTTCCTAATAGTACAGCCCCTCAGCAGCATCTTCTCATTGTCCATGGCATACTTCTCTCCTCGAAGAGTAAGAGTTCCTGTGAACTTATCCAGTTTGTTATTTGGTGCCTCACATTTGACTTCACCTGTAAAAGGAAGGTAAAAACAAAAAGATGGTGGAAATCTTTGTGGCCCAGAAAGATGTCAGTCAATACTGCATTCTCAGCTGTTCCCCAGACAGGGAATATTTCACACTGTAGCTGCAGTCCACTCCTGACCCTGTCATTGCATTCCTGTATCCTATATTTACTGATGTTTTGGGATATTGCTCCTTCCCCATATTCATGTCATAATCCAATGGACCACAATGAATTTGGATTTATCCTATTCTTTGAATATGGAAATTTTGTACTGGTAGTTTCCATGCCTTTTATGTTGATAGAGATTGATACCAAATACAAAGGAACAGCAAAGAGACATACGGTTCTTTGGTTGAAATGATGAAGATGGGTTAGGAATGCTTCGTGAATAGACAGGCCGGACATCCAGTAGATAAAAAGGCCTTGAAACTTTGTATTCTGCGTAAAATAGATAAAGAGGCTAACCTAGAATCTTGAGTAAAATAGATAAGGGGATAGTGCTAGTTTGTGATAATGAGAATTGTACTAATTAAGCCAAGAGTTAAAACTGAGCATGCGTAAAGACTGAGTTCAACTAAAGGACACTGTGAAAAAGACTATCGACGACCACCAGAGGACCCTAAAAGACCACCAGGAGACCCTGAAAGACCATCAATGAACACAAGAGCGCATGCGTCAAAGACTTTTGCATATGTTAATGAATTCCGTGAAATAACATGAATATTTAGATTATTTCTCGGAAATGTAATGAATATGTATATTCTAATTGTATATAACTTCTATGGTTGAGTAATTTGGTACGCACACTAGGTGGAGCGATCACCTGTGCGTCCGACGTCGCAATAAAGAATACCTGCTTTCTAAAACTCCAAATTGAGTCTTAGAGAGTTTGTGAGGAACTTCTTTGTTTCAATGTGGGTAATAAGAAATGTTGAACCAGCAACATACTTTTAATCCTTCTACAGCGAGTTCATAGTGGTAGAATGTCACTGGATAAATTTAGATAAAAGTGCTGACCTCACATAATTCCTATTCCATTTTCTTTAAAACTGCAGGACCACAAGAAAGAAAATTATAGCATAAAGGCTGCAAGAGAGTAATTAAGTGAGCAGGTGTCCTAGTTTCGGCTGGGATAGAGTTAATTTTCTTCCTAGTATCTGGTATAGTGCTGTGTTTTGGATTTAATATGAGAAGAATGTTGATAACACACTGATGTTTTAGTTGTTGCTAAGTAGTGCTTACTCTAGTCAAAGACTTTTCAGCTTCCCATGCTCTGCCAGGTGCACAAGAAGCTGGGAGGGAGCATAGCCAGGACAGCTGACCCAAACTGGCCAACAGGATATTCCATACCATATGATGTCATGCTCAGTATATAAGCTGGGGGAGGGGACTGGGGAGCAGCGATCACTGCTCAGGGACTGGCTGGGCATCGGTCAGCGGGTAATGAGCAATTGCATCGTGCATCACTTGCTTTGTATATTCTATTATTATTATTATTACTACTACTGTTTTACTATATTTTCTCACTTTTACCCTCCGGATTCTCTCCCCCATCCCACCAGAGGTGGGGGAGTGAGCAAGCAGCTGTGTGGTGTTTTGTTGCTGGATAGGGTTAAACCACGTCAGTCCTTTTTGGCGTCCAATGTGGGGCTTGAAGGGTTTGAGATAATAACAGATTAAACAGAGCGTATTCAGGGATTTATATCTGTTAACAGTTGCAGGACACAATATTGATTCATCTGTTCTCAATATTAATTTATCTGATGTGCACCAT